>NC_080427.1:86636564-87236564 GCF_029873635.1 Malania oleifera | reverse complement strand
TCCTAGTTTACTTAAAGAAACATTGGGACACGCACTAATTAAAAATGGAAACTACAAATAAGGAATTAAAACACGCTAGAATAGAAACTCTAATCTACCTAAGGAAACATCGACACACGCACTAATTAAAAATGGAAACTACAAATAAGGAATTACATACGCAATAGAGATGCAATCAAAATAAAACACACTCACAAACAGTAAAAATCAAACCTTTAAAAAAATTAAGAAATTAAATCAAAACCAAACTTCAAGGGGAACCAAGAACTCAGACAGAAATTATCCCTAACAACCTAAACTAGACTGAACACAATAAAGATGGAAGCTTTAATATGACTTGACCCTAAACTAAAACAAGTTTCAACAAAAAAAATATCTGAATTTAATTAAGAATGCTAAATTAAAATAACTATCAATTAGATAAACAAAGAGATTAATTTAACAATGATGAAATACTCAACATTACTCAACTTAAACAAAAAGAAAGAAAACTCCAATAACATTAAAAAAAACTAAAATTTCTTCAATATTCCAAGATTCAAAGAAAAGTAAATAAAAGAAAGAAAGAAAGGAAAAGAGAGAGAGAGAGAAACAAATCCACGGAGCCGTGAAGTTGCTGCTGTGCTGGAGAAGTTGCTGCTGCACTTTGGTGGTCCTGCTATGGAGTCGGCTAGTGTTCTGCTGTGCTTGGGGACTGCTGAAGATGGTGGAGGAGGTTGGCCGTACTGCAAGAGGGCAGAGGAGGCCAAGAGAAACAGAGGAAAGGGGGAGAGTGAGGGAGGAAAGGCAAAGGGAAAGAAGAGAGACAAGGGGAGAGAAGCAGAATTGAAAAGAACAAAAAAAACAAACTAAAGAAGAAGAAGAAGAAGAAGAAGAAGAAGGAGAAGAGGATAATGAGGAGCCATGGGGGCTGCCTCCCTAGGGGGAAGAAATAAAGGAGCTTAAATAGGAGGCATTGGGTGCCCTAGACCCAGATGGAAAGGATTGACCCGGATGGGAAAGTGTTGACCCGTCAACTTGATTTTTTTCATTTTTTTCATTCTCTGTTCATCACAAATTCTGCTCTTCTGGAGCCCGTATCTCACAAAACTCAAAACACAAAAGTTGTAGATGATCCTTTCCTCTTTCTCTAGAAATTTGAATTGTCTCAATAGGAGATCGGACAGAAAAGTTATGTATGAAATACGAACAGGTGTCGGTTTTGATTCTCGGGAATTTTCCTGCAACAAAAAATTACCAAAACTTCATAAATTGTGCAATAAAGTTCAAGAATGATGATTTTGGCACATTATTAAAATATTGGACAATTTTGGACATTTAATTAAAAATATAAACCATAAAACTTGGGTTAAACGTCCAATTACGCAGTTTCGGCGCGTAATCACTAAGTAGCAGGAAACATACAATCATAATATCATAAATACAAAACCATCCATCATAATACTAGAGTCACTACATCCACTGTATTCAAGTATATATATTCCAAAAGAAAGATCTAGGGACATTCCCACAAAAATCCATCTGTTTCTACCAAAACTTACCCTTTGGAGAGGGCAGATTAACAGTACTAAATCAGCGGAACTTTACCCGCTCTCCTATCAGGGGCTCTTGAAATGTTTATAAAATTTTGGGGTGAGACACCTCTCTGTAAGGGAAATAAACTAACACCAATGTGTGACAACATGAGCATTTCTGTGATATATATATAATCATGAACATAACCAGTAAAACTGTATATATATATTTCTGGGAAAAACATGTATAATCATAACATGGCAGAACATATTGGTTTCCATAACATAATTCATCTCATATAAATAATAATACAAAACAATCCTAGTAGGTTAGCTGACTGTTGTCATGTATTACCCCCACATGACTGGGTTGTGTGGCCCGAAGGCGGGACCTGACAATGTTTAGCTGATCATTGCCAAGTCAAAAGTACAGTCTGTAAGTTTGATGGATCTGCCAGACCTGGTTCCTACACCAGGGGCGCTCACACACTCCTTAAAACCACATCGACCATCTAATCTCACACCACTCCGTACAGCGGCGTTAACATAAATATCATAATAAATCATGAACACATAACATCGGTACCGTGCAAGTACTAGCCTAGACCAAGCCAACTAGGTTCTGATAACATATAACATATGCTGAAACTGTGATACATAGATATTTCATACCATTAATTATCAAATCAATCATATCATTTTGTATATATACGTATGTCATGAAAATCATCTGCTCGTACATCGATATTTAATATTTTACCATAGCTCGGCCCGTATGCCGGCAAATCTATCCATAGCTTAGCCCGTACGCCGGCAAATCATATCCATAGCACGACTCGTACGCCGGAAAACATATCCATATACGCCGGCAAACATATCCATAGCTCAGCCTGTACGCTGGCAAATCATATACATAGCACGACCCGTACGCCGGCAAAACATATCTATAGCTTAGCCCGTACGCTGGCATATCATATAAAAATCTCGGCCCATACGCCGATTTTTCACATCATAAAAATCCATATCTTTATCATATTCTCAGAAAACAATATTTCATAATAATTTCTACTCATGCCACATGAAACAGGTTTTTTGTATATTTAACATACCATCATTTTCAACAGTATTTCCCAAATATAAAATATATAAAAATATATTTATTTTCCTGAAATCAAATGCTGTAATAATATACATATTTTTCATAAAATACTAGCTTAATTTATCCCCTTACCTGATTATTGAAAAGCCCCTACGAGAAATACTCCTGCACCCGCAGGGTTCCCTGCTCAATACCCTGAAAATGACATTTCTCAGAACTAAAGTTCAATATTTCTACCATACTACGCTTTCTACAACTATCAAATAGCCAATTACTGAGTAGAAAGTCTTACCCTGAATTTGGGATGGTTTCCACCTCAGCCCCATCGATGATCCACTTTAACAGATTTGAAGAGAACTCTCCTAGGAGTGTCGTGGTGGCTTCAGATCATCGAACCAGCGTAACTCCGGCCTAGAAATTAAGAAAGAAGAGAGGGAAACCAAAGGGAGAGGAGAGAGAGAATTTGTTTGCATGAAATCTGCCAAAAATTCGCGTTTAGAACTATTTAAACTGTGGCCTTCATCGACGAGCCGTGTCATCTCGTCGATGAGTCTAAGAAGCAATTCATCGACGAACTCTCCCCTTCGTCAACAAAATTCAGAATCGCCCAAAACCCTTTATCGGTATTTTTTTCGTTAACGAATTACACCCTTGTCAACAAGTCTAATATATAGCATCGTCGACGAAGACCTACTGTGCGTCCCTTTTAATTTCTTTTTCTCCCTTCCTTTTATTATTTAAATATTATAAATTCTCTGGGTCACTACAGCACGAGCCTATTTCCCTGGCTCTGAGCTGCAGTGCCTTTCTGAAGATCACCCTCAATCACTGCAACTCTATCCACCACCTCTACAAATGTTTGAGCTCAAAAGCCTATAACCTGCACAAACAGACTCTGCCTCGGACCCTCCTCAAATTTCCTCACATTCCTCTCCTCATCAGGTACCAAATACAGAGCAAACTGAGGCAACTCAATAAATCTAGCTGCATACTCTTGTACTGGCATCGGTCCTTGCGTCAAGTGTAGAAACTCGGCTGCCTTCGCGCTTCTGATTGTAGTGGGAAAATATCTCTCGAAACAGATCTCCTTGAAGCGGCTCCACGTCACCGCGATAGAGTCCAGTCTCTGCTCCTCCAACAATCTTGCTGATATCCACCAACGCTTTACTTCCCCAGCCAACTTAAAAGTCGTAAACAATACTTTTTGATTATCTGTATACGAAAGAACTGCCGACATATCCTTCGTATCCTAGACCCAATTCTCAACCACACGTGGGTTAGCTCCTCCCAAAAACGATGGAGGTCTCATCCGCGTGAACTGCTCAATTGTGTAGCTCCGCCCTCCAAAACTCCTAACCATCTATGATATCACCTATTAGGTGACACTACGTAGCATTGCATCGGAATCTCCACCCCCTACACTGGCAGACCATGCATCATCACCCCCAGCATGTGCACTACTACTCCCTGGATCCATCCTGCAAATGATATAAAACGATTTAAGAACTCTTTCATCATAACTCACTAACACACCCAGCATACTAAAATCCACAAGATATTCTGCTACAGACAATTTCTCTTAACATACTCAATCCCCATTTAAGATTCAATGCTACCACTCAGAAACACGATCCGACAATAGTATCTATGGTTTTCCAGAAGTTGTCACCCTTAGTATGTATGGATTTTTAGAAGTCATCACCCTAGGAAAAACACAGAAACAACCACGGAACTCCTGCTTCCAGGTCGCAAGACAGAACCCTAAATTATAATCTCATCCTCTAACAACAACTAATTCATATCTCGTCAGTATCCATTCCCATACTCTGGTATTGTATTCTGGTGTTTACTAAAGTCTACAGAACCTAACACCCTAGGCTTTGATACCAAACTATGACGCCCCGATTTTTCATACCATTTTTTCCCTATATAAATAACACATATATCACCTATCAGCCACGTCAACACCTCTACTACCACATAAACATAACCCCACCCCAAAGTGGGTACCGGGTATACAATCATACTCATATACACAAACCTAATAGCGGAAGTCATTTCATATATATATATATATATATACCACAGCGAATACACATACCAGAGTACCAACCATCCATAAATACAGGTCCAACACAAAACTCTAGGGGATTCAAACCTCCCTAGCTCAAAACACTCACCCGGTTAACTCAGGGTATCAACTCCCATCTATCTCAAAGCTCTATCACCAGGTCTATCTAATTTTCCTAAAATATTTAAATAATTAGGTAAGACATATCTCAGTAAGACAGAATATATTATCTATAATCTGTGGTAGTATGAGATTCATTATATCATAACATTTATATTCGTTTTAGTAGTAATATCTTCTGAGAAAGTATACCATTTCCACAATCATAATTATATAGATATACAATATAAGCTTTCATAAGCTTTTACTTTCATTTCCAAAACCATACGCACGCAACCCATAATTACCAACGAAGTTCCTGAGAATAGGGAAGCTTACCCGCCTATAAAAATAGCTTCCCTCTGCCCTGGTATCGTTTGTATCCTAGCCCGATTAACTCAGGTTCAACTACAACTGATACTATCAGTGCACTCACCTTACTCTGTAAGCCCTCAGGCGGTGTGTTTTACTTCGCTATAATTATTTATTAACTCACACTATTTCATTTCTCATTTTCTTTCTCATTTCCATTCTCATTTCATTTCCATTTCCATTTCATTTCCATTTTCATTTCAATTCCATTTTCATTTCATTTCCATTTCCATTTCCATTTCATTTCCATTTTCATTTCCATCTCCATATCTAGCTCATGAGTGTCACCGTAACTGATACATTCATTTCTGTACTCATGGCTGCCCGGAGGATATCGCTCCACGTCATGCTTCCCCCCATGAATAGGATTGTACAGCCCGAAGGCTGGATCTAACCGCGGTTGGCCGATCCAATTAGATCAAATTATCATACCATATATCCCATATCTATAGTACGTCTGACCAACCAATAGCCTTGATCCGGACTCAGGGAGCACAAAAACTCTACTATATAGCTTAGTCGACTGTCACGCCATGCACTCTACGAGTCCGTATGGTTGCACTAACACCACTAGCAATGGTACCGTGCTCAATATCACAACCCATCATGAGGGTTTCCATATTCATCTACCAGGGTTATCATACCACATACCCGCAATAATTATACGATATTGACATTTCATCTATCACATTTCTGTATTCTTATTTCGGAATTTCACATATCAATTCTCATAATTAAATATTTATATTGCAGAATTAACATTACAATATTCACATTTCTTATATTCAAATTTCTCATAACCATATTTCTCATATTCACATTTCTCATATTCATAGTTCTCATATTCTCATTTCAATATAAGTATTGTAGTATTCACATTACAATACTCACATTCTCATATTCTCAATTTCATATTCTCATACCAGTATTCACATATCATTATTCTCATTGCAGCATTATCATAGCAATGTTCACATTTTCAGTATTCACAACTAATTTCATCATTTCAATGGCATTTCATCAGTTTAATACTCATTTCATGTAACGACTTGCTTAATTTATCATGTAGATCACTTTTTTTTCCACATAATGATAATATCCTAGTAAACCATAAACCACCTGGACCTAAGGTACTAGGGGTAACCTGAAATTCATCACCATTACCTAAGTAGCAAGAAACGTGAAATCATATACAATCAAAATACCATACAACCCAATACCAGAGTTTACTACAACCGTCATATAAATATTCACATCTCAAAAATATCCAAAATACTCCTAGGGTCGCCATCCAAAAATCATTTTGACCCTAACAAGTGCTTATCCTTTAGGTAAGGTAGGACTATCAAACATTAGCGCTGCAGAGCTTTATCCGCTCTTCTATTTGGGGCTCCTGAAATGTTCATATAATTTGGGGCGAGACACCTCTCAGTAAGGGAAAATAAACTAATACCAGTGTGTGGCAATATGAGTACTTCCGGGTTATACATATAATCGTACATAAACATACTTGGTATAATTATCTATGTCATATATGAGAAAAACATGTATATAATCATATCATGGTGGAACATACTGAATTTCCATAAACATATTTCATCTCATATAATAATAATAGAAAACATCCTGGAAAGTTAGCTGGCTAGTGTCATGTCTTACCTCCACACGACTGGGTTGTGCAGTCCGAAGGCAGGATCCGACAATGGTTGGCCGACCAAAAGCAAAAGTTTGTAAGTACGATGGGTATGCCTCTACTGGTCCATAACCCAGGGGCGCCAACACTACAATAAACCACATTGACTGCCATTCTCTTGCTGCCCCGTACGACTAGCGGTAGCACTAATATATCATGATCGTCATCATATAGCTACAGTACCATGCTCGTGTAAGCCTAAACCAAGCCAACCAGGTTCTGAAAACATATAACATATTTTCAAACTGTGATACATAGATATTTCATAATAATAATTTTCAAGTCAATATCATCATATCATTTCATAATATAATATGAAAATCTTTGGCCCTTACATTGACGTTTCATATTTTATCAATTACGGCCTGTACGCCGTATTACATATCAGATGAAATTATCGGCCCGTAAGCCGGCATATCATATAAGAAAACCCTTGGCCCGTTCGCCAGTATATCATAATAAACCCTCGGCATGTGCGTCGATATATCATAATAAAAACTTGGTATCATTTAAATATTTTCCCAAAAACAATAAACCATAATAAATTTTATTCATACCACACAAAATTTGAGTTTTACTCATATTTAAATCATATAATCTTTTACAGCAATATTTTCCCAAACATAATGGTAATATACATATTTATTTTCCTAAAATTAAATGTTGTAAGATTATACATATATTTACATGAAAATAACTAGCTTAGTTTATCCCCTTACCTGATTCCTGAAGAGCCCATAAAATATACCAGTCCTGCACCTGCAGGGTTCCCCGTTCAACACCCTGAAATGAACATCTCTCAAAACAAAACTTCAGTTTTTTCTTGACTACTATAATTTCTACAACTACAGGAAAGTCAAATACTGAATAAAAAACCTTACCCTAAACTTGGGATGGAGTCCAAACTAGCCCTACCGATGATCCACTCCAGTATACTTTAAGAGGACTTCCCTAGGAGTGTCGTGATGGCTTCAGATCTTCGATCCAATGAAGAACAGACCTAGAAACTTAGAAAGAAGGGTGGAGAACCGAAGAGGAGAGAGAAAGAGAGGTTTGTGAGTGAATTTGAGCTTAAATGAGGTCGAAATCGAAGAAAGAAGGAGAGGGGTTCTTGGGTTTGAATGAGAGAGAGAGAGAGAGAGAGAATTTTAATTTTGATAATTAAAATAATGCTCTCAGTTTCCCTTATATCGTGCAATGTAGAGAAAATCGTCGTTGGTTTTCTCTGACCCTTAGAAAACCGTTGCTGGTTTTCTATTTAACCGGTTCGATTTTACCCTTTACCCGTTATTGTTCCGCGGTAACTTTTGAAAACCATCGCCGATTTTCTCCCCTTTCAACCAAAAATCACTCTTTCCCCTTTTATTTTATTATTTTATTTTCCTAGGTCTCTACAGGTGGTAGTTCTGATGACGACACTGGCGGATCCACTGAGGAAGACTCGACTAGGCTAGCTGCGTCGAACCCATATTGTTTTTTTTTTTGGATTTGATCATGGCCTATGCTGCTACAACCTTTTTTTGATGTTTTTCATTATTTTCTTTTCTTTAAAATTTCTTTTCCTACGTTTCACCATGCTTTTGAAGGGATGTACGTGTGCTTTGACATTTGATATACATTGTATTGCCCTTTTGATTAATGCAAATTCATGGTATTTTTGGTCTCCATGTCTTTTGTGCTTTAGTGTATTATTGCATGCTTGCTCTTTCTGGATGTTATGCTTCTTACATATGCTAGTACATTAAGTGATTTCATTGCACCATGTAGTGTTTCCTCTCCCATGCATTCTAGGTTTTTTTATTTCCACACTTCAGTGAGGACACTGAAGTTCTAAGTTAGGGGTAGGGGGTAGGAAAACACTAACACTACATGGCACATTTCAAGCACCCAAATGACACATTTTAAATTTTTCAAAATTTTTTTAGTGACATTATCTATTTCATGACATGTTAACACTGTTTATACTATTTACATACATTTATATTACTTATATGTTACATACATAGGCTTATCAATTATATGATCTTGTTATGCTCACTAACGAAGTAGTGAGTCACTTAACCGTAGTTTCTCATAATATAGCCTATGTACTGATATGCCACTCTATATGGGTTGAGTAGTGATTTGTTTGTGATAATATGATTATATAAACTTTTGTGTTCACATGGCACTTTACAAGGCTAAAAATACACTTACACATGATTTGTAGCACTTCGGGTTCCTTGAGAGCACTGAGAGAACAACCGTGGCGACTATGAGCCCTTGTGAGGTACAGTTGAGCCTTTTGTTTATTTCTTGAGTGTTTGACATCAAACTTCGAGTTTATGAAACTCAACTTTCCTTTCTTTTGCTGGATTTTCTTTGCCCACTAGTCTCGATTATTGCATTTGCTAGCCTAGAGGTGATATTTAGTGGGGAGATACAAACCTAAGTCTTGTTACCTACTCAAGACATGAAAATTGAACCACTCCTAGAGATACACTTACTTCATGAACTCCTTTTCGAGCTTAATTTCCTTTCGGGGGTATGAAGATGACATAAAAGTTGTGAAAAATGTCCTAGCTGACCATGAAAGAAAATGCATAAAAGAAGGAGCAAAAGAAAGAAAAAGAAATGAAGAATATATAGTGACCTACTCTAATTATAAATGGGTCAAGTTAGGGACACAACACATATGTTCTTACACGTTTGGAGATTCGTCAGCTATCCGATACATAAGTTGTATCCACGCTTGGTTCATGAATAAGTCAATCTGGGGTGGTCTTTGTTGGATGTGGTGAGTAGGTGAGAAGATGATAGGGTGAAGGACCTGACACCTCGTTTATAGGATGGATCCCATTCTTACGAGACTAGTGTACTCCATGCTTAGCATCAGTTCTTCAAAATATGTGAGATGTTTGATCATGACATTCTTCCTCACATATGAGAGTGAACCCATTTTCTTGAGTATTTTTTAGGGTATACCAGTGAGGTTGAGTCAAGACGTCTGTTTTGTAGGTGATCAAGGGTATCCTAAGTGTGACAGGTCATGCACTTTACATATGCCTTTTGATGTATACTTGAATTTACATGATAATATTAACTTTTAACTGCAATTGCTGGTTGATTCTCTGTGAATTATGCTTTCTTTGATGGCTATACACTATGAGACTTGCATGAGTAATTTGTTGCAGAGTTGTGTGTATAATGGAGTTATGTATGGAAAAGCCTATGTGTAATTAGGTTATATTCTTGTAAGCAAAATGGTGTGATTGTGTTACGTGTTATATTACTTTGTTGACTCTATGAGTCCAACCTTATTTTGATAACGACAAATCACTTCGTATTTGATCTGTGCATTGAGATTTGGTGAATAAGAACAATATTTAGCATGCACAAAAGGATAACAAGTCATGGAAGCTGTGAAGATTAAAGCATACACAACTTGGCACAATCCATGGAACTAAAAGAGTAGAAGAATGAAGATGCAAGCGGCAAGTTCAAGAATGTCATGAGAATGGGTACTTAGAACTGAATGTATTTACATATTTCATATGATTTAATTTAAGGCTCAAAATATACCCTAGATTGACCTTAGGACTCATGCATCTCATGAACATCATTAGGGGATATTTATGGACATAGAGATATTTTTAAAACCTCAGAAAATATTTTATAAAAGAGTAAAGAAAGAGAGCAAAGCAGACTTTTTAAACTAAAAAGAAAAAATCCAGGAAATGAACAGTTCAGAAGACCGAACTCCATGTTCAGTTGTTTGAAGATTCAACTTCAGAAGACCGAAGTTAAGCTCAGTCGTCTGAAGAATTTCTTCAAAAAATTGAAAATTAAGTTCAGTTGTCTGAAAAATTAATGGTGAAACATAGAACCTGGTAGAAGCACATCAGAAGACTAAACTCAGACTTCAGTCGTCTGAACCCGACACTTCAGAAGACCTAACCCTAACTTCAGTCGTCTGACCCTGTGTCTAGGTTAATTTTTTGAAGCTCTAAGGAACTTCAGTAGTATGAGCTCTAACCCTCAGTCGTTTGAACCTGTGGGAAAGTTAAAAATTTTGTTTTTTAATCAGAGAACACGTGAGTTATTTTTGATCCAACGGTTATGATTCATTCTAAGGGCAAGGCTACCTATATAATTAACATCTAAACCCTAGTGGCCTGTGAGTGAAAAAAATGAGAGAAAGAAGAGATTGAGCATATTGTACGATTAGCACAACTTGGGAGAATACATTGCTGAGTTCTTGATTGGGATTTCAAATCTTATACTTCAAATATGAGCTAAAGCTACGTTGATCTTCAAAAGACTTTCTTGTGATTCTTGTGCAATCAACTTGGTTATGAGGTTTGATAAATCAGTTTGTTTGTTAATATTCTTTTTCAAAGTTTTTTTCATCTCCTAATATATTATTGCATATTATTGATCTTGAGTGTATTCATATACGTATAGATTGTTTTGACAAGATTACTATTTGAGAAAAGTTTTTTTTTTAGCCATTGGTTAAATGATTTTAAATCAAGTGTGTATTCAGTTAAAGACTCTATTTTTGATATTACAAAACCATTTGATTAAATATCCTTAGTGTTCATAAATATATATATATATATATATATATTATTGAGGGATATTTTCTAAAGAATATTATATTGGGTTTTGATCTTTGGAACACATATCATATATATGTAAATATATTTATATTCATATATAAAGATCATATCGTGTTTTGAATATTTGGAATAAAGCTTATTGATCTTGATCTTTATATTACTCAAGACAAATTTTTTGACAAGATCACATTTGATATTCGTGCATCAAGTAAGCTGAACTAGAACCCTAATTTCTCCAAAGTCTTTACTTATATCATTATTTTGGAAGATTTGATAAAAAGAGGAATTGTGTGTTGAAGTATGTCATTCATACAACGATTGTATCGTTACATACATACTGAGCTTCAAGTTTCATCATATGGATATGTGTTAAGTTTCAATTGTACTAACTAGCTTTGTTAGAAGCGAATCTTGAATTGTTTTGTAGATTTGACATTATATATTGTAATCACGGTTCGGGTTGTGAACTGGGTGAGGAGGAAGTTGTGCCTCTTGTAAGTAGTGGATGTAAGGGAAGCTCCGTACCGGTTAAATGAGCAGGGATATATTGGAATCCTTGAGTGGGTTGCTCAAGGCAAGGACGTAGGCCGGGTTGGCTGAATCTCGTAAAAATTATGTTTGCCTTCTCTCTTCCTTTACTCCTTTTATTTTTCGTAATGCATTTAAATATCTATTTTGCATGTGTATGTTGAATAACCCCACACGCACTTGATAATTAATTAGGTGAAAAGAATTTATTCGTTTAATAATTTAAATCAGTATTAAACCCCTACAATCAATTTATTAAATTTAGAAATAGGGTTTAAGTGGTAAATAATCTGAAAGATTTTGAAAATACCCAATTCACCCCCCTCTTGGGATTACACCTAAATTAACATACTTGATGTTCACTGACATTGGTGTTTGTGGGTATTGCCTCAGAAACCCTCACGAGATTGCAACTCGTTCACTAGGATCAACCTAGGGGTTTAAAGTCTTATTGCATACGATAAATGCAATTGTGTGTCCCACGAAAGAGGAGGTAGACAAGATTTTCTAGTTTTCTTAGTTTTTGCTTTGCTCGAGGACTAGCAAAGTGTAAATTGGGGGTTGTGATGAGTCCCTAAAATGCACTATTTTAGGCCCCCATTTACCTTTTTTTATCCTCATTTATCTTGTATGTAACCCTTTGTTAACATAGTCGAAGTTATCCAAGGTATATTCGTGTTTCAAGACATATAGGTTAAAATCGAGGAGTTAGGCATTACGAGAAGCAAATGGAGTATTTGGGATATTCAAAGAAAAAATTAGATGTTCAACCAAGCTCCTGAAGCCTCAACACACATCAAAGGAGAAAATACTCCATTCGACCATGTGGTGCAACCAGCAACACAAGGGGCGACTAGGGCATAAGTTGTAGACTCTTAGGTTTAGACTGAAAACGAAATGCTACAAGGTTCGACTAAGTGATCGACCAAGTGACCCTCAAAGGCAACCAAGTGGAGACATTGAAGCTAACTGAGCCAGAGATTTCCATGAAGGGCAACCAAGTCGAGTTCCTGAGATTTCCTGAAGATCAAGATCTTGCAAAGCTCGACCATCAACTCGACTAGCGAGACCCAATGGTGTGACTGGGTCGAGAAGATCTTAATTTGAATTCCTGAGTTCCCACGAACCTCGACTAGGGTGCGACCAAGGGAAAGCAGGGGTGCGACTTGGTCGACAGCGATGAACTTCTGTGCGAGATTTAGGCAGAACTTTCCTATTTTGAAATTCAAATCTTGTACGCCCCAAAGGGTATAAATAGTAGCTTCGAAGATGTTCTTAGGGTTCCTCTTTGGCCTCTCTTAGGTTAGTGACAGACTTAAGATGTCATTGAGAGCCAAAGTAGATTAGAACTTAGATTAGATTTAATGTTTTCCTGGTCTTCAATTGTATTTTTTGGCATTAGTGGCAGATGTTTTGATTGTAGTAGAATGATCTTTTACATGCTTTCCATTTAGTTGCTTTGATTTACTTGCTTTGATTTAAATGCTTTCCTTTACATGCTTTGATTTACGTTCATGCACCTTTACTACTTTGATTGTGATGAAGTCTTAGAGATAGGATAACACTACTATCGATTTAGTCAGATATACGCAATAGGCTTTGGATACTAAAAAGGTTTTCGTGATCGTTGAGATAGGGTATACTCTGGTTCCCGATCGTGCTCTGGATGATTGGTGCATCCTTGCTACCCGATGCCCTCAAATGGCTCCTTTCACCTTCTAACCTAATACGGATAGCTGACTGAACGTAATTTATGCACATGACATCCTAAGTTTGATTCATGAACTGAGCACTGCTTTATAAGAGTAGAGTTCATATAGACTTTACATGCTTTCAGTAGGATTGTTAGAAAACCCAGTCATAATCTCTTCTTTTTACTTTCTTTTACACAAAGCTTTAGTAAATTAGAATGGAAGTGGTTCATAATTGCACTTGAGTCCCTGTGGATTGATACCTGACTTTCTCACTTTCTACAGAACTTGGGATTAGTTAGGTTTTATAAATTGTACTTTTGGAAGTTAAGGTCCTAAGCCTTGGCGAGCCTACCATGATCCATCAGTTGTGGGGTTTGTTGATGCTAATTATGTAGGGATATGGATTATATAAGGTCTACAATAGGTTATGTATTGACGCTTGTGGGAGGACCTATTTGTTGGAGGTCCATGGTACATTCCCTGGTGACATTATCTACAATTGAGTTTGAGTACATGGCAGTCGCCGAAGCTGCAAAGGAAGTGTTATGACTTACTGGTTTAGTCAAGGAGCTAGGTATACAACAAGATGGAGTTGTGTTGCATTATGACAGTTAGAGTGCCATCTATTTGGAGAAGAATCAAGTGTATCATACTAGAACCAAACATATAGATGTAAAGTTTCACAAGATTCGGGAGTTGATCTCTTCAGGTCAACTTGTACTTGAGAAAGTTCACACATCTGAGAATGCATGATATCTTGACAAAACTGGTTATCACAGAAAATTTTAAGCATTGCTTGTACTTGCTTCATGTCTCCAATTGCTAGAAAGGAGATGGTCCAAACGTAATGTCCCAAGGTCAAGGTGGAGCAGCGGATTATGTTTTCAATTTCTCCTTAGGGGCGTATATTCACCAAGGTGGATATTATTGTGATATGTGGCTCATATACTGAATGGGATCCATGTACAAAGAAAGAACATGGTAGAAAATGAAAGTGTTGGTGGAGTAGTAAGGAAACCGTCGACGAATTGACTATAACCGTCGACAGTTTAGCACCCAATTTTAGACAATTTCATTATGTTTGAAACCATTGACGGCTTGGCCCAAATAGTCAACAATTTGGCTTAGGAACCCAGTGTAATTTTTTGAATTTTGAATGAGGGACATTAAGTTGGTTGGGGTTTGGAGGGAAAGACTCTAGGAACTCTATTTATATGTCATTTGTGATGTATTTGTAACATTGTAAGAGTCGTTGACACCAGAGAGTAAGAAATATTTGCCTGAAAACAAAGGTGTAGTCCCAAGAGGGGGGTGAATTGAGTTTTTAAATTTTCTTTTTAATTCCTTTAATAAAATCTTAACCTTTTGTTGATAATGCATAACAACTTAATTCTTTTAATTCAATCCACAACCACACAAACATTCAATCAAACAAATTAACCAAGCCAATCAATCATAAAACATTCAATCAAGATATACTTTGCAACTTAATGGAAATTCTCAGCTTTTTCAACTTGTGTGCAGCCCTGTTTATATAAAATTGAATCAAGCCCTATATATATATGAAATTTGTCTTTCAATTTGATATTCAATATTACATCCAATCACTCTTTCCAAATACTTAGACCTTAAATAAACTTTAAGTTAAAGAGTCTTGGGGTGTTGAATCAATCAACGTACTACTTTACAGTTTCCGAAAAAGATTGATCAACTAACGTACTCCCTTTCGATTTTCGCAATCCTAAAGAAAAATTAAGCTTAAGTTTATTTAATATCTAATCTATGTATTGTATATGATTTAGATATTTAAAAACATCCACGTAGTTTTATATGTGCTGAAAATAAAGAGAGTAAAGGAAAGAGAGAGTGAGACTGGGATTTTTACGAGGTTTGGCTTATACCCAGCCTACATCCTTGCCTTTGGAAAACCACCAAAGGATTCCACTAAATCAGTTCCTTTTTTGGGTGGAACAACACCGTTTACATACTCCTTCAGTAGGCTAGAGCCCACCTCTCCAAGTTCTATCCCCTCACTCGGTTACTCCTTCAATTAGGGTAGAGCCCGCCTCTCTAAGTGATATCCCCATACTTAGCCAATGATCCAAATAACCTTGAACCATCAATATCTACAAGATACAAATCAAATATATGTACAAAGAATTGCTCCTAAAAGAGCTGATTAGTACAGTTCAAAACTATATACTTCAATGAAATTCACAATATGAAATTCAGATTGAAGCTCTAAAGTATTTCACCATATGATTCTTTCAATGGATGAAAGAATTTGTATTTGTAGCACAATATCAGTGAATGAGAATTAGCAAGAACTTAGTAAGCTTTGTGCAAGTTGAGAGCAAGAGAGAGCCTTGAGAATTTGAGAGCAGTTGAGAGAGATTTGAATGCTGAATTTAATTCTTGGTAGTTAAATCAATTTAACTTGGGTGTATTTATAGATGTAGAAAAGTATCTAACTTATTCCCCAAGTTTACTTGGAGTAGGGTCTAAGATTTAAATAAGTTTGAGCCTCAAGTAATTGAATATTTCAAAATATGTCAGTTATGCTTTTTAAATTTTGCCGCGTGACAGTTGACTGTGAGGTCTCTGGAAGTCGCCTGTTAGTGTATTACACATATAAAATACACAGGTAGTAGGGTGGTAGTCGCCTGTCAATAGGGGGTCAGGTGTCTGTCACTGAAAAACTGGGTTTCTAAAGATGAGTAGAAAGGTGACAGTTGACTGTCAAAACACAGTCAGTCATCTCAATTTTCACTGACAATCGCCTGTCAAGTTTTAGATAGTTGGTTATCATGTTTCTGTCTATTCATTTAAGACTCTTTAACATGGCAGTTGACTATCCACATGCAGTCAGTCGCCTATCAAGCAATTTTTTCTTGTTTTAAAATTTTTTTGTTCTCTCTCTTCTTTGCTTATTCAATCTTGGAATATCAATTTGTTTTGCTTTGAAAAATATTTTCCAAGACTTAAAAACAAGGTTTCTAGATCTCTTTCCCTAATGAGCTTCAAAATGAAAAATCATACTTGAGTTATATTTGAAGAACTTACAATGTATCTCCTATTGACTCTCTTGACTTTTTATCTCTTTGTTGTTGATCCTTGATCTTTCAATCTTCTTTAAGCTTTCATTATAGATCTTTGAGCTTTCCATGTTGATCACTTGAGCTTTCATTCTTGAAGCTTTTTCTTTAATATCAATGCTCTTATGATCTTCAAACTTTATCTTTGAATCCATGCTTTAAGCTTCATATTGATCATCCTTCTTTATAAGTTTTCATGAATCCTTCTGAACACTTGACCTTACATTCATCATTGAATCCTGAAATGACATCACTTAACCAAATATGTTAAGTTATGCTTGTTTGTTAGCATCAAAACAGGATATTAAGTCTTTTAAGGCCAACATTGCCAATTGCTCCCGTGGATGTAGGCATTGCCGAATCACATAATTCCTTGTGTTGTTTCTATTGCTTTCATACATTCTGTTTGGTTGTGTTCTATAATTGAATTATCGTTGATTGCTGCATTTGATTGACTCAATATTTTGCTGTGCAAATACAATCTATACAACATGTCACTCAATCATGTTCCTATTCACTATGATAACACAAGTATGATCAACATTTTGAAAAACTCTTGCTTACATTCTTAAGATAAGCACATTGAAATTAGGCATTATTTTATTCGAGATTATGTTCAAAAGGGTGATGTAGAACTCATCTTTATTAATACCAAAAATCAACCAGTGGTCATTTTAATAAAACCTCTAAAGGAAGATCGTTTTTTTTTTTTTTTTGTAAAATTACACATGAATTAGGTATGTGTACTCCTCCTGACATCATTTAAATAAATGAAAATTTATCACTCATTCATGATGATTAGTATATGTGTTGGTAAAAATCAACCTAGTTGAGTTAATGGTTTGGTTCTGCATCAAATCGTTGATAATTTCAAGGCAAACCGTCAACGAAAATCAATCGAGGCAAGGTAATGGTTTGGCTCTACACTAAACTGTTTATGGATTTAGGGAAACCATCAACGGGTTTTGTACGGTTTTTGTTGGGGTAGTGTCTAAAAAACAGACACATGAGCTTTTTAAAACATACTCAAAACCCCTAGAAAACAAACCCTTGTTTTTCCTTCCTTAAAAATCCTCAAAATTTCTTCCCAAAGTCTTGGTACCATGGCTCCTAAGACTAAAAGAGGTGAAGGGAGTTCTTGCAGGAGACATGAGAGAGAACCAATTCGCAATTCTACACCTCCTCCTCAAACCCAAGAAAGGTCAAGAAAATCTACTGAGTAGTCCAGATTATTTGTATCAAGGGAAGCTTACTTACAATTCAAGAAGCATATCTCCAAGAGAAACATTGTAAGTAGCAAAATCGTTCCTATAAGATTCATTGAAAACAACTTTCCAGTCTTCATTGAAAATTTAAGGCCATCGGTAGGGAGTTCCTCATGACTCACGATGATCATGTAAATCCTGAGTTAGTCAGGGAATTTTATGCTAACTTTGTGTCATCTACACCTCGTGAATCGACACTCTATGGTTAGGGGTGAGGTGATTTACTTGGATGCCGACACGTTAAATGCCATTATGTTTTGTGGAAGATACGATGTTGCAAGTCTCCCAAGCAAAGTTTGGCCTATTTATAGGGATTAGTTTAATCCCCATGAAGCACTTTAGTTAATAATGGGAAATCAAAATGTGTCAGCAATGGCAAGACCCAAAGTTAAAGATCTCATAGTTGAATTCAAGGTTTTGCATCATATGATCACTTACAAAATCTTGCCTAGACATGGTGGACGTGATACTATGACGCATGGGGACATTTTTCTTTTTATGTATTGCATTCGGATGATGTATATTCCAAGTCCACTATGTGAAGTGATTAAGTGCCAAAATTGTATAATTAGGTGTTTAAATGTGTTTATTGGTTATTACAATTTGGATAAAAAGCCTAATTATGTACATTATTTTAAATAGAGCAACATTAGAACCATTATTCCAATTTTCATGGGTTACTTTTTGTGTTGAATAATAAAGGCCAAAAAGCAACATGCGTAGAGACTAAGGCAGCAAATTAAAAGGATAAAGAAGGCCCTAAAAAACATTACATGGGCCATGTAGGTGATGCAGCTAATTAAAGATCCATGCAGTAGGGACATGCAGTGGTGCAGCTGCTGTGTCGGCCATGTGTGGGCAGCACGTGCATGCCATTCGGCCAGTAGGGTTTTTGGGTTTTATTTTTGAGCGCTTATAAAAGGAGGAGCAGCAGATTCTGCAAAGGGGCCATGAGCAATATAGCACAAGAGTGGGCAGCAGTGCAGGGAGCTATGCGCAGCAAGGCTGTGAGCAGCAAGAGTTCAGCCGCGTGCTACCGGCAGCAGCGCCGTCTTCGGCAAAGCTGGATTCTTATCCCTTCTTCCTTTACATTTATTGTCTTATTTTTATTATTGTCAATGAATTATTTCTGGTTTAATTTGTTCCAAAAATTTCAAAATTGCAATCATGTTAGGCAAAATTTTATCTTAAGATTCAAAGAGTAATTCGTGGATGTTTTGGGTTGAATTTCCTCTTTTCCCTAGAACTTTAATGTTTAATTTGTTGCGTTGTATTTCACTTTATATTTAAAAAATATTAAAACTCTCTGTTCCGAATTTTGATTAGCTGTAAACGTGAAAGCACAATTGATGCTTGAACTAGTGACACAATTTTAATAGTTTCCTTCAAAATTTTCGTTCTAAGTTTTGATTAGTTGTAGATGTGTGAAGGCATAATTGATGCTTGAACTAGTAACAAGATTTTTAGTTTCCTTCCATTGTTTGAATTTGTTATATAATTTGTTGAGTAATTTGGATTATATGAATGTTAGATTATCCGGTCATGATCTCTTGAAATGAGAAAGTGATTTAGAGAAGAGGAAATTAGAGGAACATCCATTACCAAATCGGAAACGGCCAAAACTTGCATCTCAAGTGTTTAATTAATAGCCTTTTACAATCGCAATTTAATTTCTACGTGTTGCCTTTAAATTGTTTAGTCATTGATAATTTTAGATCCTTAGATTCATCATCATCCCCAAATCCTACTTGTGTGTGAACCTCATTATTTTTAGCTTTCGTTTTCCTAATTATTGTTTCAACCCATTAGTTAATTATTCGTTTTAGGAATTCCTGTCACCATAAATAATAATTTAATTTCTTGGGTTCTAATTGAAACGTTAATGCTTGCATATTTCCCATTGTCCCCGTGAATTCGATCCTCGGACTCACCCTTGTATATTACTTTGATAGCTTCTGCGCTTGGAAGTCAATAACATTAACTGATCAAGTTTTTGGCACTGTTGTCGAGGATAGTTAGTATTTTATGAAGCATTATTTTGTTTGATAAAGGAGTAAGAGTGTTAAAACTGTGAACCTCTTCACATATTTGGTGACATATATTCCTTTTGTTTTCTATTTATTTCCTTTTTCTTTCCTGTTTTTAGTTGTTGATTGTTTCCTCCTAATATGATTTTTGCTACTATTTATGTTTGTCTGGTTTCAGAATAATCCTGGCCGGTTGATTCAAAATCAATACATTGCGGACTCTAATTATGATATTTGCAATTTATCATTCGAGTTTGCATCGGTATTACTGGATTCAGCATATGAACAATCATCTGAAACTTATAGCATCATGGCTAGGAATGAAAACATGCAGGGGGTAATCCGACTTAGAGAATATCTGCATGCTATTAGGACCATCACTCCATCATTCATCATTACACCTTTGAATGCTCAAAATTTTAATTTTAAACTTGGCATGATACCATTATTGCCACATTTTCATTAGATGGAGTCTGAAAATCCTTATTTGCATCTTAAGGAATTTGAGGAAGTATGCTCTACATTTTTAGATCAAAACTGCACTGAGGGGATGATTAGATTGAAATTCTTTCCTTTTTCTCTTAAAGATAAAGAAAAAACATAGTTAAAGTCAGTGAGACCAAGATCCGTTAGCACATGGCAAGAAATGCAAACTGAATTCTTGAAAATGTTTTTTCCAATGCAACGAACCAATGCTTTAAAGAGACAAATCATGAATTTTGCTTAAAAAGAAACCAAAACTTTTTATCAATGTTGGGAAAGTTTCAAATATCTTTTAAATGCTTGTCCACGCCATGGTTACAAGGATTGGCATATTATTAGTTTTTTATATGAAGCTTTAAAGCCTAAGATGCGTAAATTTGTCAAAACAATGTGTAACGGAGAATTTTTTAACAAGGAACCCGAAAAATCATTTGCTTACTTTGATTATTTGGCTGAAAAAGCTCAATCATGGGACACTTCTTGTGCTTATGATCGAATTGAACCATTGAGGACCATAAGTAGGGGACGTAAGTATTTTTTGAATAAAGAAGATGATTTGCATGCTAAATTTGCTTTACTACCAAAGAAATTGGAGGCAATTGAGTTAAAGAAAGTGCATGAAGTTCAGGGCATTTCAAAGTAAGAAAAATGTGATATTTTTGAAGATGTTAGTCATGTTACATTAGAATGCCCCACTATTCCAGATTTTAAGGAAGTTTTGTTTGATTCGTCTCACCCCGTTAATATGATTTCTAAACTTTTTTCTAAACCATATTCTAACACTTATAATGCAGGTTGGAGATGAAACGCCCTGAACCCGGTAGGGTTTGAGTTATTTCTTTCCATATCTATTTTAGAGGTGACATAATAAATTTAATAAATAGCAGATGTAAATAAAAGTTCAAATACTTTTATACTAGAGTACTAATTAACTGTGCTACAAAAATATCTCCAATAACAAAATTGGCATTCTTAAAAATTCCAAAATATAAAAACATCTTCAACTAATATTGTACTAGTATTTATTCTAAATAGTTTTCTCTAATCCTACCCATGTGCTTGCTATGCTTGACTCTACTATGCTCCTCAATTCTATCTGTAAGGTGGGAAAATAATCAGGTGAGACGACGCTCAGTAAGTAAGAAAGATTATTATTAGTGTATAGTTAAGATGAGTTTTATCCTATCAAAAATTCATTTAATAATTAATACTGTAACTTTAAAACCACATTTGAACAACTGTAAAATATTTATAAAATTATTTTCATTAAAATATAACTGTAAATATGGCCTTCCAAATGTGGCCTTATTCACACACACACACACACACACACATATGTATATATACCTTTCTTTATGTTTTTTCTTTAAATCATCACTTAGGCTATAACGAATGCATATATATATATATATATATATATATATATTCATATTTATTTATTTATTTTTTCTACATAACAACATTCGTGATAACTTTGATATCCTGCTAAACTGATATAGTCATGATCAACCTAGACCTATGGGTACCAGGGATATACCTATTATACAACTCTGATACCGAAACAACGGAAAACATAAATTACATATATGCTATACAACATTGAACACAATACCAGAGTTCTACTAAATCTATCATATATATACAAACATCCGCAAAAGGACCATTACGTACCACCAGGGTCATAACCCAAAAACCAATCTAACCCTAACTCAACTACTTACCCTTCTGACAGGGTAGTTTAGTCAACCTCTACTGCTACAGAGCTCTACCCGCCTTTCTATTTGAATTTCCTAAAATGTTTGTAATGCTGAGGTGAGACACCTCTTAGTAAGGTAGATAAACTAATATCAGTATGTAGCAACATGAGTATTATCATGCTTAAACATGAATTGTACATAATATGTATATATCTAATAAAACTTGCTGTATAAATTCTGAGTAAAACATAATTCATCATATCATAATAAATAACGTACTAAATTCTATAATCATGTAAACATATTCTATAACTGTACAATACTGAAATAATACCCAAGATGGATAGTTAGCTGATGTTATGTCTTACCCTCACATGACTAGGTTGTGCGGCTCGTAGGCGGGACCTAGCAATGGCTGGCCAACCACACTAAGTCAAACATATGTTTGTAAGTACGATGGGCTTGCCCCACCTAGTCCGGATTACTAGGGGGACACTTGCACTACACTAAAGCCACATTGCCTGCCATCTCTCACACTCTATCTGAGATGTGTGGTAGCATGTTAACCTTATAGGTCACGCCCGGTTTTGATTATGACAAATACTCATTATATCTAATGGGTGTTTAAGGTTATGTGTAGGAACTTAAATTGAAAGATCTTAATGCACATGGAAGAAAGTAAAGATTCAAGACCCAATTTTTATGTTGTAATATATTTCAATTATGTAAAGGGTTTGTAATAGTAATTAGGACTTTTGGTTTGTAATAATCACACACACATCACATGCATGGTCTAATAGGTAAGCTCAAATTGAATCATAACGGAAACGAGACTTAAAAAAGACCCTAGGATACTCACACACTCGCTTGTATGTGTTGTAATTTTGAATAGGGTGTTGGTTGCATGAAACAAGACTGAAATGCACAAAATGTGTACATTCGGTCGACGACACCTCACGTGTATTTTGTCCCCAGTTGACCGAACTTGGTTCGGGTCAACTAGTTGACCACTGCCCGGTCGACTGAACTCTTGTAATTCATTTGAATCCGGTTGACCGAACACCCCAGGGATCAACTTTATTGACCTCTTAGTCAATTGAGAGAAAATTACACATCACCAACCTGGTCGACCGAGTACCCACGTGTGGGAACTCAACGGTCCAGTTGACCGAACCTCGAAAAAATGGGAAAATCTCCCTCGGACATACATGTCCGGTAAACAGAATGGGGATTTCTTTTTTTGCCTGGTCGACCAAACCCCAAAAACTTGGGTCGACCAAACTTGTCCTAGTCGACCGGTGCTCTCGGCTGATTACGCGCCAAAACTGCATAATTAGGCATCTTAATTCGGGAATTATGACTTCTATTTTTAATTATATGTCTAATTATGTCAAATATTTTAACAAAGTGCTCTATTTATCATTTTTGAGTTTTATTGAACAATTTATGAATTTTTAATAACTTTTTATCGCAAAAAAACTCCCGGGAGTCAAAACCGACACTAGTTCGTAATTTATGTATAAATTTTTCGTCCAAACTCTGATCTAGATGGTTCAAATTTATAGAGAAAGAGAAAAGGATTATATACAACTTCAGTGTTTTGAGTTTTGAGAGAAACAGGCTCCAGGAGGGTCAAAATAGGCCATGTTCATAAAGAACAAAAAATGAGAAAAAAAGAAAAAAAAAATTATTAATGTGTTGATGTGACTCGGCCATGCATGGCCGAGTCGGGTCAAGTTGCTGGAGTCTCATGGGTCTTAGGGCTTCACCTCTCCTCTTCTTTAAAATCCTCTCCTCCCCTCTCTTTCCACTGTGCTCCCGCACCCCCTCTTCTTCATTTTTTTTTTCTTTCAAACTCTCTCTTTTTGCTCTCATTCCCTTGCCCTACTCCCTTCTCTTCCCTTATATTTTATTGTAATTCTCTCTTCTCCCAACTTCTTTCTCTCCTCCTTTGTTCTCTTGTTTTTTTAAACCTTTGTAATTCCCCACAGCCCTATTCTCTATCCCAGACTTTTTTTTCTCTAACTTCCCCTCTGCACTTGTTCTCGGCCACAGCCCCTTGCAGCAACCCATAAGTAGCTCTCGGCCATGCCAGCTTCAGCAACTCCAAACCAGCCTTCCCGAATAGCTCTCCTCCAGCAGAGCAGCCACACAGTATTGCCATGGACCTCCAAAACACTAGCAGAGCAGTCCCCCCCCCTCGTCCAGCCTGCTGCAGCTCCGGCAGCCACCAGCTCCCACAGACCAGAGCCTCCATAAGCACCAGTCCAAGCCTCTCCCTCTCTCCCTCTCTCTCTCTCTCTCTCTCTCTCTCTCTCTCTCTCTCCCTCTCTCTCTCTCTCTATTCTCCTTCTCATTTCTTTTCTTTTCTTTCTTTTAATTAGTAAATTGGATATTATTGGTTCTTTTTATTTATTAATGTTGTTTAAGAACTTTGAATTTTAATTGTTATTGCAGTAGTTGTTGATTTATTTATTTATTTTTATGTAGTTTTAGTGGTGGATTTGTTTTCTTCCATTAAGTCCGGTTCAGTTCTAAAATAAAATAAAAAGAAAAAAAAATACAAAAGGAAAAAAATTTTTTTTATTCTAGAAATTACATTAGTTGCCTTTCTTTATTAAAATTTAATTTTGATTGAAGCTTGATTTAATTAGGGTCTATCTTATTAAGTTCGTATTTTTATTATGTCTTGTTATACCCTTTGCTTAAGCTGTTGGTTGCCTTTTAATTTGGATTTCAGTTTAAGTTTTTAATTTTGTTAAAAGTTCAGTTTTTAGTATGTGTTTGATTGAGTTTCCATTCCTGCGTGTTTTAATTCTATGTTCTAAATTACCATCCTCAGTTAACACGTGTTCCGATGTTTGTTTGAGTAAATTAGGGTTTCAATTCTTTCTATTTAATTCATTGCATGCTAGTTTTAGGACTTTAATTTGCATGCTCATTTAATTTGTCAAAATAAATCTCAACCAAGCTTGAAAATTTTGAATTTGAACTAAGTTTAGTAACCTTCTGTTTTTTTGATTGGGAGAACAAAAAAGTTGAGACTAAAACGCTCCCCAAGGAGACGATCTAGCCATTGGGCGGAGTATTATACGACGTAACTCCTATACTTGGGATAACTTTTGAGCTGCTCATTTTTCGAGTGAGTCAAGTTTTTGGCGCCGTTGCCAGGGAATGTCGGTCTTAGTCTCAAATTAGCATTTTTCCAGTTATTTTAATTAGTTTTATGAAAACAAAAAACAAAACAAAAAAATAAAAAAATTGAGTTTGGGAAAAATAAATAAACATGTCTGCACCTGCACCGTGGACGATAATGGACTTTTTGCAGCTTGAATATGCCACTACATCCTCTTCCACTGTTTTGCCTAATGACGAGCTTAATTTCATGATGCAGTGTGGGAGGACATCATTGCTGCCCGAGTTCTACGGGATGGATTCTGAATGCCCCTATCAGCACTTAGCAGAGTTTGAGTTAACCAGCAACATGTTTTTCTCTCATGCTAGAACTGATGAATCTACTTGACTGCAATTATTTATTGCTTCTTTGTAGGATGGGGCACAAATGTGGTTTCATTCCTTGATACCTCACTTTATCACTAATTGGACTGATATGGAGCACGAATTTCTGCATATGTTTTGCCCCTTATAGAAAACTCAATTTTTGTAGGAACAAATTATTCATTTCGTGCAACAGGGTGACGAGACATTTCGAGCTTGCTGGGAGCGATTTAAGAATCTGGTACGTACTTGTCCACATCACAGGTTTGACTTATGGAGGTTAGCTGATTGTTTTTATACTGCACTTACCCCTGATTGCAAGTATTTTGTCCAGAACATGTGCAATGGAGAACTCTTCAGCAAGGATCCAGATAACGTACTATCATTCTTTGATTACTTAACTGAATGTGTACCACAGTGGAATACACAATATGATCAGGCACCTATGAGTGTACACCTTATAAGCACAATTAGTGGTAGAAAGGCATATGAGCCAACATACTATCCAAATAATCCTCCGCCTCAATACCAGCCACAATAGATCCCTCATAGCTGTATGCCGTCAGAATTTCTTGAGGATAGCATGACACAGACGGCGAACATGCTCCAGCAGTTCATGCAAACTCAAGTCGATCATCATAATGAATTGCGGGATACCATTAACGCGATCAGCACACAGTTGGACATCTTAAAACAAAAGGAATCACTCGCGGAACATCAGCCTGGTCCTCAAGAGTACCCGCAACCACAACAACAAATGCACAATGTTCTCTTTGAGACAGCAGAGGCCGCCATCACTTTGAGAAGTGAGAAAGAAGTGCACCAACCTAAGATGCTCATCGCCGGACAACCAGTTGTCCCAGCACCAGAAGTTACGGTTGAATCAGAAGAGGTCAAAGAAAAATCAAAGGAAACGGGCCCAGAAGCGAAGCAGTTAGTTAATGAGGAGACTGATACCAATGAGGAGTACCAACCTGTGGTACCTCACTCTCAGAGCCTAGTAACTGTGGAACTGTCACTCCCACCTGACATCTACCGTGGTGAGATGATATGTACACCAGATAGAGAGAGTGAGCAGACTGGTGAGCGTCCCATTTTGAAGGAACCAGGTAAAACTTGTAATGTTAATGCTTTTTAAGAACTACAGGTACTTGTTCCAATAACTCTCCCTCAAACATTAGTTCATAAAGAAGCAAATTTCCTGGACACGATGTTGAGTAAAGACCGTTTCTTGTTAACACAAAAGGGTCAATCTGCACACATATTGTTTGGAATTTTGATGAGCATTAATTCATTTGAGGCTAATTTTCGTGCAGGTATGAAGACTAATCCATTGTGGCGCCTCAAATTTGGAGACCTGCCGGTGCAATTTATAGACTTGCTGCCACCAAATGAAATTCCTCCTGAACCTCCGCCAGACAATTGTGATGTTTTTCTTTTCCTTCTTTTCCTTTTATTTTATCTTATTTTATTTTTAGTTAGTTTTCAGGTCCTTTTTCTTGTCGTTCAGTCTTTTCCATTACCTCGTCACTCAGGTACGCCCTACTTTTCCCCTGCACAGTTTTCTGTTTTTGCCATGCTTTTACATTGAGGACAATGTTCCACTTTAGTTGGGGGGGGGGGGGGGTGAGCATTCGCATGTGACACTGTGCATGTATACGTACCGGGTTTATATTAAAAAAATCAAAAAAATAAAAAAAAATAAAAAAGAAAGAGAGAAAGAAGGGAAGAGCACTGAGGAATCACACTACATTATGCCATGCTTAACACTGACTCATACCTTTCACATACTTGCGTATAACTTAAGAATGTCACACTTGATTCATTTATGCATAGTTTCTCTTTATGTGATTTCATGACTCCATGAAGAAGTGATTGGTAGTACACTCATGTTAATCTGGCTATATAATTTCTTGTATTTACACGGTATCTCATGAGACTGAATAAACACATTCACGTGATTCATTGCACTTAGGGTTTCCTGTGAGCACTGAGAGAACACCCATGGCAATTATGACACCTTGTGAGATATCCTTGAACTATTTATCATCCTTTTGAGCGTTCATTGAACACAATTCTTTTTTTTTTTTTTTAATGATTCCTTGTACACTAGTCTCGGTATTTGATTTGCTAACCTAGAGGTGACATCTAGTGGGGAGATAAAAACCTAGGTCTTGTAGCCTACTCAAGATGTGAAGGCTGAGCCACCCCTAGAGAGTGACTTAGTTCATGGACCACTATTCGAGTTCAATTCCCATGGATGGTATAAAGATGACGAAAGAAGTGTAAAGATTGTCCTAACTGATCATGAAAAGACAGAAAATGAAGAATGAGCAAAAGAAAGAATTGGAAATAAATATGCGCATGAAATGAAATGCTAATGCCTGCTCCATAGAATTACCACAAAAAAATAAAAATAAAAATCAAGGACACGACACATGTTTCCCATTTATAAAGATTCTTCAACCGGTTAATGCCTTGGATGTATTCATGACAAGTTTGTGAATAAGTTGATCTAGGGTGGTCTCGTTTGGATATGACGAGTAGGTGAGAAGATGCTAGGGTGAAGGACCCGACACCTCATACATATGCTAGTTCCTTTCCAGACTAGTCCACTCCATATACTTAGCGTTTGTTCCTTTCAATATGTGGGATGTTTGATCGCAACACTACTCCTCACATATGATGAGTGAACCCATTCATTTTCAGTGTTCTTAAGGGTATACTAGTTAGGTTGAGTCAAAACGACCATTCTGTAGGTGTCCACTAGTATCCTAGGTGTACTGAGTCACATACATCACACACACCTCGAGAGTTCACCTATTTATACTTGGACTTATATGATTGCATTAACTCTGAACTGTGCCCCCGGTTAACTTCATGTGAGTATACTGTTCATAAATGATATTTAAACGATGAAACTTGCATGAGTGACATGCTTTGGAGTTGTGTGTATTGAATATGAACGAGTCTGTATGATATTCAGTTATATTATTGTATGTGAAACGGTATGGTTGTGTCGCATGTGCATTAATTTCATATTCACTGGAGTTCGTAGTTGTGAGCACTACCCTAAAATTCATTAACATCATTTGCTAGAGACTAGCAAAACGTTAGTTGGGGTGTGATTACGGGCCAAAACTGCATAATTAGACATCTTAATTCGGGTATTATGGCTTCTATTTTTAATTATATGTCTAATTACGTCCAATATTTTAACAAAGTGCCCTATTTATCATTTTTGGGTTTTATTGAACAATTTATGAATTTTTGGTAACTTTTTATCGCAGAAAAATTCCCGAGAGTCAAAATCGGCACTAGTTCGTAATTCATGCATAACTTTTCCATCCAAACTCTAATCGAGATGATTAAAATTCTAAAGAAAGAGGAAAGGATTATCTACAAATTCCATGTTTTGAGTTCTGAGTGAAACAGGCTCCAGGAGGGTCAAAACAGGCCATGTTCACAGAGAACAAAAATGAGAGAAAAAAAGAAAACAAATAATTATTAATTTTTTGATGTGACCCGACTATGCATGGTCGGGTCGGGTCAAGTTGTTGGAGTCTTGTGGATATTAGGGCTTCACCTCTCCTCTTCTTTAAAATCCTCTCCTCCCCTCTCTTTCCGCTGTGCCCCTGTGCCCCCGCACCCCTTCTTCTTCATTTTTTTTTTTCAAACTCTCTCTCTTTGCTCTTATTCCCTTACCCTACTCCCTTATCTTCCCTTATATTTTATTGTAATTCTCTCTTCTCCCGAGCTCCTTCTCTCCTCCTTCGTTCTCTTGTTTTTTTTTCTGCCTCTGTAATTCCCCACAGCCCGCTCCTCTGCTCTCCCTCTCTCCCGGACTTTTTTTTTCTCAAACTTCCCCTCTGCACTTCTTCTCGGCCACAACCCCCTGTGGCAACCCGTAGGTAGCTCTTAGCCATGCCAGCTTTAGCAACTCCACACCAGCCCTCCTGAACAGCTCTCCTCCAGCAGAGTAGCCACACAGCACTGTCGTGGACCTCCAGAACACCAGCAGAGGAGTCCCCCTCCTCGGCTAGCCAGCTGTAGCTCCGGCAGCCACCAGCTCCCACAGACCATATGTAGTGACCTGAAGAATAATATTATTTTAATAATAAAGAGGGAGGAAAATTGAAACAGGAAAGGAAGGAGGCAGTAAACGCTTTCGTCGACGATATTGCATTTTTGGGATAATCATAATTTCAGGAAAATTGCCAAGCTTCATCGACGAACACAGGGTTTCATCGACGAAAGTCTTCAGGATTTCGTCGACGAGAAAATACCAAGAGACAGTTCGAGCTGCTCTGAATATCGTACACGAATACAGGGTTTCGTCAACGAATTTATTGAAGGATTCATCGACGAATCCAGCCCTATAAATAGCTAAAACTCAAATTTTTATCCATTTTTAACGCTGCGCTCTCTCTCTCTCTCTCTCTACGTCCCTCTCTCACTTCTCTTTTCTTTTCCAGGCCTATTTCTCGTCGGATCGAAGATCAGAGGCTACCACGACGCTCCTGGCAAAGTTCTTTGCAAGTGTACCGGAGCTGATCGTTGGAAAAGTTGGGTTGGATATCATCACTAATCTTGGGCAAGGTCTTTTATTCAGTTTTTGGTTTCCTGGCAGTTATAGGAAATGATGTAGGCTAAGAAATATTGATGTTTTGTTCTGGGATTTATGATTTTCAGGGTGTTGAGTGGAGAAACCTGCGGGTGTTGGACCCGTTATAGTAAAGGAATTTTAGCAGGAATAGGTAAGGGAAATATGCTATGCTAGGTTGTATGAATATGTTTTCAGTATGAAATTATAAATATTCCACCAAAGTATTGTTTACAGCAGAGATTTATATAGTTTACCAAACGTGATTAATATGTTTTAAAATTACTGTGTCGCTTGAGAATATGTAAATAGTATAGAAACATGCTTTACAGTATTTTCAGAGATGTGTTTTACAGAATATATAGACAGTGAATGTATTTTACAGTAATTACAGAAATACCATGATTATATAGTTTTATAGTACCATGACATACAGATTCATAGTTAATTATAGAAACACAGTTGATATAGAGATACAGTTTTCCACAGCGTCATGGTTTATACAGTTATTACAGAATCATGGTAAAATAGATAGTTGTATTATAGAGATGTATTATATAGTATTAGACCCTGTTGGACCATACAGTTTACAGAGCACGGTACCATAGCTACATATAGTTTATAGAGTGCAACCACCTATTTAGATAATACGTGGTATAAAGGTTGATCGCATAGAGCCCAAGAGTGGACACGCTCCCCATCAAATATGGGTTGAGGAGGGCTGATCAGATGAGGAGTATAGTGATTTATTCCTGGTTGGCTAGCCAGGGTAAATCCCGCCTATGGGCCGCACAACCCTGTCATGAGGGGTTAAATCATGACACACAGTTATCGACAGGGAAGTTTACAGTTATTATTATGTTTATACAGCTTTACAGAAACATAAACTATATACATATATTAGCAGTATTTTAAATAGAAACCTAAAGTACAGAAATGTTAAGCAACAGGTAAAAGATGAAAACTATATTTCTAGTATTGTGCTTTACAGATTCAGTGATACATAATTATATGAAAACAAATTTGCATTATATTGTAGCTCATTTGCCACACACTAGTAATAGCATATTTTGTCTTACTAAGCTGTGGCTCATCCCTGTGTTGAATTATTTTTCAGGTGAGCCAGTTGGACTAGCGAACCAGGCTCGCAGATATAGAGGTCACAGTACTGCCCTGTTAGAGAGAGTGAGTACATTTTGAGAGTATTTTTGTATAGCCCTCACCGGTTAAGGATGTTGGGGAAACAGTGATATGTGTATATTTTGGGAACATGTTAGTACTTTTGTATTGGTATTGTATATATATTTTCATATGGTTATGTTTATGTGATTCCTGCTTCTTGTTGCTTAGGCTAATGATTGGGTTTACTCCCAGAATGGTATTAGAGCATGTTATATGTGATAGTATAAAAAAAATAATAATATGGAAATTAAGCAGGTCGTTACACCAGAGCCTCCATAAGCACCAGTCCAAGCCTCTCTCCCTCTCTCTCTCTCTCTCTCTCTCTCTCTCTCTCTCTCTCTCCTCTCTCTCTCTCTCTCTCTCTCTCTCTATTCTCCTTCTCTCTTCTTTTCTTTTCTTTCTTTTAATTAGTAAATTGGATATTATTGGTTCTTTTTATTTATTAATGTTATTTAAGAACTTTGAATTTTGATTGTTATTGCAGTAGTTGTTGATTTATTTATATATTTATTTATTTTTATGTAGTTTTAGTGGTGGATTTTTTTTCTTCCATTAAGTCCGGTTCAGTTCTAAAATAAAATAAAATGAAAAAAAAATACAAAAGGAAAAAAATTGTTTTTATGCTAGAAATTACATTAGCTGCCTTTCTTTATTAAAATTTAATTTTGATTGAAGCTTGATTTAATTAGGGTCTATCTTATTAAGTTCGTATTTTTATTATGTCTTGTTATACACTTTGCTTAAGCTGTTGGTTGCCTTTTAATTTGGATTTCGGTTTAAGTTTTTAATTTTGTTAAAAGTTCAGTTTTTAGTATGTGTTTGATTGAGTTTCCATTCCTGCGTGTTTTAATTCTATGTTCTAAATTACCATCCTTAGTTAACGCGTGTTCTGATGTTTGTTTGAGTAAATTAGGGTTTCAATTCTTGCTATTTAATTCACTGCATGCTAGTTATAGGACTTTAATTTGCATGTTTATTTAATTTGTCAAAATAAATCTCAACCAATCTTGAGAATTTTGAATTTGAACTAAGTTTAGTAACCTTCTGTTTTTTCGATTGTGATAACGTAAAAGTTGAGATTAAAGCGCATTCCCCGAGGAGACGATCTAGCCCTTGGGCAGAGTATTACACGACGTCACTCCTATACTTGGGATAGCTTCCGAGCTGCTCATTTTTTGATTTAGTCATCGGGTTGGACTTATTTTTTTACCGTGGTTAACTCGATAAACTAGGTTTAAAATAATTAAATAATGTTAAAAATTTCCTAATTATTCCAACCATGTCACTAACTGTTATAATTGAAGGAAATTCTATAAATACCCCCTTATTTGGAATAATTAGTAAGAGGATTAGCAATCTTGATTAGGAGAAATTCTTTGAAATTCCAAAATCCATAATACTCATTTTGAGCCTCCAACACTTATTGTAATAACCCAAGAAATTCCCACAGGACTCATCGACGAACACAGGGGTTTCGTCGACGAGGGATCATCAGGATCTCGTCGACGAGGTCCCGTCTCATCGATGAGAAGATACCGAGAGAGGATTTAGGGCAGATTGAAACTCATCAACGAGGGTGCGGGATTGTCGAGGAACTTTCTACAGGATTCATCGATGAGGTGACGTGTCTTATCAACCAATACAACCCTATAAATAGCTGAAACTCGGATTTTTAATCAAAATCTTTAGCGCAGAAGCCCTTCTCTCTCTCTCTCTCTCTCTCTCTCTCGACCCCCTTCCCTTATCTCTTTGATCCTAGCCCCATTTCTTACCGGATTGAAGATCTGAGGCCACCACGATGCTCTTAGCGAAGTTCTCTACAAGTCTGCCAGAGCAGATCATGGGGAAAGTTGATTTGAAATTCATTCCAAATTCAGGGTAAGGTATTTTATTTAGAATCTTCTTTCCCTACAGTTATAAGAAGTGTTGTATATAGAAAAATACTGATATTTTGTTTTGGGGGATATTGTTTTCAGGATGTTGAGTTAGGAACCCTGCGGGTATAGGGCTAGAATTTAGTAGGGGCTTTTCAGATTTAAGGTAAGAGAAATATGCTATGCTAGCATTTTTAATATGTATATAGAATATTATGAATATGTATTTACAAGCATACATATCAGATTATTTTGTTTCCAGAGATGAATATTATCTTTATAACAGAATTACAAAAATCAAGCATGTGATTGTGTTTACTCAAATGTGTGGCATGGGTTTATTACAGTACAATATATATAGATTTTATAGTATTATAGATGTGCAAATATTTAGATATTTCAGATTATTAGCAATGAATGAGACTTACAGTATTTCCCAGAGAAAAACGTGATTTCTAAACCATAACACTCAGACAGTTTATTCAGATAGATTATACAGTGATAGCATCAAGATGCTATAGCAGATTATGCAGAGATTACAGATGTTATATAAAGAGTATACATATATTATATACAGAATATACAGATATTATATCCAGAGTATACAGATATTATATACAAATATTTTATACAGATATTACAAACAGAAAACAAAGATGTTACAGACAGATAATATATATATTTCAGTCAGATATCTCAGATAATACAGTTTAGAATTATAGTGTTATGGTTGTTTTTGAAATCATGTTAAAAGAAGCAAGATGATTATATATTTATATATGTATACAGTATTACACGATATCAGATCCCTGTGGAAATTATAGACAGATATTTTTATAGCAGAGCACAATATTGTTGCTAGTTTCAGACACATGCAACCACATGACTCAGATAGCATGTGGATTCCGTCTAACCATGCTAGGAGAGATTTGCATTCTCCCCAACATGCTTGGTTGAGGTAGTCAATTAGACGACGATAAAGGTTTGAGATGGCCCGGAGTGATTGCAGTGGGTTAGGATCTTCATAGATCATTACAGATTGGCGGATGATAGAGATTGACTTACCTGGAGGGCCAACCAGAGTAAGTCCAGCCTACGGGCAGCACAACCCTATCATGAGGGGATATACCATGATATGCAAATCCTAGAGCATAGCTGTAACAACCCGAATAAAAATGGAATTTAGATAACAAAGAGGGAGGAAAACTGGAACCAAGAACGGAAGGAAGCTGCCAAGCTTCGTCGATGAAGGCTTTAAGGATTTCATCGACGAACACATGGCTTCGTTGATGAGAAAATACCAAGAGGGGGGTTTTGAACCGACTAAATTTCATCGACGAAATTTGTGAAGGACTCGTCGACAAATGACGTGGCTTGTTGACGAATCCTCTGCTCTATAAATATGAAAAATCCGAGTTTATTTTCATTATTAAGCAAGCTTCACTCCTCTCTCTCTCTCCTCCCTTCGTTCTCTCTCTCTCTCTCTCTCTCTCTCTCTCTCACACCATTTTTGGGCCAAATATACGTCGGATCGACAATCTGAAGTCACCACGAAGCTCCTAGCAAAGTTCTCTATGAGTTTGACGAAGCGGATCGTTAGGAAAACGAAGTTGGAAATCATCCTTGAGTTGAGGTAAGACTTTTTAAGCCGAATTTGGTCTTGCGATAGTTATAGGAAATGATGTACGCATGAAAATACTGAGGTTTAATACTGGGAATTTTTAGTTTTAGGGTATTGATCAGGAAATCCTACGGGGGTCAGGCTAGGATATTTAAGGGGCTTTCTCAGTAGCCAGGTAAGGGAATAAACTAAAGCAGTTATTTTCCATGCAAATTATTATTAATTATGAGTAAATCTATTTTCAGAAAAGCATATGTTATATTTGTTTATTATGAATGAAATGTACGATTGGGAAAATACTGTTATGATGATTAAAATGTATATGTATGTATGAGATGCCAGAGAATCACGATTTTAGAATATGAAGTATGACTTTTAACAGCACATGTGTGATATGAATATTATTTTATGTGAAATGTATTATGATATGAAAGATTTTACAAGCAAAGCATGTTTTCAGGTATTATGAAAAATGAGTTATGTTGTGATGAATTTGATGAATATATGATAAATGATTTAATTTCAGAATATATATACCTGAAATGGTTTTGGTGCGAGGCCATGTATTTATGTTATCGGCACGAGGCTGTATTTATGATAATGACGTGAGGCCGTATTTATGTATGATTTCGTCACGATACCATGCTTATGAAATTATGAAAGATGCTATAATACCATGTACTATATGTTATCAGAAACCGGATGTTAGTTTAGTTTAGCTCAGGAGCTCGGTACCGTAGCTATATGTAGATCAGATATCTACGTTTAAATTAGTGCTAACCATCCCATGAGGGGATGGGAGATGGATAGTCGATGTGGCTTTCAGTCGAATGTGGACGTCCACCTAGCAGTGCGGACCAGGGTGTGGCGGGTCCATCGTACTTACAGACATATTTGACTCGGCAGTGGTTGGCTAGCCATTGTCGGGTCCCGCCTTCAGGCTGCACAACCCGTCATGGGGGGTAATACATGACACCAGCTAGCTATTCATCCTGGGTATATTTCAGTATTACAGTTTTTACAGATGTTTTATGTGTGTTATGATTTATTAATAAATATGAAATTATATGATTATCCAGTATGATATGTTGAATGTTTATAGAGTTATGAAATGTACTGTATACGTATAAGTGCCTTAAATATTCATATTGCCACACAGCTGTATTTAGTTTATCTTCCCTTATTGAGGAGTGTCTCACCCCTGAATATTAAATGATTTTCAGGAAACCCAGAGGGACCGGCGGGTCAGGACCGCCGTTAATTGGGTTTAGCTTCCCTACTAGAAGGGTAAGCATTGAACTAGGATCAGGAGATTTTTGTTGTACGACCCTAGTGTTATTTTGACTTTTTGGAAAATTGTAAATAAATATAGTATTTTGGGAATGTAAATAACTATACTATTATGTTTCATGGTTGAATGATTGAGATTTTATATTACTGCTGCTTAGGTTTCCGCTATGATTGATGGGTGTTCCCGTTACATTTCACGGGTTCGGGTTGACTTTTCCATTTATTATGATATATTTCTTATTTAGAAAATTGAGGTCGCTACATTTGGTATCAAAGCCAAGGATACTAGGTTTTGTAGACTATAGAGTGCTGCAGTAATAATACCAAAGTTTAGGATAAGGGAATTTGAGGTCTGGTTTTGTAGTCTAAATGCAGAACTTCCGTGGTGGTTTGTGTGATTTTCCTGGGGTGATGATTTCAAGAAATTCATTGTAAACTATCGTCAGTTTGAGTATCTAGGTTGCAAGATTGAACCTTGAATTACGATTAAGAGAGATGAGTTAATTAAGAGAATATACTATATGAGTTGAGTGACATGTATAGTGAAGGGGTTTTGAGTTAAGTTATCATGTTTTTCAGGATGGACCTTGGTGGCAATAGTGCCTACGCTAGTGGGAGTGAGGGTGCTGGACCCTCAGGCGCTGTGAGTAGTGATTCAGATGCTGTTTTATGCAGCGTAGCATAGCAAGTTATGGCAGAGATTGCCAGGAGTTCGAAGGAACAAGGTGGTCCACCGGCAGGCCATGGTAGTTCGATTGATAAGTTTATTAAGATGAGTCCTCCAGCTTTCTCAAGAGGGACGGATCTTGTAGTCGTTGAAAATTGGGTGCAGGAGATGGAGAAGATATTTGTAGTGCTGCGCTGTTCTGAGGAACAGAGGGTACTATTTGCCACATATAAATTGACTGGAGAGGCCGAGAGATGGTGTCGGCGGTGATATTATTAGAGCAGCAGAGGATGGTACCTGTGGAGATGATGTGGGAGCAGTTTAAAGAAATATTCTTCGACAGATATTTTCTAGCCTCGTCTAGGGACGCTAAGATTGAGGAGCTCCTGAATTTGAAGCAGGGACAACTATTAGTGCAGCAGTACGCGGCGAGGTTCATCGAGCTATCTCGCTTCGCCCCATACATCATTCCAGATGAGGCAAAGAAGGTACGACAGTTTGAAAGAGGCCTGGGGAGAGAAATTTATAAGCAGGTATCGATTCTGAAGTTGCAGGATTTTGCTGAGTTAGTGGATAGAGCCACCATAGCAGAGATTGGAGAGCGGTTGGAGGCTGAGGAGTAGAGGCAGAAGAAGAGCTCTACACCTTATGGTTCCTAGCAGGGAGTCGGTCGTGCTACGTGGAAGAGAGGTGGCTATTATAAATACTGGAGACAGGAGACCGGGCATCGCGGTTTCCAGGGTGTGTAGCCACCTCCAGCTTACCCATCTTGTGGGAAGAGACACCTGGGAGAGTGTCGTGCTAGGCAAGGTGTCTGCTACAGGTGTAGGGAGCCAAGGCATATGATGAGGGAGTGTCCGACACAAACTGGTACTGCTCCTACTCGTAGACCTGCACGAGGAGGTTACCAAGCACCACGAGGAGGCCAACAGAGGAATACGGCCCCAGCCAAAGTTTTCGCTTTGACACCGGGCGATGCTGAGGTGGACGGCGATGTGGTGACAGGTACTGTTAGTATGTTTTCATTTAAAGTTATTGCACCTTTTGATTCTGGTGCCACACATTCGTTTGTGTCCTTGGAGTGTGTAAAATTATGTGGGGCAGAAACTCAATCATTAGATGTTGAGCTATTAGTGGCTACACCGACCGGGTCAGCGGTGAGATGTAGTAGGGTACTCTGTGGTTGTCTAGTTGATGTTTAGGGGAAGATTTTATTTGCTAATCTGGTGGTATTAGATATGCACGGGTTTGACATTATTTTCGGCATGGATTGGCTAGCGGCTAATTCTGCTATTATAGACTGCCGTGCTAGAGAAGTGATATTCAGACCTCTAGGGAAATCAGAATTTAGATTTTCAGGGTCACGAGTGCAATCCTTACCTCAGATGGTCTCAGCTGTTTAGGCGAGGAGATTGCTCCAAAGTGGCTGTTTGGGATTTGTGGCTTTTGTAAAGGAAATGTTAGAAAATGAATTAAAACTTATCAATACGCATGTAGTGAAAGAATTTACAGATGTTTTCCCAGATGAGTTACCAGGCTTGCCACCCAATCGTGAGGTAAATTTCCCTATTGATCTACTTCCAGGTACAGCGCCGATCTCTAAAGCACCGTACCGAATGGCACCAGTTTAGTTGGTCGAACTGAGAGATCGGTTACAGGATTTGCTAGATAAAGGCTTCATATGACCTAGTGTATCACCGTAGGGAGCCCCAGTGCTATTTGTGAAAAAGATGGCACTATGAGGATGTGTATAGACTAAATGGAGATTAATAAAGTAACCATCAAGAACAAGTATCCTTTACCCCGTATAGATAACTTGTTTGATCAGCTCCAGGGTACACGTGTGTATTCGAAGATCGATCTCAGATTAGGTTACCATCAGGTAAAAGTGAGAGCAGAAGATGTATCGAAGACGGCTTTCAGGACTAGGTATGGGCATTATGAGTTTCTTATTATGCCATTTGGTCTGACGAATGCTCCTGCAATATTTGTGGACTTGATAAATAGAGTCTTCCACCAATACCTAGACCAGTTCATGGTTGTTTTTATTGATGATGTACTGGTCTATTCGAGGAGCTATGAGGAGCATGAGATACATTTGAGGCGGGTTTTATAGATGCTTAGGGAGAAGAAGCTGTATGCAAAATTCAGTAAATGTGAGTTCTGGCTTAAGAAAGTTGTGTTTTTGGGACATGTTATCTCAGGAGACGGAATTTCTATAGATCCCAGTAAGATTGAGGTGGTAGTAAATTGGGCTAGACCGAGGAACGTCGAGGAGATCAGGAGTTTCTTGGGGTTAGCCGATTATTACTGTCGTTTCATCGAGGGATTCTCAGCTTTATCAGGGCCCCTAACATGACTGACTAGAAAGAATTCCAGATTTGAGTGGGATGACAGCTGTGAGCAGAGTTTTCAGGAGTTGAAGCGGAGATTAGTCACAGCGTCAGTATTGATCATCCCATCTGGGGGTAAGGGGTATACTATTTACAGTGATGCGTTCTTAAAGGGACTTGGCTATGTGTTGATGCAGCATGGCAGGGTAGTGACATATGCATCCAGACAGTTGAAGGAATACGAAAAGAACTACCCTACCCACGATCTTGAGTTGGCTGTAGTGGTACACGCATTAAAAATTTGGAGGCATTACCTGTACGGCGAGCAGTGCAAGATTTTCTCTGACCACAAGATTTTATAGTATTTCTTCACCCAGAAGGAATTGAATATGAGATAGAGAAGGTGGTTAGAGTTGATTAAAGATTTTGACTGTACTATCAGTTACCACCTAGGGAAAGCAAACGTGGTAGCTGATGCATTGAGGAGGAAGTCTAGAGTATTAGCGTTGACAGTTATGAAGATCTAGCATCCGATCATGATGGATATAGAGAAACTTGGCATTGAATTGATAGAGAGTAATACTCCAGTATCTATCACCAGCCTAGTGGTACAACCTACTCTGCAGGAAAGAATTAAAGTTGCTCAGAAGGAAGACCCAGAGTTAGTAGAGGTGATGGACAGAGTGTAGAGTGGTCAGGGAGAGGAATTCAGCATTTCAGATGATAGAGCTTTGCGGTTCCGTTCCAGACTATGTGTTCCTGTTGATGCCGACATTAGAAGGACTATTCTAGATGAGGCCCACAGATCTTTGTACATTGTTCATCCCGGTAGTACGAAAATGTACATGGATTTGCGGGAGTTTTATTGGTGGAGTGGCATGAAGAGAGAGATCGCCGAATATGTAGCCCAGTGTTTGACATGCCAGCAGGTAAAAGCTGAGCACTAGAGGCCGGTAGGACAGTTGCAGCCGTTATTTATCTTAGAGTGGAAGTGGGATCATATATCTATGGACTTCGTGTCAGGACTGCCGACGACATTACATGGCCAGAATGTCATTTGGGTGATTGTTGACCATTTGACTAAGACCGCCTACTTTATACCCATCAAGATCAGCTACTCCCTCAGCCATTTAGCGGAGATTTACATTCAGGAGATAGTTCGTTCTCATGGGGTGCCTGTATCTATTGTGTTAGATCGAGACCCGCGATTCATGTCACGATTTTGGAGGAGCTTGTAGGAGGCTTTGGGGTCTTAGTTATCGTTTAGCACGACATTCCATCCACAGTCAGATGGGCAAACTGAGAAGACGATACAGATACTAGAGGACATGCTCCGTGCGTGCGTATTAGATTTCAGGGGTAGTTGGACTCAGTTCATGCCATTGGTAGAATTCGCGTATAATAACAGTTATCAGTCTAGTACTGGCATGGCACCTTTTAAAGCTTTGTATGGTAGGAGATGTCGATCTCCTTTGTTTTGGGATGAAGTGGGTGAATGGCGAGTAGTGGGGCCTGAGCTTGTGCAGCAAGCGTGTGATAAGGTTCGACTTATCAGGGACAGGATTAGTGCAGCACAGAGCCGACAGAAAAGTTATGCTAATAATCGCCGTAGGAATCTGGAATTTGATGTGGGTAATCATGTGTTCCTGAAGATAGCTCCGATGAAAGGGGTTATGCAATTTAGGTAGAAGGGTAAACTTAGTCCTAGGTTTATCGGTTCATTTGAGATTCTAGATAAAGTGGGGTCGGTAGCCTACAGACTAGCTTTGTCACCTGTGCTGTCCAGGATCCGTGACGTATTTCATGTTGCTATGTTGAGAAAATACGTCCCAGACCCTTCTCATGTCATCAGTTATGATGAATTGGAGCTTAGTGATTCACTGGTATATGAGGAGGTACCAGTACAGATTCTAGATAGGAAAGTACAGGAGCTACATAACAAGAAGATTCCTCAGGTAAAAGTTTTGTGGAGGTATCATGCGGTAGAAGAGGCTTCTTGGGAGCTCGAGGAATAGATCAGATAGAAATATCCGCAACTATTCTAAGAAGCTTAAATGTAATTAGAAATGTAAGTAAAATATGTAATGTTTTTGTACAGGTACATGTAATGTTTTAGATAGCATGAGATATTTTAGTTTTGGGAGAAAATTTCTTTTGATATATGTAATCTCCCAGAACTTGAATTGTAACCACGGTATTCCTCCACCACAAGTGAGGGCAGGAAATAACATAAGTATACCCTTTTTTCTTCTACGGAATGATAGAGAGTAAAGATAAAGATACAGTTAGTAAATTTTGAGGACAAAATTTTATAAGGAGGGGAGAATGTAATCACCCGAATAAAAATGGAATTTAGATAATAAAGTGGGAGGAAAAATGGAACTAGGAACGGAAGAAAGCTGCCAAGCTTTGTCGACAAACACAAGGTTAGGTTTTGTCGACAAAGGCTTTAAGGATTTCATCGACGAACACAGGCCTTCGTCGATGAGAAGATACCGAGAGGGGGGTTTTGAGCCAATTGAATTTCGTCGACGAAATTTGTGAAGGACTCGTCGACGAATGACATGGCTTGTCGACGAATCCTTTGCTTTATAAATATGAAAAATCTGAGTTTATCTTCATTATTAAGCAAGCTTCACTCCTCTCTCTCTCCTCCCTTCGGTTCTCTCTCTCTCTCTCTCTCTCTCTCTCTCTCTTTCTTTCATCATTTTTGGGCCAAATATACGTCGGATCGACAATCCGAAGTCACCACGACGCTCCTAGCAAAGTTCTCTACGAGTTTGCCAAAGCGGATCGTTGGGAAAACGAAGTTGGAAATCATCCCTGAGTTGAGGTAAGGCTTTTAAAGCCGAATTTGGTCTTACGATAGTACGCATGAAAATACTGAGGTTTAATACTGGAAATTTTCAGTTTCACGGTATTGATCAGGAAATCCTACGGGGGTCAGGTTAGGATATTTTAGGGGCTTTCTCAGTAGCCAGGTAAGGGAATAAACTAAAGCAGTTATTTTTCATGCAAATTATTATTAATTATGAGTAAATCTATTTTTAGAAAAGCATATGTTATATTTGTTTATTAGGAATGAAATGTACGATTGAGAAAATACTGCTATGATGATTAAAATGTATATGTATGTATGAGATGCCAGAGAATCACGATTTTAGAATATGAAGTATGACTTTTAACAGCACATGTGTGGCATGAATATTATTTTATGTAAAATGTATTATGATATGAAAGATTTTACGAGCAAAGCATGTTTTCAGGTATTATGAAAAGATGAGTTATGTTGTGATGAATTTGATGAATATATGATAAATGATTTAATTTCAGAATATATATACCTGAAACGATTTTGGCCATGTATTTATGTTATCGGCACGAGGCCGTATTTATGTTATCGGCATGAGGCCGTATTTATGTTATCGGCACGAGGCCGTATTTATGATAACAGCGCGAGACCGTATTTATGTATGATTTCGGCACGATACCGTACTTATGAAATTATGAAAGATGCTATAATACCATGTACTATATGTTATCAGAACCCGAATGTTAGTTTAGTTCAGTTCAGGAGCTCGATACCGTAGCTATATGTAGATCAGATATCTACGTTTAGATTAGTGCTAACCATCCCACGAGGGGATGGGAGATGGATAGTCGATGTGACTTTCAGTAGAGTGTGGACGTCCACCTGGCAGTCTGGACGAATGTGTGGTGGGCCCATCATACTTACAGACATATTTGACTCGACAGTGGTCGGCCAGCCATTGTCGAGTCCCGCCTTCGGGCTGCACAACCTGTCATGGGGGGTAATACATGACACCAGCTAGCTATTCATCCTGAGTATATTTCAGTACTACAGTTTTAACAGATGTTTTATGTATGTTATGATTTATTAATAAATATGAAATTATGTGATTATCCAGTATGATATGATGAATTTTTACAGAGTTATGAAATGTACTGTATACGTATAAGTGCCTTAAATATTCATATTGCCACACAACTGTATTTAGTTTATCTTCCCTTATTGAGGAGTGTCTCACCCCCGAATATTAAATGATTTTCTGAAAACCGAGAGGGACCGGCGGGTCAGGGCCGCCGTTAAGTGGGTTTAGCTTCCCTATTAGAAGGGTAAGCGTTGAACTAGGATCAGGAGATTTTTGTTGTACGATCCTAGTGTTATTTTGACTTTTTGAAAAATTGTAAATAAATACAGTATTTTGGGAATGTAAATAACTCTGGTATTATGTTTCATGGTTGAATGGTTGAGATTTTATTTTACTGCTGCTTAGGTTTCCACTGTGATTGATAGGTGTCCCCGTTACCCACGGGTTCAGGTTGACTTTTCCATTTATTATGTTATATTTCTTATTTAGAAAATTGAGGTCGCTACAATAGCAGAAGTTCTTATGTACAGATATATCACATAACAACAGTTTATACTATTATATTAGTAGTACCTTAGGATAGCAAACTTAGATACATAGTTATATTTTAAAGATTACATAATAGATAGATATATTCTGTACAATTTATCAGTTTTCTCATATTACAACATCAATATTATTTCAGTATTTTAAATGATTAACTCAGCCACCACACACTAGTAATTGCATATTTCCGCTTACTGAGCATTGTCTCATCCCAGTGATTTATTATTTTTCAGGGTATCCTACTAGGCGAGCAGATCAGACTCGCGGTTAGAGATTGACTTGAATCGCCTTAGTTGGAAGGGTAGGTGTATTTTGATTCCAGTGATTTGGGGTAGATTGTTTTGGGATGTTGTCACTAGGTATTTTGTGTTGTAATTATATTTTAGAGCTCTATAGTTTTCTTATGACAAACAACGTTTCTTCAGTGCTCTTTTGAGCTTGAGTTATTTTTAGTTCTATTTTAAACAGATGATATTTACAGGAAAAAAATGTGTTTAATAAGTAGTCGGTCATTACAGTTTGGTATCAGAGCCTAGGTTGTTAGGTTCTATAGACTCTAGAATGCAGTAGAAACAATACCAGAATATAGGAAAAGATTTGAGGTTTTGTTCTGTGATCTGGATACAAGATTTCGTGGTGGTTTCCGTGTTTTTCCTAGGGTGACGATTTCAGGAAAGCCATAGAAAACTATCAACGAGTGTTTGGGTCGTAGGACTGGATTTTGGGGCAGGAATAAGGGAAATAGTTGATAGTGAATTTGAGGTTTAAGTTGGATGAAGTAAAGTAGATTTGTATAGGATTTTAAAATAATGTTTGTGTTTTTTCAGGATGGATCCGGGTAGCAGTGGTATAGATGCTGGAGGTAATAGACCAGGACCCTCCAGTATGGGAAGTGGAGATACAGATGTCGTACTGCACAGCATCACCCAGCAGGTGATGGCTGAGATGGCTAGGAGTGGAGGAGAGCGTAACTGCACGATCGAGCAATTTATGCGGATGTGGCCTCCTTCTTTTGCTGGAGGAGATTTTAGAAGTACTGGCATGTACAGACGAGCAGAAAGTGGCGTTTGTGAAATTTAAACTGATAGGAGAGACAAAGCGCTGGTGAGATCAGTGCGTATGATTTATGAGCAGAGGCCGGATCCAGTGCTAGTGTCGTGGAGTCGGTTCAAGGAACTATTCTTGGAGCAATATTTCCCTGCTATCGTTCGAAGCGCAAAAGCAGCAGAGTTTCTGCATTTGACTCAGGGGTTGATGACGGTGACACAGTATGCTACACGATTTATTGAGTTATATCATTTCACCCCACATTTAGCACCATAAGAAGAGAAAAAGGTCAGGAAGTTTGAAGAGGGATTGAAGCAGAGTTTATTTGAGCAAGTTATCAACTTTCGAGCTCAGATGTTTGCTGAGGTGGTGGATAGAGCTGCTATTATTGAGAGTGGTATGCAGAGGAGCACTGTAGCTTAGGGTCAGAGGAAGAGGTCTGTGCCTTAGGATTTATAGGTGAGCTCTAGCTGAGGGCCATGGAGAGGAGATCGATATGGAGGTGGTGAGGGATAGATGATGGGCCGTGGTGGTTTTCAAGGCGGACGGGCTGCTCCTACCTTTCCTAGATGTGGCCGTAAACATCTAGGTGAATGTAGGATGGATGAGGACGTCTGCTACAAATGCGGGAGACCTGGGCACCAATCTTGGTCATGTTAGGGATTTCCAGCTTAGGCACCAGCTCCCAGACCATACTGGGGTGGTTATCAAGCGCCCCGTGGAGGATAGCAGAGGAATATAGCATCGGTGAGAGTGTACGCGTCGACGCCAAGTGATGCCGATGCAGCTGGAGACATTATTACAGGTACCCTTACCGCTTTCTCATTTATAGCTATTGTTTTATTTGATATAGGTGCCACCCACTCTTTTGTTTCTGCGGTATATGCTAAATTAACGGGGTATGAGGCACATTTATTAGATATTGGGTTAACTGTAGCTATGCCAACTTGGTCAATGGTGAGATGTAGAAGGGTACCCAGGAGATTTCCAGTGACTATTCCGGGAAAGATATATACCAGATGGTTTGGTGATATTAGATATGCAGGGGCTTGACATCATTTTGGGTATGGATTGGTTGGCAGATAATCCTGCCAGTATTGACTGTCATTCGAAAGAAGTGATTTTCAGACCTCCAGGCGAGCCAAAATACAGATTTCTTGGTTCGTGGGTACGATCTTCACCTTAGCTTGCGTCAGCTGTTTAGGTAAGAAAACTGATCCAAGAAGGCTACTAGGGATTTGTTGCTTACATTAAGGAATCACCGAAAGAAGAATTGAAACAAGCTGATGTCCTTGTAGTTAGAGAATTTTTAGATGCCTTTCCAAAGGAATTACCTGGTTTGCCACTAGACCATGAAGTTGAGTTTACAGTGGACCTTCTACCGGGATCAGCGCTAGTATCTAAAGCTCCTTATCAAATAGCCCCGACCGAGTTAAAAGAATTAAAAGATCAATTGCAAGAATTACTGGATAAGGGATTTATTAGGCCCAGCGTGTCGCCCTAGGGAGCACCAGTCTTATTTGTGAAAAAGAAAGATGGAATCATGAGGATGTGTATCGATTACAGAGAAATAAATAAATTGAAAATTAAGAATAAATATCTTCTTCCCAGGATCGATGATTTGTTTGATTAGCTCCAGATGACCCAAGTTTATTCTAAAATCGACCTGCAGTCGGGTTACCATCAAGTAAAAGTGAGGGCAGAGGATGTCTCAAAAATGGCATTTCGTACGAGATATAGGCATTACAAGTTCTTGGTGATGCCATTTGGGTTGACCAATGCACCAGGGGTATTTATGGATTTAATGAACTGAGTGTTCTATCAGTACTTAGACCAGTTCGTAGTTGTATTTATTAATGATATAATGGTCTACTCGAGGAATTTTAAGGAGCACGAGCATCATTTGAGGCTGGTATTGCAGACATTGAGAGAGAGAGAATGTTATATGCAAAGTTCAAGAAATGTGAATTTTGGATGAAATGAGTTTCTTTTCTCGGCCATGTGATCTCTGAGGCAGGTGTATCTATCGATTCGAGTAAGATAGAGGCAGTGGTAAATTGGATGAGGCCTGGAAATGTTCAAGAGGTTAGGAGTTTTTTAGGTTTAGAAGGTTATTATTGGCGCTTTGTGGATGGTTTCTCTAGTTTGTCAGGTCCATTGATGCGACTTACGAGGAAAAAACGTAAGGTTTGAATGGACTGATGACTGTAAGTAGAGCTTCTAGGAGTTGAAGTAGAGATTGGTTACTGCCCCAGTATTGGCTATTCCATCAAGAGAGGATGGGTTTGTGATATACAGTGATGCGTCCCTGAAGGGACTTGGGTGCGTATTGATACAGCATGGCAGGGTCATTGCATATGCTTCTAGACAACTTAAATAATATGAGAAGAATTACACTGTGCATGATTTGGAGTTAGTTGCAGTGGTGTACGCTTTTAAAATCTGGAGGCATTATCTGTATGGTGGGAAATGTGAAATCTTCACGGATCACAAGAGTTTGAAATATTTATTCACCCAGAGAGAATTGAACATAAGGCAAAGAAGGTGGTTAGAACTTATCAAAGATGATGACTGTACTATTAGTTACCACCCAGGGAAAGCAAATGTGGTAGCAGATGCGCTGAGCAAGAAATCAGTTCAATCAGCATTAGCAGTCATAGAGATTCAGCACCTGATCCTGATGGATTTGGAGAGACTTAGCATAGAGTTAGTAGAGGATAGTTCTCAGGCATTTGTTGCTAGCTTGGTTGTACATCCTACATACATTATATGAGAAAATTAAAGCAGCTCAGGGAGATGACACAGAATTAGCGAAGGTAATGGCTAGAGTGCGGGATGGTTAGGGAGAGGAGTTCAGGATATTAGATGACGGAGCCCTACGGTTCTGTACTAGACTATGTGTTCCTGTAGATACCAAGATCAGGAGAACTATATTGGAGAAGGCTCACAGATCACTATACACAGTCCATCCTGGCAGCACTAAAATGTATAGGGATTTGCGAGAGTGCTTCTGGTGGAGTGGAATGAAGAGGGAGATAACTGAGTTTGTTCAGCAGTGCTTGACGTGTTAGCAGGTTAAGAATAAGTACCAGAGACCAGCAGGGCAGATGCAGCCGTTGTTTACTCCAGAATGGAATTGGGACCACGTTTCCATGGATTTTGTTATGGGGTTACCACCAGTGCGACATGGGTTAAATGCAATTTGGGTGGTTGTTGATCGTCTGACAAAGACTGCCCATTTCATCCCTATTAAAATCGACTATTCCAGGGACAGACTGGTGGAGATATATGTTTAGGAGGTAGTTCATATTCATGGAGTACCAGTATCCAAAGTATCGGACCGAGATCCTAGGTTTACTTCACGATTCTGGAAAATTTTTTAGGAGGCTATGGGTACACCGTCAGCATTTAGCACTGCTTTCCACCCCCAAACAGATGGTCTAACTGAGAGGACAATTTAGACCTTAGAAGATATGCTTCGTGCACGCGTGCTAGATTTTGGGGGTAGTTGAACTCAATTCTACCATTAGTTGAATTTGCCTACAATAATAGCTACCAGTCTAGTATTGGCATAACTCCGTATGAGGCATTGTATGGTGGGAGATGTTGTTCTCCTTTTTTTTTGGGGCGAGGTAGGCAAAAGATGAGTTTTGGGTCCAGAGATAGTACAGCAGGCTTGTGACAAGGTCCAACTAATTAAAGAAAGAATCAACACAGTGCAGAGTCGGCAGAAAAACTACGCACACACTCGCCGCCGGAAACTAGAGTTTGACGTGGGAGACCGAGTATTTTTAAAGGTGGCTTCTGTAACTCCCCAAACCTTTAAACCCGGGCCCTGTGCGTTATACCTGATAATATCTTGATAAATCATAATCCATAACATACATACGTAGCGGAAAACATAAACATAATCTCCATATAACATAATACCATAAAACCATAATATCTCCCCTAAAATATTTCAGTATGTCCACAAACATTTTTTTCTCCATAGACTTAAAACATAAAGACTTATAACATATTATATACATCCCCAAAATATTATCAACATATACCCTGTTTCTTTATATAGTCCTCCAAAAATGCTATAAAATACCCTCGAGGATGTCCTGAAAAAGAAACATTCATATTCGGGTGAGACACATCTCAGTAAGGGAAGAAACATACATATTAAAATAGCGTGTTGCCAACATGAGGTATATAGATATCATTTTAATACTTTAGAAAATCATTACATAATATTGAAATCGTTTTTTGAACCTAAAAAATCACATGCAAAGTTTTACCCATGAGATTACTTAAGAATATGGGTAATTACCCGCCCATACAAGTAGCACCCCTCTGCTCTAATACTTAGGTAACCCTATGGTCACAACTAAAGCATACCAGAGCACTTACCTTACTCGGTAAGCCCTTAAGTGTTAGATTAATCTCGTACTCACGCATTCAATAATAGTTTATCGGCAAAGGCCCTAAGGATAGAGAAATCTACCCGCCCATACAAGTAGGTTCCCTCTACCCTAGTACGTTATGCAGCTATTGCCATATCTGAAGCTACTAGTGCACTCGCCTTCCTCAGCAAGCCTTTAGGCGAAGAGTTCGCCATACCCAATCGTAATATGTTCTACATACATACATACTTCTAAAATTGTAATACCCCATTCTTTTCTGTCATTATACATTCATACAAATTCATTCATGTTCATAACTTAACTTTGCATTTCGTTTCACTTTAAGTAACTCTTTCCCATTTGTATTGTTCACGTTTCACATTTCATTTCATTGCATTGTCATTTCATTGCATAACATTTCATTTCATTACTTCGTACTATAGCTAGTCTTTAGCCATTATCAGTTAGTTTCCACATAGAAATGCGCTAGAATCTGCTACAGTTAGTCCACATAGAAATGCACTAGAATCTGCTAACATAACTATCTTTCAGCTATCTTACATTTACATGGTTGCATTTAACATACACAAACAACATTGTCCATATCATATTTTATTCATAAAGCTTTACTTAACCTGAATCTCGTATATCTAACATATATTTGCATAGAATCTCATGCCACACAGTTTTCGCAGTAAAATTCATATACATTTCTTACAAAATAAGCCAACTCATACTTAATATTTATATGCTGAAAATACGTTTCATTACTTAATTCCTCAGAAAATACTTTTCACTTTCATTTATTTACTTTCACATATGCATAACTATATAAACAATCCTAGGCTCAGAAAACATAAATTTCATGGCTGGCATTTTAAACCCACATATAAACATATATACAAAAATAACACATAATTCATTTTAATTCATGAAAAACCTGATTTAATATTTAAATTTCCCCCTTACCTGACTTTCCACTATGCCTGTAGGATCCCTGAACTGATACCTACACGACGTTCACTAGGACCCTGAATCCAAAAATCCTAACTTAATTAAAATAAATTCCAATTAACTTAAATCTTAAGGAAAAATACTTATTTACTACTTCTTAGGCTCCAAATAACAACATTCATTAAGAAAATCCCAAAATAACTAACTTATCCTGATTTTGGGATGTTTCCCAAACCTCACTATCCAACGATCAGCTCCTACAGCATTGAAGAGAATGATCCCATGAACCTCTTGGTGGTTCCGGAACGTCAAACTGGGTCAAAATCGGCTCGAAACTGAAGAGAGAAGGCTGGGAGGTCGTATTTTAGAGAGAGAGAGAGAGAGAGTGAAGAAGGTTCGTGAGGTGCACTGCAAATGAAGAAAAACCCTTTTTATACATAGGGCTTCATCGACGAGACACGTCGATTCGTCGATGAGGCGCTATAGAGACTTCGTCGATGAGAAGATACCTTCCTCGACGAATTCAGGGTTTCCAAAATTCTCTCTCGTGATTTCTTCATCGACGAGAAGCAGACTTCGTCGACGAGCTTAGAAGGACACTCGTCGACGAATACATGACATTTGTCAACGAGGCCTGCTTTTCCTTCTAATTTCTTTCCTTTTTCCTTCATTATCCATTAATCCATTTCATTTATCATATTTTCTAATTATTTAAATTCCTGGGTCATTACATTCTCCCCTTCTTAAGAAATTTCATCCTTGAAATTTTACCAACTAATCATCCTTTTTACATCACTTTACATTCATTTGCTAACTACCATCATAAGAACTTAACATGTATATAATCACATAAGTCATTTAATCATCATTCATTAAATTAAATTATCTCATACCTGCTTCTCTAGTGGCATCCTCCTTAGCTCGGAGTGTGTATAGTCGAGGCAGACCACCTCTTCCAAGTGGTATCTGTTGCTTTCCCTTGTCCTAATTCTGAGCAGCTACCATAGGCAAGGGTTCTCGGTAATCTTTCCTGTGGTGCCCTAGCTTACCACACCTATAGCAATTCGGAGTGCCATACCAGCATTCACCCCTATGCCTCTTATCACACTTCGGGCATACAGAGCCCATTCCTTCTTTCCTTTTCTTCTCTGATACTTGACTGGCCTCGGATTGAAAGCCAGATGGTGCAGGTCTCTTCTTTTGCTCTGGAGGCTCAGTGCTGCCCTGGATACTTTTCTCTAACACTGAGGCCTTGTAAACTAATTTTGAAAAGCTTTGGACCTGAAACCCGACCACCAGCTTGTAGGTTTTGCGCCTCAAACCTTTCTCAAATTTCCTAACCTTCCTACTTCATTTGAGATCATAAATGGAGCGAACCACTGCAATTCTATAAATCTAGCAGCATATTCTGCAACTTTCATGTCTCCCTGGGTCAAATTGGTGAACTCCTTTATCTTTTCCTCTTTGACAGATGAAGGAAAATACCTGTCAAAGAAAAGCTCCTTGAATCTCTCCCAGGTAAGAGCTATCTTTACGACCCTCTGATCCTACAGCAGCTTCGTAAAAAGCCATTAGCGCTTCGCTTCTCCAGTCATCTTGAAAGCGGCATAGAGGACCTTCTGTTTGTCCGTGCAGTCGAGTACAACCATGATCTCCTCTATTTCCTGTACCCAATTTTCTGCTGCCAATGGATCGGGTCCTCCTGTAAAGGCTGGAGGGTTCATCCTCGTTAACTCTTTTATGCTGCAGCCCTGCCCTACAGGTGGACAGTTCTGTTCTTTTGGATCCTTTTCATTTCTGCTTTAACTTGACGGATGATACCTTCCAGTACCTTAAAGGTATCTATTTCCTCCTCACTAGAGGTCATTGAATCCTCCCTTCCTTCAGCCTCTATATTCTCATCTCTAGAATCCATCTTGAAAATAGGACAGAAAAGAGATAAGATTTCCATATCATAACTTCAAATATCATAATCATTAACTTAAATCCAATAAAATCCAAAATTTTCACATAAGGACCAGCCTCACAATTTAGAAACAAAAACATCTAAGGTTTACCGTGACTTTTCTGAGGCCATCGACTGCTTCAGAAAATCACAGGAAACCGTCGACGTAATTTCCCCTCTAAATCACAAAACAAGATCCTATACTTTCCTACACCAAACCTACTTCTCAATATCTAACCTATTCATCTAGTATTCCTTATCCTAACTATTTCCTACACTCTGGTATAAATCATTTCCTAAATCCTCAAAATCCCAAAATCATTGCTCTGATACCAAAATGTAATACCCGAACCCTTAAACCTAGGCCCGGTGCGTTATACTTGATAATATCTAGAAAAATCATAATTCATAACATACATACGTAGCGGAAAACATAAACATAATCTTCATATAACATAATACCATAAAACCATAATATACTAGAGTTTTCTATTTTCTATCTATAAATCCATAAAACCACCAAACACCTGCATTTCCATATATACATACCCCCTAAAACATTTCTGTATGTCCACAAACATTCTTTTCTCCACAAACTTAAAACATAAAGACTTATAACATAACATATACATCCCCAAAATATTATCAACATATACCCTGTTTCTTTATATAGTCCTCCAAAAATACTATAAAATACCCTTAAGCTCCTAAGCTCGACCTTGAGGATGTTTTGAAAAAGAAACATTCATATTTGGGTGAGACACATCTCAGTAAGGGAAGAAACATACATATTAAAACAACATGTGGCCAACATTAGGTATATAGATATCATTTTAATACTTTATCAAATCATTACATAATATTAAAATCGAGTTCTGAACCTAAACAATCACATGCAAAGTTTTACCCATGAGATTACTCAACAAAAGGGGTAATTACCCCGCTTATACATGTAGCACCCCTCTGCTCTGATACTTAGGTAACCCTAATGTTACAACTAAAGCATACCAGAGCACTTAATTTACTCAGCAAGCCCTCAAGTGTTAGATTAATCTCGTACTCACGTATTCAACAATAGTTTACCGGCAAAGGCCCTAAGGATAGGGAAATCTACCCGCCCATACAAGTAGGTTCCCTCTACCCTAGTATGTTATGCAGCTACTGCCAAATCTGAAGCTATTAGTGCACTTGCCTTCCTCAACAAGCCCTCAAGTGAAGAGTTCGCCTTGCCCAAATGTAATATGTTTTACATACATACATACTTTTAATATCGTAATACATCATTCTTTTCTATCATTTTACATTCATACACATTCATTCATGTTCATAATTTAACTTTGCATTTCATTTCACTTTAAGTGACTCTTTTCCATTTATATTGTTCACGTTTCACATTTCATTTCATTGCATTGTCATTCCATTGTCATTTCATTGCATAACATTTCATTTCATTACTTCATACTACATCTGGTCTTTTGCCATCATCAGTTAGTTTCCACATAGAAATGTTCTAGAATCTACTACAGTTAGTTCACATAGAAATGTGCTAGAATCTGCTAACATGGCTGTCTTTCAGCTGTCTTACATTTAAATGGTTGCATTTAACATACACAAGAAACATTGTCCTTATCATATTTTATTCATAAAGCTTTACTTACTTAACCTGAATCTCGTATATCTAACATATATTTGCACAAAATCTCATGCTACACAATTTTCACAGTAAAATTCATATACATTTCTTAAAAAATAAGCCAACCTATAATTAATATTATATGCTGAAAATACATTTCATTACTTAATTCCTCAGAAAATACTTTTCACTTTCATTCATTTACTTTCACTTATGCATAACTATATAAACAATCCTAGGCTTAGAAAACATAAATTTCATGGCTGACATTTTAAACCCATATATAAACATATATACAAAAATAACACATAATTCATTTTAATTCATGAAAAACCTGATTTAATATATAAATTTCCCCCTTACCTGACTTTCAACTACGCCTGTAGGATCCCTGAACTGATACCCACACGGCATTCACCTGGACCATGAATCCAAAAATCCTAACTTAATTAAAATAAATTCCAATTAACTTAAATCTTAAGGAAAATATTTTTTACTACTTCTGAGGCTCCAAATAACAACATTTATTAAGAAAATCACAAAATAACTAACTTACCGTGATTTTGAGATGTTTTCCAAACCTCACAATCCAACAATCAGCTCCTACAGCATTGAAGAGAGTGATCCCACGAACCTCCTGGTGGTTCCGAATTGTCAAACCAGGTCAAAATTGGCCCGAAACTAAAGAGAGAAGGCTGAGAGGTCGTATTTTAGAGAGAGAGAGAGAGTGAGGAAGGTTCTTGAGCTGCGTTGAAAATGAAGAAAAACCCTTTTAATACACAGGGCTTCATCGACAAGACACGTCGAATCATCGACGAGGCGCTATAAAGACTTTGTCAACGAGAAGATACCTTCGTCGACGAAATTCAGGGTTTCCAAAATTCTCTCTTGGGATTTCTTTGTCTACGAGAAGCAGACTTCGTTGACAAGCTTAGAAGGACACTCGTCGACGAATACAGGACATTCATCGACGAGGCCTGCTTTTCCTTCTAATTTCTTTCATTTTTCCTTCATTATCCATTAATCCATTTCATTTATCATATTTTCTAATTATTTAAATTCCAGGGGTCATTACAGCTCCTTTGAGAGGGGTTATGAGGTTTGGAAAGAAGGGCAAGTTGTGCCCTAGGTATATTGGCCCTTTTGAGATACTAGAGAGAGTAGGGTCCATTGCCTACAAGCTAGCTTTACCGCCAATTTTGGCTAGAATTCATAACGTATTCCATGTTGCCATGTTAAGGAAATATGTCCCAAACCTGTCTCACATTATCAGCTATGTAGAGATAGAACTCAAGGATTCATTAGTTTATGAAGAAACACTGGTACAAATATTGGACAGAAAGACACAAGAATTACGCACAAAAGAAATTCAGTTAGTGAAAATTTTGTGGAAGAATCACGCTATAGAGGAAGCTTCTTGGGAGCTTGAGGAGCAGATGAAATAGAAATACCCGCAGTTGTTCTAAGAGGTATAGAGGTAATTAGGTAAAGTATAATAGTTAGATAAGTTTCATTTGCAGGTACATGTATGGATTTAGTTAGTAGATAGTTTTTAGTTTTATATGTGTAATCTCTTAGAACATAGAATGTAACCATGGTATTCCTCCGCCATAAGTGAGGGTAAGTAATAAAATAAGTAGACCATTTGCGTTTATGGGATGATAGAAGGTAATACAGATAGTAAATTTTGAAGACAACATTTTATAAGGAGGGAAGAATGTAATAACCCAAGAAGTTCCCATAGGACTTGTTGACGAACACAAGGGTTTCATCGACGAGGGATCATCAGGATCTCGTCGATAAGGTCCCGTCTCGTCGATGAGAAGATACCGAAAGAAGATTTAATGCAGATTGAAACTCATCGATGAGGGTGCGGGTTTGTCGACAAACTTTCTACAAGACTCGTCGATGAGGTGACGTATCTCGTCGATGAATCTTGCCCTATAAATAGTTGAAACTTGGATTTTTAATCAAAATCGTCAGTGCAAAAACCCTCCTCTCTCTTTCTCACGACCCCCTCCCTTTCTCTCTTCGATCCTGGCCCCATTTCTCCCCAGATTGAAGATCTGAGGCCACCACGATGCTCCTGGTGAAGTTCTCTGCAAGTCTGCTGGAGCAGATTGTAGGGAAAGTTAATTTGAAATTCATCCCAAATTCAGGGTAAGGTGTTTTATTTAGAACCTGCTTTCCCTACAGTTATAAGAAGTGTTGTATACAGAAAAATACTGATATTTTATTCTAGGGGATATTATTTTCAGGATGTTGAGTTAGGAACCCTGTGGGTATAGGGCCAGGATTTAGTAGGGGCTTTTTAGATTTAAGGTAAGTGGAATATGCTATGCTAGCAGTTTTAATATGTATACAAAATATTATGAATATGCATTTACAAGCATGCAAATTAGATTATTTTGTTTCCAGAGAATTATGAATATTATCTTTATAGCAGAATTATAGAAATCAAGCGTGAGATTGTGTTTACTCAAATGTGTGACATAGGTTTATTACAGTACAACATATATAGATTTTACAGTATTATAGATATTCAGATATTTCAGATTATTAGCAATGAATGAGACTTACAGTATTTCCCAGAGAAAAACATAATTTCTAAACCATAACACTAAGGCAGTTTATTCAGACAGATTGTACAGTGATAACATCTAGATGTTATAGCAGATTATTCAGAGATTACATATATTATATTCAGAGTATACAGATATTATATACAGAATATATAAATATTTTATCTAGAGTATACAGATATTATATAAATATATTTTATACAGATATTACAGATAGTACAGATAGAAAACACAGATGTTACAAACAGATAATATATATATTTCACTCAGATATCTCATATAATACAGTTCAGAATTATAGTGTTATGGTTGTTTTTGAAATCATGTTAAAAGAAACAAGATGATTATATATTTATATATGTATACAGTATTACACGATATCAAATCCCTGTGGAAATACAGATATATTTACAGCAGAGAATGGTACCGTTGCTAGTTTCAGAAACGTGCAACCACATGACTCAGATAGCATGTAGATTCTGTTTAACCGTGCTAGGAGAGATTTGTAGTCTCCCCAACATGCTGGGTTGAGGTAGCTAGTTAGACGATGGCAGAGGTTTGAGATGGCCTGGAGTGATTGCAATGGGCTACGATCTTCATAGATCATTATAGATTGGCGGATGATAGAGATTGACTTACCTGGTGGGCCGACTAGAGTAAGTCCAGCCTACGGGCCGCACAACCCTATCATGAGGGGATATATCATGATATATAGATCTCAGGGTATAGCAGAAGTTCCTATGGACAAATATATCACACAGCAGCAATTTATACTATTATATTAGCAGTACCTTCAGATAGAAAACTTAAATACACAGTTATATTTTAAAGATTACATGATAGATAGATATATTCTGTACAGTTTATTAGTTTTCTCATATTACAGTATCAGTATTATTTCAGTATTTTAAATAATTAACTCAGCCGCCACACACTAGTAATAGAATATTTCCACTTACTGAGCGTTGTCTCATCCTAGTGACTTATTATTTTTCAGGGGATCCTGTTAGGCGAGCTGATCAGACTCACGGTTAGAGATTGTCTTGAGCTACCCTAGTTGGAAGGGTAGGTGTATTTTGATGCCAGTGATTTGAGGTAGATTGTTTTGGGATGTTGTCACTGGGTATTTTGTGTTGTAATTATATTTCAGAGCTCTATAGTTTTTTGGTATTGTATTGTATATTGCAGTTCCCATCTTTGTACACTGCTGCTTAGTTATGTAAGACAGACAGAGTTTCTTTAGTGCTCTTTTGAGCCTAAGTTATTTTCAGTTCTATTTTAGACATATGATATTTAAGGAAAAAAAATGTGTTGAATAAGTAGCAGGTCATTACACTAATTTTTACCAGTTCTTACTACTCAAAATATCTTGTGTAAGTGTGATTTAAGTGTTGTTGTTCCATAAGGATTGCTCTCTTTAGATTGTGTTTGTGTGATACTATTTTATTTGAGAGCACATCCTCAAGTGTTTTTAGGAGACTTTATTAATAAATCTTTCCTAAGAAGACTTCATTGGAGCTTCTGAGTATTGTATCGTCATTGCAACATCTTGTGAAGTTCTTATCTTGTTTTGGTTGCAAAAATCCTTTGAAATCATTTTCAAATATCTAGTGTGTTTTATCTTGAAAAATCTTTGAAGAGATATTTGTTTATGTGGTGAAAATCTTTATTGGAATATTCATTGAATAATATCATTTGTTGAATACAAAGATTAAAACCTTTTGCAAATCAAATCTATATATATCTTGAGCTTTATACATTGAGAAAATCTATTGTTTGAGATATATGAAATTTGTTTAATATCTTTGTTTGAGCATTTATATTGAATATATATATTTTGTGATACAAAGATCATATTGGTTGCACTCTCACGCACTAATTACAACGATTGCAAATATATTTGAGAGTAGACATCAAATACCACATTGAGCTTACATATTATTTCATATTGGTGGTGTATGTGATTGTATGTAACTGGGTACATATCTGCTTTACTTGAAAGCATAATCACTGCACCATTTCATTGATTGTGAACATATTATTGTATTTCCAGACATAGGCCTAAAAAGGGAGACTAGCCGTTTGAAATAGTCCTGGATTGGCTTAGACCCGGTTAGGAAAGATAGGTGCACCATCTTGTTAAGGTGTAGGTTGAGGTCAGCCCTGTGCTAATTGACCTGGTTGTAAAGGTTGAGATCAACCCTATGCTAATTGACCTGATTGTAATGGGTGCTGCGCCACCCGTTAAGTGAGCTATTAGTGGAATCCTTGAACTTACAAGCTAGAGGCGGGGAAGTAGGCACAGTTGACCGAACCCCAATAACATATCGTGTGTTTGTTTACATTTTCGCACTTTATATTTATCCCACGTGTATGTTATGGTATGAATGATGTGCATGATTAAAATTTTTTTATATTTTATTTATTGGCACATTTGCGATTGTATAGAAAGACCCTAAGTTACCAACTCAAATTGACTTCTGACTTAACCTAGGAGAAAAGTTTAAAATTCCAATTCATTCCCCCCCCCCTCTTGGGAATACCCCAATTCTAACATAGCACTAACATAAACTTATACTTGAACTTGATCTTATCATATAGTTACGGTACCATGCTATGAAATCGAGATTAAGCTATCCAGGTTTTGATAACATATAGTACTTTTCATATTACTGATACATAGTTGTTTCATATTTCAAAGTAATATTTGACATGATAATATTTTCTTGATTTCTGACATAACATGCATAATCACAGCTTCTGCGCCGACTATATCATAACATATAAATCACGGTATCTATGCCGGCCATATCATAACATATAAATCATGGCATCTGCGCCAACCATATCATAACATACTGAACATGAAATTTCTGCACTGTTTAACATAATATTTTCAACCATAGTTCCTGTACTTTTTTTTTTATTTTTATGGTTTTTCTGAAAACTGTCATATCATGCTTATTGTGGAAAAATCATATTATTTTGATGTAACATAATTTTCATGGAAATTTATACTCATGCCACACAAATGTGAGTAATACTCTAAACATAAAATCTAATCTAAAATCATATTTTTCTGATAAAATGTATTAAATCTATTTTCCTGTTCAACAACAGTATTCTCAAACATTATACTATAACATACATAATTTATGAAAATAAATATTTTATATTAATAAATAATTTCATGAAAAATGCTGACTTAATTTATCCCCTTACCTAACTTACAGAGAAGCCCACAAATCTAACCAAACCTACTCTTATGTGTTTTCAGCTTAACACCCTGAAATTTATATTTCCCCAACAAATCAACAAACACAAGTATAATACCTTCCAACACATTCCCCTCAGTCCATAAATACCCAATAACTTATAAAACTTAAAATAACCAACTTACCCATATTTTGGGATGGTGCCCAAATACTCCAAATCAAAATTCTGATCTGGCAATATTGTAGAGAATCTTCCTAGGAGTAACGTGGCGGCTTCTGATCGTCAAACCGACGAGAATCGAAGCCAAAAATCTAGAGAGAAGTCAGAGAAACAGATTTTAGAGAGAGAAAGAGGGTTTGCATGCAGTTTGCTCGCTGGAAATGTGATTTGAGCATATTTATAGAGTGGTGTCCACGTGGCCTCATTGAAGAGTACAAGAAGGAAGTTCGTCAACGAAGCCTATGGGTTTGTTGATGAGCGCGCACATGTCCTTATACCCGCTCTTGGTTTCTCTTCGTTGACGAGACACATGTCCTCGTCGACGTTTCCAAGAAGGCCACTCGTCGACGAATATTCTGCGTTCGTCGACGAGACCCTGCTGAGCCCCCTTGGGAAAAATCCTTTTTCTCTCTTTTCTTTTATTATTTAATAGCTATAATTATTCGGGTCTTTACATAGACCTTCTAAAAGTGGTACTATTCACATAAATATTAGTATGTATTTTCTTTACTCTGTAAAACCATCCTTTAGATCTGTTAATTGTAAGTCATGTTTACCCCTGTGACTGAGTTGTGCGGTTTGAAGAATAGACTTAGCTGGTTGGTTGACCAACTAAATCAAACTAAAACTGTAAATGAGATTTTCCCTATTGAGTCGTAGTCCAGAACCAGGTGTGCACTTAGAAGAAATTCACTGCTCTGTAAAACTACTCTGTAAACATTGTGGGTGTACTCTATAAACTGTAAGCTGTAAGTTATGGTACCAAGTATATGTAATTCTATGATCTCTAAGCCATAAGAGTTTTTTAAAACACACCATTATAACTGATTTAATAAAAATAACATCATGAAAATCTCATTTGTACCATAATATAATAATAAGCTCATGCCACACGATTTCCATGCTAAAATAATTTATTTTGAATAGAAAATGATAGTGCTGTAAATTACCCAAGAACATTATAATTTTTCTTAACAAAATAAACTCAAGTATAATTAATAAAAAACTAGTATTAATTTAACTCAGGTACATTTAATAAAAAAAAGTAAATAATCAAACACAATTGAACTTAGGAATATTTTATAAACAAAAGAACTAGCATAAGCAAACTTACTTACTCTGATCTTCTCCTCTAAATAGTTAAGGATGAATTTTTATCTTAGAAAATGAGATTGGTAAAGTGGGAGAGTGAGAATTTTAAATAGATAAAAATTCTCCTTTCACCACAAAATTCGTCTCTCACTTTTCCTTCACTTCTTCTTTGAAAATTTTCTATCAAAAATGAATTAGGAAGTTCTCTTATTTATAGATAGTTGGCGAGGGGTAGAATTGAAATTTTATAGAAGAATGAGAGACGTGCGGAACTGCAAAAGAAGAGACGTGCGGGAGAGAGAGGAGGGGGTGTAGAGTGTAATAATAGAGTTTACTCAGCTATGCTATTAATAGAGTTTTCAAGTATGTGACATGTACTGTATATCTATTATAGCATTAAATAGTCACGTTGTCACACAACTATATTTAGTTTATTTTCCCTTACTGAGAGGTGTCTCACCCCCCAACTTAAATCATTTCAGGGAACCCAGATAGATTGGCGGACCAAGGTCGCCGTTGAGGTAGAGTTATCACTCCACTAGGAGGGTGAGTCCTTTGAGTTAGGAATAGTAGATTTTGCTGAAAGATCCTAGATGTATCTTTTGATGCTTTTGGATATTGTATACATGTATACATATCGTATTATGGTGGATTGTAGTTAACTTTGGTATTATGGACTTTATGGTTAAGGAGATTGTAATGAAATTTTATTTTTACTGCAGCTTAGGTTTCTGCTGTGTATGACAGGTGTATCCCCGTTACCCATGGGTTTGGGTTGACTTTATTATAGATTAAATTAATGATAATTAATATTGTTGATTATGTAGTAAATTAAGCAGGTCATTACAGGGGGCTCTCTTAAATTAGTTTAATTCTCTAGAACTCAATTTGAAATTGAGTTTGGTGTGTGTCATATTTTAATGGAGAGGAGGATATGGATGATGACGATCCATCCATATCCTATCCTTTATATATATTATTTTATTTTATTTTAATTATTTATTATTATTATTATTATTATTATTATTATTATTATTATTATTATTATAAACATTTATTATGTAACGTTACGTAGAAGACTGGAAGTGGGAATGGGCTTTCAATAACAATATTATTTTATTATTATATTTTTATCTTGCTCCTACTCATATATATATATTTTTCTAAATATAACCCTTATATTGATTTTGAAACGACCTGCGAATAAAATAAAATCTTTTTTCTTAGTTTTAAATTCAATCATTAACTTAAATAACGGAAGGCCAATCATATAAAGTAAAACCACATATAATAGAATACCTGTGAGCCTGCTCCGCTTGCCTAACTGGTTCACCTGAAAAATAATTCAACACTGGGATGAGCCAATGCTCAGTAAGACGAAACATGCTATTAATAGTGTGTGGCCATTGAATTATAGTTTGGTAAAAATATTCTGATTTTGGAATAATATGAATAATTGTATTTGAAAATGCTGATATTACATAATGAATAATAAAACCATTAACTATACTATTGAACATGCCAACCTGTATGAAACTACTTTTCATATTAATACTATTATTTCTAAAAAAAAAATCTACTTATACTTATAATATCTGAGAAAATTTCCTGGATGGCTGTATGTCATGATTTAACTCCTCATGACAGGGTTGTACGGCCCGAAGGCGGGACCTACGCTAGCTGGCCGACCAGGGTAAGTCAACTGAACTCTGACAGTCTGATCGGCCCCCTCAATCCATATCTGATAGAGAGCCTGTCCCGACGTGAGCACGATCGACCTCATACCACTTACTATCTGAGTAAAGTGGTTGCACTCTGATTTGAATATCTGTAGCTATGGTACCGTGCTCTGTTGTCTAATCTATCGGGGTCTGATACTATATAGGTAACTCATATCTGTAATATACTGTTTTTACTGTGGTTTCTAAAATAACCATAACCCCATATAATTTATCTGAAATTCTAAATAAACTGACTGAAAATCTATTTTCTGTATAACTGAACTACTGTCTGAATATCTGTATATGGGGGTGTTATGGTACTGATAAACATATTATTCTAAAATTACTGAAAATGCAAATTTCTGAGTATACTGCTCACTGAAAAATTCGTCATTCTATAACATGCAAATATCATGGTATTTCTATTAATGACTATAAACATGGTATTCACAAATTCTATAAATATAGTACTGTTTCTGTTATCGACTCAAGCCACACAAATACATACTAATATTATCAAGTTCTAGAAATTCTAATATATATATATATATATATATATATATATATATAATCTAAATAATAATTTGATAAAAATATATAATTCATGCTGAAATCATAAAAGAGTTACCTAGCATAGCATGTTTCCCTTACTTGACTACTAGAAAGCCCCTATGGTATACTGGTCTAACACCCGCAGGGCTTCCTACTCAACACCCTGAAAACAACATTAGCCATAACAGAATATCATTATTTCTTTGCCTACTTCATTTCTTACAACTGATAGAAGGTCAAAAACAGACTAAAAGACCTCAACCTGATTCTGGGAAGAAATTCAACTCAATTCCATCGACGATCTACTTCGGTAAACTTGGAGAGAACTTTGCTAAGACTGTCGTGGTGGCCCTAGATAGTCAATCCGACGACTGACGGGGCCGAAATCGAAGAGAGATGGAGGAGAGGCCATAGGAGAGAGAGAGAGAGAGAGAGAGAGAGAGAGAGAGAGAGAGAGAGAGAGAGAGAGAAAGAGGAAGTTGCATTGATCATTTTGCGATTAAACTGAGTTTAGGGCTATTTATACTGCGGGATTCGTCAACGAGCCACGTCACCTCGTCGATGAGTCTTGTAGAAAGTTCGTTGATGAATCTGCACCCTTATCGATGAATTTTAGATTTCCCAAAAATCCTCTCTTGGTATCTTCTCGTCGACGAGACATGACCTTGTCAATGAGGTCTTGAAGAACCCTCGTCGACGAGGCCTGGAAAATTTTTTTGGGTTATTATATCTAAAATGCAATGTCGTCGACGAACGCTTCGCTGCCTCCTTCTATTCTTGTTTCCATTTCCCTTTCTCTTTATTATTTAAATAACATTATTCTTCAGGTCGTTACATTCTCCCCTCCTTATAAAATTTTGTCCTCGAAATTTATTATATATATGATTCCTCCTGCTTAGAAGGCAAAATGGTCTACTTGTTTTATTACTTGCCCTCTTTTATGGCGGAAGAATACCGTGGTTACATGGGTAGTTCTGGGAGATTACAACTATAAAAAGAAAATTCTCCCAAAACCAAAACACTACCTATCCTACACTCTATATTACAATTACATTATACAAAAAAAATAAAATTACTACTACTCTAATCTATACATCACCGCTGGGTTCACTAAATAAGTGGGGATATTTTTGTCTGATTTCATCTTCAAGTTCCCACGAGGTTTCTTCTACCACGTGATTCATCCACAAGACTTTTACGAACGGAATCCTTTTACTGCGCAATACCTGTTCTTTTCTATCCAGGATCCGTATCGGAGCTTCTTCGTACGTTAGATCATCACCGAGTTCCAATTCTGCATACTAATGATATGGGAAGGATTTGAGATGTATTTCCTTAACATAGAGATATGAAACATGTCATGAATCCTAAATAAAGATGGTGGTAGAGCTAGCGGTAAGCCACTGACCCAATCCTCTCCAGTATCTTAAATGGGCCAATGAACTTAGGGCTTAACTTACCCTTCTTCCCAAACCTCATGATCCCCTTCAATGGTGCGATTTTTAGAAATATGTGATCACCCACTTCAAATTCCAGTTCTCGGCGGTGAGTATCTGCATAGCTCTTCTACCGACTCTGTGCTGCACTGATTCTATCTTGAATGAGTTGAACTTTATCGCACGCTTGTTGAACCATCTCTGGACCCAAAACTCGCCTCTTGCCGACTTCATCCTAGAAAAGAGGAGATCGGCATCTTCTGCCATACAAAGCCTCATACGGTGCCATGCTGATGCTAGTCTGATAACTGTTATTATAAGCAAATTCAACTAGCGGCAAAAATTGAGTCCAGCTACCCCCAAAATCCCGTACATATGCTCGCAACATATCCTCAAGTATCTGAATTGTTCTCTCTATCTAGCCATTTTTCTGAGGATGGAAAGCAGTGTTGAATGCTAGCTGAGTCCCCAGTGCCTCCTGTAAGCTCCTCCAGAACCGCGATGTAAAATGTGGATCACGGTCTGAGACTATTGATACCTGCACTCCATGGGATCGAACAATCTCCCGAATGTAAATATCTACTAATCTACTCATAGAGTAGCTGACTTTAATAGGCAGAAAAAATGAGCCGTTTTCGTCAGCCTATCAACAATCACCCAAATGGCATTCTGACCATGCGACACTGGCGGTAGCCCAGTGAAAAAATCCATGGATACGTGGTCCTACTTCCACTCAGGAATGAAAAGTGGCTATAACTGACCAGCCGGCCTTTGGTGCTCAGCTTTAATCTGCTGGCACGTCAAGCATTGCTGTACAAATTCTGCTATTTCCTTCTTTATGCCACTCCACGAGAAATACTCCTGCAAATCCCTATACATCTTCGTACTGCTAGGATGAACAGTGTATAGAGATCTGTGTGCCTATTCTAGAATCGTCCTCCTAATTCTATCATCTATTGGCACACACAATCTGGTACGAAATCTCAGAGCTCCATCATCGAAAATGTTGAATTCCTCTCCCTAACCATCCTAAACTCTAGCTAGCACCTCCACTAATTCGGGATCATTTCTATGAGCAGTTTTAATTCTTTCATAAAGTGTAGGCTGTACAACTAAACTGGCCATGAACACCTGAGGATCATCTGCTACTAACTCCACACCGAGCTTTTCCAAGTCCATTTGAATTGGGTGCTGAACTACTATTGCTATTTGCTCCGTATCCTCTAATTTAAGGCTCAAAGCGTCAGCCACCACATTTGCTTTACCTGGGTGGTAACTAATGGTACAATCGTAATCCTTGATGAGTTCTAACCACCTCCTTTGCCACATATTCAACTCTTTCGGCATAAAGAAATACTTTAAACTCTTGTGATAAAAAAATATCTCACACCTCTTACCATATAAGTAATGTCTCCAGATCTTCAGTGCATGTACAACTGTAGCCAGTTCCAAATCATGAGTAGGGTAGTTCCTTTCATATTCTTTCAATTGCCTAGACACATACGCTACCACCCTACCATGCTGCATCAGTACACAACCAAGCCCTTTCAAAGACATGTCACTGTAGATAACATAACCATCACCTCCAGAAGGAATCGTCAGAACTGGTGTAGTGACGAGCCACTGCTTTAATTCCTGGAAACTCTACTTGCATTCTTCATCCCACACAAATCTGGCATTTTTCCTGGTCAAACACGTAAGAGGTCTTGACAAAGCTGAAAATCCCTCAACAAATCGATGGTAATAACCTGCCAGCCCCAAGAAACTCCTAACTTTCTGCACATTCCTCGGCCTGGCCCCATTCACCACCGCGTCAATCTTGCTGGGATCCACTGATATACCATCTCCTGAGATCACATGGCCTAGAAATGCAACCTTCTCAAGCTAGAACTCACACTTACTAAACTTGCCGTAAAGCTTTTCCTCCCTGAGTGTCTGCAGTACCTGCCTTAAATGCCCCTCATGATCCTCAGAATTCTTTGAATATACCAGTATATCATCAATAAAAACTACCATAAACTGGTCTAGATACTGGTAAAAAACTCTATTCATTAAGTCCATGAATACAACTGGGGCATTCGTTAGAGACCAAACAACATAACAAGAAATTCGTAGTGCCCAAACCTAGTCCTGAAGGCTGTCTTTGCAACATCCTCTGCCTTTACTCTCACCTGATGATACCCTAATCTGAGGTCGATCTTGGAATATACCCGTGTACCCTGGAGCTGATCAAACAAATTGTCTATGTGGGGTAGAGGATATTTATTCTTGATAGTAACCTTGTTGATTTCTCTATGATCAATACACATCCTCAAAGACCCGTCTTTCTTCTTTACAAATAACACTGGAGCTCTCCATGGCGATACACTGGGTCATATAAACCCTTTGTTCAGAAAATCCTATAATTGCTCCTTTAATTCTCCCAATTCAGCTGGAGCCATACAGTAAGGAACCTTAGAGATCGGCATTGCCCTTGGAGGCAAATCTATAGAAAAATCCACCTCGCGTTCGGAATGTAATCCTAATAGTTCCTCGGGAAAAACATCTGCAAATTCCTGCACGACTGGGGTACGATCAAGCTTTGATTCATTTTCTAAGGCTTCCTTTATAAAAGCCACGAATCCCTGACTTCCATCTCGGAGTAATCTTCTTGGCTGTATAGCTGACATCAGCTGCGGTGGAGTACGTACTCGTGAACCAACGAATCTGAATTCCTGCTCTCTAGGAGGTCTAAAAATTACTTATTTCTGACAACAATCAATGCTGGTGTGATTAGAAGCCAACCAGTCCATACCCAGTATTACATCAAACCCACACATATCCATTACAATCAAATCAACTGGAAACACTCTCCCCTGAATTTCTATTGGATGACTTCTAAGTACCCTTTGACATCTCATCACTGACCCTGATGGTGTAGCTACTGACAATGCTATATCTAAAAATTGGGTCTCGCTTCCAGATAATTTAATGTAAGATGCAGAGACAAAGGAATAAGTGGCACCTGAGTCAAATAGAACAATAATTGGATATGATAAAACAGTAAATGTACCCGTCACCACATCTGTAGCAGCCTTAGCATCACCCAACGTTAGAGTGTAAACTCGTGCTAGGCCTACATTCCTCTGTTAGCCTCCATGAGGCGCCTGATATCCTCCTTGAGCTGCCTGATGTCCTCCCCGATAGGGCCTAGGAGCTGGAACCTAGTCTTGCGGCCCTGGGCATGCATGTGCCATATGGCTGGGTCTCCCACACCGGTAACATAGACCTCTCCCTGCCAGGCACTCCCCCTAGTGTTGACTTCTGCATGTCTGGCACATTGGAAAGGTCAGTATATCCTGGTAATCCCGAGGTCCTGCAGCCTGCCTCTAGTATCCTCTATCACGGCCTCCTTTCTGTGGACTCCTATTGGAGCCAGCCTGGTAACCCTGAGGCTCCAGCCTCTTCCTCTGACTCTGTGCTGCTAAACCCCTCTAAATACCACTCTCAATAGGCGCAGCTCTGTTTACAACCTTTATAAATGTCTAAGCTCTGAAGCCAATCACCTGCTCAAACAAGTTCTACCTCAATCCCTCTTCAAACTTCCTGGCCTTTTTCTCTTCATCAAGGGCTAGATATGGAGCAAAACGTGACAACTTGATAAACCGAACTGCGTACTGGGATACGGTCATCTGCCTCTATACCAGATGCAGAAACTCTACTGCCTTCGCACTCCGAACGACAGAAGGAAAATATCACTCGAAGAATAGCTCCTTGAATCGATCCCAAGTTACTAGCACCGAAACTGGCCTCTGCTCCTCTATTAGTCGCTCTGATCTCCACCAGTGCTTTGCCTCCCCTGTTAGTTTAAACGATGCAAATACCACCTTTTTTTCATCCGTACATGGAAGCATAGCCAGCATCTCTTCGATATCCTAGACCCAATTTTCAGTTACAATCGGGTCATCTCCTCCAGCAAAGGATGGGGGCTTCATCCGCGTAAACTGCTCTATCGAACAGCCACACTCCCCTGAGTTCTTGGCCATCTCAGCCATCACCTGCTGAATGACGCTGCGCAGAACAACATTAGTGTCGACACCTCCCATACTGGAAGGTCCTGCTCCATCCCTCCTAGCATTCATACCACTACTTCCTGGATCCATCCTGAAAAATAAGAACACACTTGAGAAGCTTGTCCTCTGCACAGACCCTATCTATTTCATGCTATTCAAATCCTATATTTATAATTAACTACTCTCCCCAATCTTAACTCAAAATCCAGTTCGGCAACCTAGACACACGACCCGACGATAGTTTACTATGATTTTCCTGAAATCGTCACCCCAAGAAAAACACAGAATCCACCACGGAAAATCCTGTACCCAGATCACAGAACAAACCTCAAATCATTTCCTATACTCTGGTATTGCTTATGCTGTATTCTAAAGTCTACATAACCTAGCAACCTAGGCTCTGATACCTAATTGAAACGACCTGCTAATAAAATAAAATTTTTTTCCCTAATTTTAAATTCAATCATTAACTTAAACGGCGGAAGGCCAATCATATAAAATAAAACCACATATAATACAATACCAGAGTGTCAAAACATCCCATAATATACAAACATCGCTTTTCTCTAAAAAAACTACCCTTACTAATTCCAAGGGTTTACAAAAACATGTCACTCAAAAATGATACTCACTCTCAAAAAGGGCAGTACAACAGCCCCTCTACCTATGAGCCTACTCCACTCGCCTAGCTGGTTCACCTGAAAAAAAATTCAACAATGGGATGAGCCAAAGCTCAGTAAGATGAAACATGCTATTACTAGTGTGTAACCAGTGAGCTATAGTTTGGTAAAAACAATATGATTTAGGAATAATATGAATAATTGAATCTGAAAATGTTGATATTACATAACGTATAATAAAACCATTAACTATAATATTGAACATGCCAACTTGTATGAAACTACTTTTCATATTAATACTATTATTTCTAAAAAAAATTCTACTTATACTTATAATATCTGAGAAAATTTCCTGGATGGCTGTATGTCATGATTTAACTCCTCATGACAGGGTTGTGCGGCCCGAAGGCGGGACCTACGCTAGCTGGCCGACCAGGGTAAGTCAACTGAACTCTGACAATCTGATCGGCCCCCTCAATCCATATCTAATGGAGAGCCTATCCCGACGTGGGCACGATCGACCTCATACCACTTACTATCTGAGTAAAGTGGTGGCACTCTGATTTGAATATCTGTAGCTACGGTACCATGCTCTGTTGTCTAATCCATCGGGGTCTGATACTATATAGGTAACTCATATCTGTAATATACTGTTTTTACTGTGGTTTCTAAAATAACCATAACCCCATATAATTTATCTGAAATTCTAAATAAACTGACTGAAAATCTATTTTCTGTATAACTGAACTACTGTCTGAATATCTGTATATGGGGGTGTTATGGTACTGATAAACATATTATTCTAAAATTACTGAAAATGCAAATTTCTGAGTATACTGCTCACTGAAAAATTCGTCATTCTATAACATGCAAATATCATGGTATTTCTATTAATGACTATAAACATGGTATTCACAAATTCTATAAATATAGTACTGTTTCTGTTATCGACTCAAACCACACAAATACATACTAATATTATCAAGTTCTAGAAATTCTAATATATATATATATATATATATATAATCTGAATAATAATTTGATAAAAATATATAATTCATGCTGAAATCATAAAAGAGTTCCTAGCATAGCATGTTTCCTTTACCTGACTACTGGAAATCCCTTATGGTATACTGGTCTAACACACGTAGGGCTTCCTACTCAACACCCTGAAAACAACATTCGCCAGAACAAAATATTATTATTTCTTTGCCTAATTCGTTTCCTACAACTGAAAGAAGGTCAAAAATTGACTAAAAGACCTTACCCTGATTTTGGGAAGAAATTCAACTCGATTCCACCGATGATTTGCTCTGGTAAACTTGGAGAGAACTTCGCCAAAAGCATCGTGGTGGCCTCAAATAGTCGATCCGGCAACTTACGGGGCCGAAATCGAAGAGAGATGGAGGAGAGGCCGTAAGAGAGAGAGATAGAGGAAGTTGCGTTGATCTTTCTGCGATTAAATTGAGTTTAGGGCTATTTATATTGCGGGATTCGTTGATGAGCCACGTCACCTCATCGACGAGTCCTGTAGAAAGTTCATTGATGAATCTGCACCCTCGTCGACGAATTTCAGATTTGCCAAAAATCCTCTCTCGGTATCTTCTCGTCAATGAGGTCATGAAGAACACGAAACCCCTATGTTCGTCGACGAGGCCTGGAAAAATTTCTTGGGTTATTATATCCAAAATGTAATGTCGTCGACAAACGCAAACCTCCTTCTGTACTATTCTCATTTCCCTTTCTCTTTATTATTTAAATAACATTATTCTTCGGGTCGTTACAGATTTGGATTGTAGGCATTATTTTGCGGCGCAAAACACTCTCGTGCATAATGACCGGCTTTATCACATCGATGACAAATAGTTAATCCACTGAGACATTCACCCTCATGTTTTTTATTGAATTTTGGACAAGGGGTGTCTTGTTGATTATTTTGATAGATATGGTTTCCCGTTGCTTGCCTCTAACCCAAATTATTATCATTATTCTTCTTCCAATGACCTTGATTCCTATTAGAGTGAAATTCTTAAGGCATGAGCCTCTTTCTCTAGTCGTACATCTCAACACTCCTTTGTAGACTTTTCTCAACAATAGTTGCTTTGTCCACCAATTCAGAGAAATCTTTAACTTGAAATACCACAACCTATTCATATATCCTTGGCCTCAAGCCTTCTTCGAACTTTCAAGTTTTCGTTGATTCATTAGGAATCAAATATAAGGCAAACTGAGATAGCTTAATGAATTTTACCATTTATTGTTCAACGGTCATATTTCTTTGTGTTAAGTTTGTAAATTATTTGGCTTTGGCATCTCTAGTGGATGTGTGGAAATATCGTTCAAAGAAAATGTCCTTGAAGCTTCCCCATGTTAGGATTGCTGGACCTAGTTTTGTCCTAGAAGAAGTTTTCTTGAGCTCCACCAAAGTTTCACCTCACCAATCATTTTAAAGGCAGAATATAACACTTTTTTTCTCGTTTGTGCAGTGAAGGATGTGTAGCAATTCTTCCATTTCTTGGATCCAATTTTTTGTCGTAGTTGGATCAGCTTTTCCTACAAAGATCAGAGGGTTCATTTGATTGAACTGTTCAACAGTACAATCGTCATCAGGGGGTGGACCATTCTGTACCTTGGAGTTTTGAAAAATCTTCGCCATGACTTGTTGTGCTACCTCTTGTAACACTATCATAGCGTTGATGCCTTCTTTATTGAAAGTTCCCATATTACCCTCGTTTCCTTTAGTATTTACGTTGTTATCTATGGGGTCCATTCTGAAGAAAATGACCCAAGTTATTTTAGAATTACAAATCTATTATTATAGCATGAAAAAATAATAGGTTAAAAAAGTATCCTAACCTACCCATTCCTACTCTCATCATGATTCATACCTATACTCTGGTAAAAATTATTCCCTAAAGTCTACAGAACCTATAACCTTGGCCCTGATACCAAGATGGAATGCCTCAAACTCGGTTGGGCTCGAAGTGTTTCTTTCCGTACCTGTTTTAAAGGTGACATAATAAATTTAATAAAAAGCAAAAGTAAATAAAACCTCAAATACTTTTATACCAAAGTACTAGTTAGCTGTGTTACACAAATATCTCCAATAACAAAATTGACATTCTTAAAAATTCCAAAATATAAAAAAATCTCTAGTTAATACTATACTACTATTTATTCTAAATTACTTTCTCTAATCCCGCCTACGTGCTTGTTATGCCTGACTCTAGTATGCTTCTCAAAGCTATCTGTAAGGTGGGAAAATAATTGGGGTGAGACGACGCTTAGTAAGTAAGAAGGATTATTATCAGTGTGTAGCTAAGACGAGTTTTATAGTATCAAAATTTTGTTTAATAATTAATATTTAATACTAGTACTGTAACTTTAAAATCACATTTGAACAACTGTAAAACATTTATAGAATTCTCTTCATTAAAATATAACTGTAAATGTGGCCTTCCAAATGTGGCACTATATAAATATATAAATTTACAAATATAAATATATATATATATATATATATATATATATTTATATATACATTTCTTTATGCTTTTTTAGTAAATCATCACTTAGGTCTTCTAAAAGTGGCCCTGTTCACATAAATATAAGTATATATTTCCTTTACTCTATAAAAACATCCCTTAGGCATGTTAATTGTGTGTATATATATACACACGTTTATTTATGCTTTTTTAGTAAATCATCACTTAGGTCTTCTAAAAGTGGATCTGTTCACATAAATATAAGTATATATTTCCTTTACTCTATAAAAACATCTCTTAAACATGTTAACTGTAAGTCATGTTTACCCTCATGACTGAGTTGTGCGGTCCGAAGACTAGACTTAGTTGGTTGGCAGACCAACTAAATCAAATTGTAACTATAAGTGAGATTTTCCTTATTAAGTCCTGGTCCGGAACCAGGTGTGTACTAAGGAGAAATATATCGCTCTGTAAATAGTGTGGGTGCACTCTATAAACTGTAAACAGTGTGGGTGCACTCTATAAACTGTAAACTGTAAGCTATGGTACCGAACATCTGTAATTCTATGATCTCTGAGCCATAAGAGTTTTTAAAACATACCATTATAATTGATGTAATAAAAATAACATCATAACAATCTCCTTTGTACCATAACATAATAATAAGCTCGTGTCACAAGATTTTCATGCTAAAAATATTTATTTTGAATAGAAAATGATAATGTTGTAAATTACCTGAGGACATTATAATTTTTCACTCAGGTATATTTAATAAAAAGCTAGTATAATCAAATCCTCATACTTTAATTTAACTCATGCATATTTAATAAAAGATGATATAATCAAATCCCCATAATTTAATTTAACTCAAGTATATTTAATAAAAAACTGATATAATCCAATTCTCGTACTTTAATTTAATTCAGGTATATTAAATAAAAAAATAGATATAATCAAACTCAATTGAATTCAGGAATATTTTATAAACAAAAGAACTAACATAATCAAACTTACTTACTTTGATTTTCTCCTCTAAACGGCTAAGGATAAATTTTTTTTCTTAGAAAATGGGATTGGAAAGAGTGGGAGAGTGAGAATTTTAAATAGATAAAAATTCTCCTTCCACCACAAAATCCGTCTCTCACTTTTCCTTCACTTTTTCTTTAAAAATTTTCTATGAAAAATGAATTAGGAAATTCTCTTATTTATAGAGAGTTGAAGAGGGGTGGAATTTAAATTTTACAGAAGAAGAAGAGACATGCGGGATTGCAAAAGAAGAGACGTGCAGGAGATAGAGAAGGGCGGGGGGGGGGGGGGGTTTTTAAGATTGATTTAATTCTCTAGAACTCAATTTGAAATTGAGTTTGGTGTGTGTGACATTTTAATGGAAAGGAGGATATTGATGATGACCATCCATCCTTATCCTATCCTTTATATATATAATTTCATCCATATCCAACCTTTATATAATAATAATAATAATAATAATAATAATTATTATTATTATTATTATTGTATTTTATTTATTTATTATTATTTTTATACATTTTTAATGTAACGTTACGTAAAAGACTTGAAGTGGGAATAGGCTTTCAATAACATATTATTTTATTATTATATTATTATCCTGCTCCTACTCATATATATACATTTTTTGGATCATTACAGGAGAAATCAGCCTAACTTCAACTGGAGAAATGATCAGTCCATGAATTTAGCGCATTCCGGAGTCGATGCACCCCAATATTAAGTTCTTACTCAACAAAATGCACCACCTCTGCTCCTAGGAAACTGATAGATGATCCACTTGAACAAATGGCCTCTACTCTTTAACAGTTCCTGCAGAGTCAAACCACCATCAACAACCAAAACTCTCAAACCATCAATGGCATACGGAATAGTTTGACAAGGCTGAACACAACCATGAGTGCACTAGAAAAAGGTAAATTCCCATCTCAACCTCAACTGAATCCTCAAGTGCAAGTTGCAGCCATGGAATCTTAAACCTCTACTAGAGCAAATGTCCAAACTTGCACGACCATAACAACTCTCTATAGTGGTAAGGTGATTGGTACACCGGATAAAGAAGATGACCATAATGGTGAAAGTTCCATGTCCAAAGAACAAAGTAAAAATTCTGATGTTGATGTTTCTAAAGAACCAAAGGTAACTGTTCCAGTACCTTTTCCTTAAAGATTTGTTACACTGCATAAAAATAAACATCTTGCTGAAATTTTAGACATTTTTAGACAAGTGCGCATTAACATTACTCTTCTTGATGCCATTCAAGAAATCCCATCTTGTTTAAAATTTGTGAAGGATTTGTGTACAGTCAAGAGGAAGCTTAATGTACAGAAGAAAGCATTTCTCACAAAACAAGTCAACACCATTATCTAGTCTGATACTCCTCCTAAGTACAAGGATCCAGGTTCCCCAACAATAACTAATGTCCTAGGAAGCTCAAAAATAGGACACGCATTACTAGATCTAGGTTCTAGTCTGAATTTGCTTCTTTATGTTAGTTATGAGCAACTGTGTTTAAGGGAGTTGAAATCAACTTTTATCATTTTACAATTAGCTGATAGTTCGATTAAAATGCCTAGGGGAGTTGTGAAAGATGTGTTAGTGCAAGTAGATAAGTTTTATTACCCTCTTGATTTTGTGGTGCTAGATGTTTAATTAACTCCTAACTTAGTTTTTCAGGCACCTGTTATTTCAAGGAGGCCATTTTTGGCTACTTCCAATGCTTTCATAAATTACCGAAGTGGTTTCCTTAAATTGACTTTTGGGAATATGGCATTGGAACTAAATTTGTTTAACACTTGTAGGCAACCCCAAGATTGGAAGAACTTTAGTAAGTGAACTTTTTGGAATCCCTAGTTGATAAAGATCTTTTCTTGTTAGAGTAAGAAAGTTGATTGGAGCATATTTTGTTTGAAACCTTTGAGAGTATTGACTTCTCTAACGCTAATGCAGTGAATCGTGGTGCACGTAACAAAATAGACTCATTGTGGCGACTCAAATTTGGAGACCTGCCACTTCAATCTAAAAACCAGCACCCATCCTCCTGATCCTCCATACATGCCGTGATGTTTTACTTTTCCATTATTTCATTTTGCATTATTTTGTTTTATTTTTAGTTTGTTTGCAAGTATATTTTCTTTTAGTTTCATTTTTTGTCCTTTACTTCTCAACCCATATGCTCTTTTACTTTTCTCATTATCATTTTCTTGTTTTACTTTTAATCATTGAGGAAAATGCTACAATCTAGTTGGGGGGTGGAAGAGAATTTATTTTTCTATTTACATGGCTTAGACTTATGTTGCTCCACTTTGGGAAAGTGCTAGTAATGAGTTCAAAGCATACTAAATTCCTTATTATTGAATTTTACATGCTGGAATTTTTTTTTAGGTCATGGAAAATGTAGAATGTAGTACAAATCAAAGTTTGGATCAAAAGGGAAACATATCCATTTCATTTAGTTTTAACCAAGGGAAAGATGTTAAAAGTCTTGCTAAAACACACACAACACAAGTTAGAATACTTAGAAAGACTACCTTGGGTCATTATTTGTTGATTTACACTTCGGTTATTTGAGACTCTAATAAACCATATCTTAATGGCTTAGAAAGAAATTTGAAACGAATTAAAATGAGAAAAAGTAAGAGATCAATTGCAAGAAGAAAAGGAAAAAAAAAAAAAAAAAAAAGAAAAAGAAAAACATTTGTGTATTGAAAAATGCTACCTATCACTGGGGTCCTAATGAAATAAGAAAGTAGGTGTCTTCTAAAGTGTAATAGCGTGAAAGTCGCTAATGTACATTTGTGTACGAGAAAAGGCTACCTATTACCAGGATCCTTACTAAATAAGAAAGTAGGTGCCTTCTAAAGTGTAATAGCGTGAAAGTCACTAATGTACATTTGAAACTGTTAATGCCTCTTGGTAGTCAATATTGAAATTCTAAATTTATTTCCATGCACGTAAACTTTGTTACGATCAATTACCTTGGTTGATTAACTAAATAGTGTATAAATCTCTGAGTTGATACTACAACTCAGAGGAATCTATTCCCAGTGTTCCTAAACTCAACAAGTTTATTTCATGGCATGTGATTTTTGAATATACTAGAATTGTAGTTAATACTTCCCCTTGTATGAGTTCATTCACTTTATTTGTCAGGGACTAGTAAAACGCTAGTTGGGGGTGTGATTAAGTGTTAAAATTGCATAACTAGGTATTTAAATATATTTATTGGTTATTGCAATTTGGATAAAAAGTCTGATTATGCACATTATTTTAGATAGATCTTAATTGACAACATTAGGACCATTATTCCATTTTTTACCCTTAAATTTACGATCACTAGTATTTAATTATTGCAGGGTGTATATTTTGGATGATGAAAAGTTGAGCAATGGAAAAGGAGCTTGCGTGAGTGAGCAGACCAACACAAATAAATTGTGAGCAGGTTTTGAAATTTCATGTGCCATACTGCTTTTGGGGAGTATAAAGGAACAGCCCCAACACATTAATTCAACAGCACATGCGGCCCAAGGAGAGGTGCATGCCGCCATGCAAAGGATAAAGCAACATTGCATGGGTTACTTGAAGATTATGGAGTAGTAAAGGTTAAAAAGCAACATGCATGGAGGCTAGGGCAGCACATTAAAAGGAAACAGAAGGCCCAAAAGAACATTGCAAGGGCCATGCAGGTCATGTGGCTAATTGAAGATCCATGCAGTATAGACATGCAGCCGTGCAATTGCTGTGTGTGCACAGCACATGCATGCCATTCGGCCAGCAGGGTGTTGGGGTTATTTGTGAGCACTTATAAAGAGAGGAGCAGCTGATTCGGCAAGGGGGTCGTGCGCAACGCAGCACAAGAGGGGGCAGCAGTGCGGGGAGGTGTGCGCAGCAGGGCTATGCGCAGGAAGAGTTCAATCGCGTGCTACCGGCAGCGGTGCCGTCTTCGGCGAAGCTGGATTCTTATCCCTTCTTCCTCTCCTCCACTCTACCTTTGTTCCTTTACTTTTATTGTCCTTTTGTTTTTATTATTGTCGATGAATTATAATATAGACTAATGAGGTTCAAGGAGTAATCCGTTGATGTTTTGGATTAGATTTCCTCTTTTCTCTGGAATTTTAATGGTTAACTTAGTGGGTTGTATTTCACTTTATATTTAGAAAATGTTAAAATTCTCTATTCTGGATTTTGATCAGTTGTAAACGTGAAGGCACAATTGATGCTTCAACTAGTAATAAGATTTTAATAGTTTTTTTCAAATTCTCTGTTCTAAGTTTTGATCCCTTGTAGACATGAAGACATCATGGATACTTGAACTAGCAGTAAGATTCTTAGTTTTCTTCCATTGTTTGAATTTGTTATACAATCTATTGAGTAATTTGGATTATACTGAATTTACGGATATTCGATCATGATCTCTTAGAATGAGAAAGTGATTGAGAGAAGAGGAAATTATAGGAACATCCATTATCAAATCGGAAATGGGCGAAACTTGCGTCTCAAGAGTTTAATTAATTGTCTTTTACAATCACAATTTAATTTCTACACATTCCCTTTGAATTGTTTAGTTATTGGTAATTTTAGATCCTTAGATTCATCATCATCTCCAGATCCTGCTTGTTCGTGAACCTCATTATTTTAATCTTTCGTTTTCCTAATTATTGTTTCAACCCGTTAGTTAATTATTCATTTTAGGAATTCCTGTCACCATAAATAATAATTTGATTTCTTGGGTTATAATTGAAATGTGAATGCTTGCATATTTCTTATTGTCCTCGTGAATTCGATCCTGGGACTCACCCTTGTATATTACTTTGACTACATTTGCACTTAGAAGTCAATAACATTGGCTGATCAAGTTTTTGGTGTCGTTGTCAGGGACAATTGGCATTTTATGAAGCATTATTTTGTTTTTGTGAACCTCTTTATAGATTTGGTGACATCTAATCCTTTTGTTTTCTTTTTATTTCCTTTTTCTTTCCTATTTTTAGTTATTGATTCTTTCCATCTCATATGATTTTTGCTACTATTTATGTCTGTTTGGTTTCAAAATAATTTTGGTCGTTTGATTCGAAATCAATACATTGCAGACTCTAATTCTGATATTTGTGATTTATCATTTGAGTTTGCATTAGTATTACTAGATTATGCATTTGAACATTTATTTGAAACTTGTCGCATCATGGTTGGGAATGGAAACATGCAGGGGGTAATTCGAATAGAACACTTAGAGAATATCTGCATCCTGTTAGGACCACCACTCTATCATGCATCATTACACCTTTAAATGCTCACAATTTTAATTTTAAACTTGGCATGATATCATTATTGCCACATTTTCATGGGATGGAGTTTGAAAATCCTTATTTTCATATTAAGGAATTTGAGGATGTAGAGACCCAAAAAATAAAATAATAAAAGAAATGAAAGAGAAGGGAAAAAGGGAATTTTAAAAAAGGAAAAAACAGAACTTCGTCGACAAACCTAGGGTCTTCATCGACGAATGTCCCATAGATTTCGGGGATGAGGTACACGTTTTTCATCGACGAGAGATTACCAAGAGAGTTTAGGAAATTGTAGGTTCGTCGACGAACCACTTGAATTCATCGACGAACCACTTGAATTCATCGACGAATTGCAGCCTATAAAGGGTGAAACCCTCAATTTTCAGCACCGTTCTCTCTCTCTCTCTCTCTCTAGACCACGACTCTCTCCCATTTCTCTCTTCGTTTCTAGCTTCCTTAAAGCCCGAATTGATGATTGGGAACTGCCACAAGGTTCCTGGGAAGATTCTCTGCAACATAGGCAAAGTAAATTTTCAGTTTGGAGTTCCGGGGCATCATCCAAAAATCAAGGTAAGTAAGAGATTTTAGGGCATAATGGTTTGTTTGTAGTATTTGAAATATGGGAAATATTATACTGAAATTGTTGTGGGAAATTAGTTGACTGTTTTTATAAAATTGTGATTTTTAGGCTTTTGATTTGGGAAGCCGAGGAGCGACAAATTTAGGGTGTTAGTGGACATCTTAGTAGGTCAGATAAGGAAAATAAATTATAGTAGTTTTTTTTATGAAAATTATGGGTTGAGAAATATGTGAAAATGGTGTATGCTATTTTACCTGAAATTTATTATGATATAAATATTAGATGAAATTTGTGTGGCATATGATTTATATTGAGAAATATTTAAACTGGGTTAAATAATTTACCTTGTGAAATATGTGGTACTGAAATGTGTTTTGATATGAGAATTGAAATGTGGGAAAAATGATGAAAGTGAAATGTGCAGGAAATATATCATTTGAGAAAATGAAGAAAGGTTAAATATGAAAATGTGTTTTGAGAAATATTGAGTAATTGTGAAACGAGATATGTATATGATAATATGAGATGGGATGAATTATGAACTAAGAAAATATCATTGAAATGATGAAATGTGTTGAGTATATTGAAATGTGAATATGAGAAATGTAAATATTGTAAGGTAATATTCTGCAATATTGATATTGAAATGTGAATACGAGAAATATGAAAATTGCAACGTAAAATTCTGCAATATTGATATTGAAATGTGGAAATGGGAAATGTGAATATTGCAAGGTTAATTCTACAATATGAATATTAAATTGTGAGAAATGAAATGTGAAATTCCGAAATAGGAATACAAACATTTGATTGATGAAATGCCAATACCACATAATGATTGTTGGTTTGTGGTAATGATAACCTTGATGGATGGATATGAAAACCCTAATAATGGGTTGTGATATTGAGCACGGTACCATTTGTAGTGGTGTTAGTGCAACCACACGAGCTCGTTGAGCGTATGGCCTGACAATCGATTGAGTTGTATAGTAGAGTTGTTGTGCCTTTGAGTCCGGATCAGGGCTATTGGTCGGCCAGTCATACTACAGATATGGGATATATGATGATATTTGACCTAACTGGGTCGGCCAACCGTGGTTAGGTCCAACCTTCAGGCCGCACAACCCTATTCATGGGGGGAAGCATGACGTGGAGCGATATCCTCCGAGCAGCCATGAGTACAGACACAGATGTATTGGTAACTCGTGACACTCATGAGCTAGATATGGAAATGGAAATGAAAAGGAAATGAAACGAAAATGTAAATGAAATGAAAATGGAAATGAAATGAGAATGGGAATGAGAATGAAAATGAGGAAAGAGTAGTGCGAGTTAATAAATAATCAAAGTGAAGTAAAACACACCGCTTGAGGGCTTATTGAGTAAGGTGACTGCTCTGATAAGTATTAGTTGTAGTTGAACCCGAGTTAATTGGGTTAAGCTGCAAATGGTATCAGGGCAGAGGGAAGCTACTAGTATGGACGGGTAAGCTTCCCTATTCTCAGGAACTTCATCGGTAAACCTGGGTTACAAAGGAATGGTTTTTGAAATGAAAGTAAGAGCTTATGAAAGCTTGTGTTTTATATTTATATGATTATGATTATGATTATGGAATTGGTATATTTTCTCAGAGAATAATATCACTGAAATGAATGTATGTTATGATATAATGAATCTTATACTGCCACACACTATAGATAATTTATTTCGTCTTACAGAGATGTGTCTCACCCCAATCATTTAAATATTTCAGGAAACGATGCTAGACCTGGTGATAAAGGTCCGACGTAGAGGGGAGCAGATACCCTAGGTAGAATGGGTGAGTAGTTTGAGTAAGGAAGGTTTGATTCCCCTAGAGCTTTTGTGTTTAACTTGTATATATAGATGGTAGTACTCTGATATGTGTATTCGCTCTGGTTTGTATATATATGAAATGACTTCCACTGTTAGGTTTATGTATTTGAGTATGATTGTATACCCAGTACCTTATTTCAAGTCGGGTGATGTTTTATGGTATTAGTGCTTGACATGGCCAATATGTGGTTATATGTGCTGGAAAAAAAATTGGTATGAAAATCAGGGTGTTATAGTTTGGTATTAGTGCCTAGGTTCGAAAGGTTCCGTAGACTTTAGTAAACAGCGGAATATAATACCAGAGTATAGGAATGGATATTGATAAGATATGAGTTAATGTTGTTAAAGGATGAGATTAGAATTTAGCGTTTTGTCTTGCGACCTGGAGGCATGAACTCCATGGTTGTTTCTGTGTTTTTCCTGGGGTGACGACCTCTAGAAAACCATAGATACTATCGTTAGATCGTGTTTCCAAGTAGTAGGATTGAATCTTAAATGGGGATTGAGAATGTTAAGAGAAATGTTTGTAGCAAAATATTTTGTGGATTTTAGTATGCTGGGTGTGTTAATGAGTTATGATGAAAGAGTTCTAAAACCGTGTTATTCTATTTGCAAGATGGATCTAAGGAGTAGTTGTGCACAGGCTGGAGGTGATGATGCAGGGTAGACCTGGCAAAGCAGATCAGGTCGGTTTATCCGTGGCGGATAAGGCGGATTATCGGGTGAAAAAATTATAATCCATATTCGACTCATTTAAGTGGCGGATTAGGCGGTTTCGGGTCGGATAATTCATGGTGGATGGGCGGATAATCCGCCATTCTCAAATAAAATTTTATTAATATTTTATTTTTGTCATAATAATTTAAATTGTATACGATAACTTGCAATTAGTTTGTGTATTAACTTTTTTAGTAAATATATCAATCATTCAATAATTTTAACAATTTAAAGAGAAATACGATTAATGCCACCATACTTTTGTCATGATTATTACCAAATACAATCACTTGAGTACTTAAAGAGATAACTATCTTAGTAATTTTTTCAGTAATTACTTGTAGATATTTCTAACCTAAGTAAGCCCTAAGTAAACCCATGCGACCATGCCCCGCCATTTTGGGGCATCCAATTGCGGTCTAAAACATCCACTACCAAATTTGTTTCTAGTCCAAATTTTAAGTTAATCCATTCCCACTAATGCCCCAATGAACGTTAAACTTTTTCCTGCAGAAATTGTTCCTTCTGAAATATAATGGCCTGAGTGTTTTGGCAATTCTGGTTTATAAATATAAATTTCTCACCACCCAAATACCTCATAAATATCTTTCACATATTGATATTGAATGGTTTGGCAATGCCACCATCGATCATTTGATTTTTTTTTACTGATAAAACACGTATCAATCTGATTTGGTATTTTTCCTCCATGAGGGTTTTTCTAGAAGACTAATTCTAGAAAAGGATTCCTATGCAAGCAAATATGATTTTCAGGTCAGTCAAACAACAATATTACATCCTACAAAATTTATAACCAATATTGCATCAGAAAAAAAAAAATAACACTACATCAAAATGGCACAGAAGAAAAAAGCTTCTGTATATTTGAATTTTGTTGTTTGATAAAAAAAAAAGTTGCATTGTGAGCTAAGAGCTTGATGTTTGTGCTTCTTGTTTAATCATTAGGAAAATGTTGTTTTTGATACCTTCCATAGTTCCATTTCAACTTGACACCTCCAGCAGGGAATGCAGTGTAGGTGTTGCATCAGAAAAAATGGCGAAAGATAACACATACATCACCAAACAAATTCATCGAAATGGTGCAAAAGAATCTGCATATTTGAACTTTTTTGTTTGAGGAGAAGTGCCTCTTGCTTCGTGATCTAATTTTTGTTTTTTGTTAATGGTTGAGAAGCGAGGGCAGGCTTTAGATCAACAGTTACATTGCTCTTTTGTGGCTTGCTGGTCATGAGTTTTAATCCAAGAAAATAGTCTCTCTATATAATGTTGATTTTGAATTGAACTAAGCCAAACTAGTTTCAGAACCAAGCTGATGGGAGGGACTGAACTGGTTTGTGGATTGGTTTTATATATATATATATATATATATATATATATATATCAGACTATCAGTGTTGTTGGCATGTGAAGACACAAACAAAATGGTGAAAGGTTGGAGCTCAGAGTCGAGACTACCTTTTGAGAAGTGAGATCTGAAGCCCCCTCGGATAGAGGAGATGAAGAACACCCGTGACCTGCCAGTTTTGAATAAAGGTGCTACTGGTTTGAAGCATTGAAGAAGAAGGATCAGAGTCGTCAGACGCTCGGAGGGCAGAGGGCTTCGAAGGGTCGAACTTTCGAAGAAGAAGGGTTCTCGTGCGGCCGCCGACTGGTTCTCTTATCCTTCTCTGAGTCTCTGTTGGCTCAGGCTGAGGCTCAAATGAAGACGACGAGGGAGGGCTAGTCGGCTAGGGCTCTTTTCCAATGGGAATGGGAATGGGAGTGGCTGAAATCGAATGGGGCTGGCAATCTGGCATTAGGACTGGCCTGGGCTGGGCTAGGGGCTGGGACTGGGAGTGGGGCAGGGCATGCTGCGTGCGGGATGTGTGTGTGAAAGCACTTAGGCCTTTGGGCTTTGGGGGCAGTGGGCAGTGGGTGGGGTGGGCAGCAGGCTTTTATAGGTTTGGGTTTATATTTCATAAGCGGGTTGGCAGATATCCGCCGAATAAACCCGACCCGACCCGCTAAGGGGGCGGATATGCTCATATTCGACTCATTTAGCAAATGGATGATTATGAGTCGGTTAAAATGGATCGGATACAGTTCAGATTAACGGATTTTTACCCATTTTTCCAAGTCTAATGCAGGGCCTTCCAATATGGGCGAAGGAGGCCCAGATGCTATACTATGTAGCATCACCTTGCAGGTGATGGCTGAGATGGCTAGAGGTTCAGGAGAGCGGAGCTGCACGATTGAGCAGTTCACACAGATGGGACCCCCATCGTTTTCTGGAGGAGCTGATCCACTTGTGGCTGAGAACTGGGTCTAGGACATAGAGGACATGCTGGTAGTTTTTCCATGTACAGATGAGCAGAAAGTCTTATTTGCATCATTTAAGCTGACAGAGAGGCAAAGCGTTGGTGGAGATCAGCGAGGTTGTTGGAGGAGCAGAGGCTGGACCCTATAGCGGTGATGTGGAGCCGCTTCAGGGAGATATTCTTTGAGAGGTACTTTTCCACTGCTGTTAGGAGTGTGAAGGCAGTAGAGTTTCTGCATCTGACGTAGGGACTGATGATAGTACAACAGTATGCGGAAAAATTTATTGAACTATCTTGGTTTGCTCCGCATTTGGTACTAGATGAGGAGAGGAAAGTAAGGAAGTTTGAGGAGGGTCTGGGGCAGAATCTATTCGACCAGGTCATAGGTTGTTGGGCTTAGGCATTTCCAGATGTAGTAGACAAAGCTGCAGTGATTGAGGATGGCCTTTAGAGAGGCATTGCAACACAAATTCAAGGGAAAAGGCCCACGCCTTCAGATGTTCAGGCAGGGTCCAGTCGAGGGCCTTGGAGGAGGTAGTACAATAAAGGTGGACGGAGATAGGTAGTGAAAGATTGGGCTATATAGGGCAATCAAATGCCGCCTTCTTGTCCCATATGCTTTGGGAGACACCTAGGAGAGTGTCGGGTTAGGGGGGATTGTTTGTTATCGGTGTTATCAGCCTGGGCATATAGCGAGAGATTATCATGCACCGCTAGTTTCCACACCTGCTCCTAGACCATATAGAGGAGGTCATTAGACTCCTCGAGGTGGACAGTAGAGGAATATTGCCCGAGCATGAGTCTACGCACTGACATCGAGGGATGCAGAGGCAGCAGGAGATGTGGTGACAAGTACAGTTTCAATTCTATCATTTACAGCTACTGCATTATTTGATTCAGGGGCGACTCACTCTTTTATCACCCGGGAGTTTGTTAAATTTCATGGGTTAGAAACATAGCAGTTGGGTGTTAGTTTGTCAGTGGCTACACCGATAGGGGCTGTGGAGATATGTGATAAAGTGCTTAGTGACTGTCCAATAGGCATTTAGGGAAGGATTTTATTAGCTAATTTGGTGGTTTTGGATATGCATGTGCTTGAGGTGATACTGGGTATGGACCGGCTAGCTGCTCACTATGCCAGTATAGATTGTCATTAGAGGGAGGTAGTGTTCAGACCTCCAGGGGAACACGAGTACAAGTTTGTGGGGTATCGTGTGCGAATCCCACCACAGTTGTTATCTGCCATTCAGACGAGACAGATGTTGCTAGAGGGTTGTCAAGGTTATGTGGCCTGCGTAAAGGTGGTATCGAAAGAAGAGTTGAGATTAGAGGATATCTCAATAGTGAGGGATTTTTCTGATTTTTTTCTCGAGGATTTGCTGGGACTACCTCCTGATCGTGAGGTAGATTTTTCTATTGATCTAGTACTGGGGACAACGTCGATTTCAAAAGCGTCGTACATAATGGCACTGGTAGAATTAAAGGAATTGAAGGATCAGTTGCAGGAATTATTAGATAGGGGATTTATTCGGCCCAGCGTGTCGCCCTGGGGAGCGTTGGTATTATTTGTGAAAAAGAAATATCGGTCGATGAGAATGTGCATCGACTACCAAGAAATTAACAAAGTGATTATCAAGAATAAATACCCGCTTCCCCGCATCGATGTTTTGTGTGATCAGTTACAGGGGACACAGGTTTTCTTGAAGATAGATTTACAGTCTAGGTATCATCAGGTAAAGGTTAGAACAAAGGATGTTTCAAAAATGGAATTCAGGATTTGGTATGGCCATTACGAATTTTTGGTTATGCCATTTGGACTGACAAATGCTCCTGCAGTGTTTATGGATTTGATAAACCTGGTATTTGACTAGTATTTAGATTATTTTGTGGTGGTATTCATCGATGATATACTGGTGTATTCAAAGAGTCTAGAGGAGCACGAGGAACATCTGAGGATAGTACATCAGGTACTGAGGGAAAGGAAACTATTTGCGAAATTCAAGAAGTGCGAGTTCTGGCTAGAGCAGGTTACCTTCCTTGGACATGTGGTCTCCAGGGGTGGTATTTCTGTGGATTCGAGTAAGATTGAGGTGGTAGTAGATTGGGTGCGACTGAAGAATGTGCAGGAAATCAGAAGTTTCCCAGGATTGGCTGGATAATACCACATGTTTGTTGATGGTTTTTCTAGATTATCGGGTCCATTGACTATATTGACCAGGAAATGAGTGAAATTTGAATGGTCAGATGAATGTGAACAGAGCTTCTAGGAGTTGAACAGTGGCTCATCACTACACTGGTGTTGACGATTCCTTTAGGGTGAGAGGGTTTCATGATTTATAGTGATGCATCGCATAAACGACTCGGTTGTGTTATGATGCAGCAAGGGAGAGTTATAGCATATGCCTTATGAAATTTGAAAGAATATGAGAATAATTACCCTACCTATGATATGGAGTTAGTAGCAATGGTATACACATTAAAGATTCGGAAACATTATCTTTATGGGGATAGGTGTGAGATTTTTACTGACCACAAGATTTTGAAATACTTTTTCACACAGGAAGAATTGAATATGAGAAAAAGGAGGTGGTTGGAGCTGATAAAGGATTACGAATGCACCATTAGTAGCCACCTAGGAAAGGTTAATGTTGTGGCTGATGCCTTGAGCCAGAAATCAGTGGGTGCATCAGTGTCTACAATGGTGACACAACATCCAGTTCAGATGGATCTGGAGAGACTAGGGATAGAACTCGTAGAGGGTGATCATCAGACATTTATTGTCAATCTGGTGTTGCAACCAACTCTACAGGAAAGAATTAAAGCGGCATAAAGGGGTGATGCAAAGCTTGTAAAGCTTATAGAGAAAGTACAAGATGATTTGGAGGAGGATTTTAGTATCTCAGAGGATGGAGCTTAAAGGTTCCGTACCAGGTTATAAGTACCTACTAATCCTGAGATTAAGAAAGTAATTCTAGAAGAAGCCCACTGATCCTTGTATACGATACATCCTGGTAGCACTAAAATGTACAAGGATCTTCGTAAATTGTTTTGGAGGAGCGGAATGAAAAGAGAAATTGTTGAGTTTGTAGCACAGTGTTTGACATGCCAGCAGGTGAAAACTGAGCATTAGAGACTGGCGGGGTCATTGCAGCCATTGTATATTCCTGAGTGGAAGTGGGAGCATATAGCGATGGATTTTGTCACTGGGTTACCGCTGGCACTACATGAACAGGATGCCATTTGGGTAGTTGTGGATCGACTTACAAAGACTACCTATTTTCTCCCTATCAGAGTTAACTACTCCTTAAACAGAATGACAGAATTATATATTCCGGAAGGTAGTGAAGATGCATGGCGTGCCAGTGTCCATAGTTTCGGACCGAAACCCACTGTTCACATCCCATTTTTGGAGGAGTTTACAAGAGGCCATGGGTTCTTAGTTGTCATTCAGCACCGCGTTTCATCCTCAGACAAATGGACAGACAGAGAGGATGATATAGATTTTGGAGGATATGCTACGTGCATGCGTACTGGATTTTTAAGGTAGTTGGTTGCGGTTTATACCACTGGTCGAGTTTGCATATAATAACAGTTATCAGACCAGTATTGGGATGACACCATTTAAGACATTGTATGGTAGGAAATGCCAATCCCCATTATACTGGGATGAGATTGGGAAGAGACAGATATTGGGGCCAGAGCTGATACAGCAGACTCAGGATAAAGTTAGACTCATCAGGGACAGGATTAGAACAGCTTATGCTCGTCGAAAAGTGTTAGAGTTTGAAGTTGGAGATCACGTATTTTTTAGGGTGGCAACGTTAAAAGGAGTTATGAGATTTGGGAGGAAGGGTAAGCTAAGCCCTAGGTATTTCATGACGTATTTCATGTTTCCATGATGTATTTCATGACATATTTCATGTTTCCATCACGTATTTCATGTTTCCATGACGTATTTCAGTTGCCTACAAGTTAGCTTTAACAGCAGCTTTATCAAGAATTCATGACGTATTTCATGTTTACATGTTGAGGAAATACGTTCCAAACCCCTCCTATGTGATAAGATACGAGGCACTGGAGCTTAGTGATGCCTTATCTTATGAAAAAGCGTCGGTGCATATTTGGATTGGAAAGAACAAGAATTGCGTACAAAAAGCATACCATTGGTGAAAGTTCTGTGGTGCAACCACGCAGTAGAGGAAGCTTCTTGGGAATCAAAGGAGCAGATGCGCCATAGATACCCACAGTTGTTCAGTGGGAACCAAGAATAAGTTATGTAATTAAATTTGTATGGTATAGGTAGTATTTTGGTTTTAATGGTTTTGGGGAGAATTTTCTTTCAATGGCTATAATCCCCCAGAACCCCTATATAATCACGGTATTCCTCTGCCATAAGTGAGGGTGATTAATAAAATGGCAGTGTTTTTTTTTAAGAGTGGAAATGTGAGAAATGAAAATTTTCAAGGATGAAATTTTATAAGTAGAGGAGAATGTAGAGACTCGGAATATAAAATAATAAAAGAAATGAAAGAGAAGGAAAAAGGGAATTTTAAAAGGGAGAAAAACAGGACTTCATCGGTGAACCCAAGATCTTCGTCGATGAATGTCCCATAAATTTCGGCAGTGACGAGGTACACATGTTTTTTCGATGAGAGATTACCAATAGAGTTTAGGGAATTGCAGGTTTGTCAACAAAATAGCCTCCTCGTCAACAAAGTGCCCTTATATGTTCATCAACGAACCACTTGAATTCGTTGACGAATTGCGGCCTATAAAGGGTGAAACCCTCATTTTTCAGCATCGCTCTCTCTCTCTCTCTCTCTCTCTCTCTCTCTCACACACACACACACACACACACACTCACTCTCTCTAGACCACAGCTCTCTCTCACTTTTCTCTTCATTTCTGGCTTCGTTAAAGCCCAGCTTGACGATCGGGAACTGCCATGAGATTCCTAGGAAGATTCTCTACAACATAGGCGGAGTAAATTTTCAGTTTGGAGTTTCGAGGTATCATCCCAAAATCAAGTTAAGTAAGATATTTTAGGGTATTATGGTTTGTTTGTAGTATTTGAAATCTAAGAAATATTATACTGAAATTGTTGTGGGAAATTAGTTGACTGTTTTGGTAAAAATGCGATTTTTAGGCTTTTGAATTGTGAACGTCGAGGAGTGGCAAATTTAGGGTGTTAGTGGACATCTTAGTAAGTCAGGTAAGGGGAATAAATTATAGAAGTCTTTTTTATGAAAATTATGGGTTGAGAAATATGTGAAAATGGTGTATGTTATTTTATCTTAAATTTATTATGATATAAATATCAGATGAAATTTGTGTGGCATATGATTTATATTGAGAAATGTTTAAACTGGGTTAAATAATTTACCCTGTGAAATACGTGATACTGAAATGTGTTTTGATATGAGAATTGAAATGTAGGAAAAATGATGAAAGTGAAATGTGCAGGAAATGTATCATCTGAGAAAATGAAGAAAGGTGAAGTATGAAAATGTGTTTTGAGAAATATTGAGTAATTGTGAAACGAGATATGTATACGATAGTATGAGATATGATGAATTATGAACTAAGAAAATATCATTGAAATGATAAAATGTGTTGAGAATACTTATATTGAAATGTGAATATAAGAAATGCGAATATTGTAAGGTAATATTCTGCAATTTTATATTGAAATATGAATACGAGACATGTGAAAATTGCAACATAAAATTCTGCAATACTAATATTGAAATATGGAAATGGAAAATGTGAATATTACACTGTTAATTCTACAATATGAATATTAAATTGTGAGAAATGAAATATGAAATTCAAAAATAGGAATACAGTCATGTGATTGATGAAATGCCAATACCGCATAATGATTGCTGGTACGTGGTAATGATAACCCTGATGGATGGATATGGAAACCCTAAAAATGGATTGTGATACTAAGCACGATACCGTTGCTAGTGCGGTTAGTGCAACCACACGGGCTCGTGGAGCATGTGGCATGACAGTCGACTGAGCTGTATAGTAGAGTTGTTGTAACAATCCAAAAATTACACCATTTTTGTTTGATTTTTAAAAAATATATAAATTACTCTGATACCCCTATAATACCTGCTATAACATCTCAAGCCCTAGATGGGCACTGAGGTATCCCTATGCACAAATTGACACACCTATGCAACGAAAAACATAAAGTCAAACACCCATATTTACAATACCAGAATTCAGTGTTTCCAAACCATACATACTTATTTACACATCACCTCAGTATCATCTACTCAAAAATACAATCCCCTGAATACACTTACCCTATAAATAGGGCAGTACAAAAGATCTCTCTATTTGCGAGTTTGATCTGCTCGCCTAACTGGATCATCTGAAAAATGTTAAATGACTAGGATGAGATAATACTCAGTAAGAGGAAATATGCTATTACTAGTGTGTGGCGACTAAGTTTTGTAAATACTATACTGACAATATATGAAACTGTAAAAGTTGGTAAATCAATATACAGTATAACTTGCATCTATCATAGTTTAAAGTACAACTGTAATATTTGAGTTTTCTACTTTTTCATACTTCTAGTATCATACTATATCTGCTGATATTCTGTAAATCTGTATACATATACATTTACTCTAGAAAATTGTACGTCATGATTTAACCCCTCATGATAGGGTTATGCGGCTCGTAGGCAGGACTTAATCCTAGTTGACCTACCAGGTAAGTCAATTGTACTCTCCCAATCCTTAGTCCGACCAAATTGCAACCTCTCCTAGGCTCGGAATTGGTAACTACCTCGTCAAACCGGCCACCTCAACCCAGTTTTTTAGGGAGTCTGCAATCCCTCCAAGCACAGTTGATGGAAACCATCCACACATATCTAAAATGTGTGGTCGCACTCTGATCTATACTAGCAATGGTACCGTGCTCTGCTAACTGAACATAACTTGATTCATTAGGGTCTAATACTCTATATACTATTTCTATAGATATCCTACTGTTTTCATTATGATTCCAAAATAACCATAACACTATAAATATGATCTAAAAATACTATAATATCTGACTAAAATAACTGTAATATCTTATTGAAATAATCTGTAATATCTGAGTGTAATATCTGACTGAAATAATCTATAATATCTGAGTGTAATAGTTTTTGGAGATCATGACATTCTGTAAATATTGTAAAATATTTGTAAAATAATTGTCTAGTAAATATCGGTCTGTAAGATATATCTTTCTATATATACATTGTAATTCAAAATTCTGTAAAATTTAGTAAAACATGTTTCTATGCAAAAACACTGTAAATCATGATATTCTAAAAAATTATATAAACTTTGTACTAAATAAATATCTACTTAGGCCACACAATTAATAAAACTCATGTTCTAGAATATGGAAAACCATATAATTTATGCCTTATACCTTAATAAACAATTACTATAATTTACTGATAATATTTTTGAATTTACTAGCATAACATATTTCCCTTACCTAACTGGCTGGGAGGCTCGCCTCCAACTTTATCCTCACGCTCATGGCATACTATTCCCAAAATCCTGAAATTATACATATATACATATTTCCAATAAATCAACTATATTTCTCCGAACTTACATACTCGTAATTTTCTGAACTATAATTTACCTGGGCTCCTAAAAATATTCACTAGGGTCCTTAACCCATGTCTGTAGAGTCCCAAAAACACCATAGTCCTGATATCATAACATCCTAATTTATTTCACAGAACACTAGTATATTTCCATACAACACAAAATCCAAACTCAGGTAAGCCTGGTAATACTGAAAATACCCTAATAATATACTTACCCTAGTTTTGGGATAGTGCTCAAGTTGGCCAAACCAATAGTCTATTCCAACAGACTTGTAGAGAATCTCCTCAGGATCAACGTGGCGGCTTCTGATCGTCAAAACGGGGAGAAATGGGGTGAGAAATCTAGAGAGAAGGGGAGAGAAACTGAGCAGGAGAGAGAAAAAACAGAGAAAAATGAATTTCTCTCATTGAATCCCGATTTTCTGCTATTTATAGACCTCTGGCGATGTTGCCTTGTCGATGAGCCATGTCATCTCATCGACGAAGGCAATAAGGGAGTTCGTCGATGAACTCGTACCCTCGTCGATGAATTTTAGGACCTAAAATCACCCTTCTCGGTTTCTTTTCATCGATGAGACACGTGTCCTCGTCAACGTGCCCAAGTAGGCAAAAGCATTTGTCGACGAGACCCTACTGCATCCTTTTGAAATTTCATTTTTCTCTACTTCCTTTTTATTTAATTGCTATAATTATCCAAGTTACTACATGCTCCCCTCCTTATAAAATTTTGTCCTCGAAATTTGCTATTTGTATTGAACACCATCCAATAAGGAAAATGGACTACTTATTTTATTAATTACCCTCACTTATGGCGGAGGAATACCGTGGTTAAAAAAGCAGTTCTAGGAGATTACAAATATACTCATAAAAGAAAAGTTCTCCCAAAACTAAAACACTACCTACCCTATAATCTAAAATACAACTATACGTTCATCACTCTGTACTGAATAAAATAAAACTTTTGTTATCTGAACAACACTAACTATTACTATATTCCACTAAACAGGTGTGGGTATTTCTGTCTAATTTCCTCCTCAAGTTCCCATGAAGCTTCCTCTATGGCATGATTCTTCCACAGGACTTTTACCAACTGAATTTTCTTAGTATGCAATTCCTGTTCCTTTTTGTCTAATATCTACTCTAGTGCTTCCTTATATGCCAATGAATCTCTGAGCTCTACCTCTGCATAGCTGATCACGTAGAAAGGGTTTGGGACGTATTTCCTCAACATGGAAATATGAAATACGTTGTGAATTCTAGATAGGGCCGGGGGTAGAGATAGCATGTAAGCAACCGACCCCACTCTCTTAAGTATCTCAAATGAGGCAATGTACCTAAGGCTCAATTTACCCTTCTTCCCAAATCTCATAACTCATCTAAGTGGAGCTACCTTCAAAAATACCCGATCTCCCACATCAAACTCTAACTCCTGGCGACGAGTATCTGCATAACTTTTTTGCCGACTCTGAGCTGCACTAATTCTGTCTTTAATTAGTCGGACTTCATCGTATACCCACTGCACCAATTCTGGTCCTAGAACTTGCCTCTCACCCACTTCATTCCAGTACAGTGGAGAATGACACCTCCTACCGTATAATGCCTTGTATGGTGCCATGCCGATACTGGCCTAATAGCTATTATTATATGCGAACTCAACCAGCAAAAGATACTGGGTCCAGCTACCCCCAAAATCCAACACACAAGCTCGCAACATATACTCAAGTATCTGGATTGTCCTCTCGGTTTGCCCATCAGTTTGAGGATGAAAAGTTGTACTGAATGCTAACTGTGACCTAAGGGCCTCCTGAAAACTCTTCCAAAATTGTGACATTAATCAGGGGTCACGGTCTAAGACTATGGATATCGGTACTGCATAGGATCAAACTATCTCCTGCACGTACAACTTTGTTAGCCTGTCTATAGTATAGTTGACTTTAATAGGGATAAAGTGAGCGGTCTTCGTATGACCACCCAAATAGCGTTTTGTCCCTATCACACTGTTGGTAGCCCTGTCACAAAATTCATGGAGACGTGATCCCATTTCCACTCAAGGATGTAAAGTGGCTGCAAATGCCCTACTGGTCTCTAGTGCTCAGCCTTTATCTGCTGGCATGTCAAGCACTGCTTTACGAATTCAGCAATCTCCTTCTTCAAGCTGCTCCACCAAAAGGATTCCTGTAGATCTCGATACATTTTAGTACTACCTGGATGCATAGTATATAGAGATCTATGTGCCTTCTCTAAGATAATCCTCCTGATTACAACATTTGCAAGAACACATAATTTGGTACTGAACCGCAAGGCTCCGTCATCTGATATGCTAAACTCTTCCTCCTGTCCGTATTGCACTTTCTGTATCAACTTTGCTAACTCTGGATCAGTTCTCTGAGCAACTTTAATCATTTCTTGCAATGTAGGTTACAACACCAAGTTAGTAATAAATGCCTGGTGATCACCCTCTATCAGCTCCATGCTTAGCCTCTCCAAATCCATCTAAATAGGGCGCTGAACCTCCACTGCTGACACCACTGCTTCTGTTATTTTCCTACTCAATGCATCAGCCACCACGTTTGCTTTCTCTAGATGGTAGCTAATAGTACAATCATAGTCCTTGATGAGCTCCAACCATCTTCTCTGCTGCACATTCAAATATTTTTGGGTAAAAAAATACTTTAAGCTTTTATGATCAGTGAAAATCTCACATTTCCCACCATAAAGATAATGCCTCCAGATTTTCAGAGCATACACCACTGCTGCTAATTCTATATCGTGCACAGGGTAGTTCTTTTCATATTCTTTAAACTATCTAGATGCGCAGACAATGACTCTTCCATGCTGCATTGACACACATCTGAGTCCCTTTAAAGATGCATCACTATATATCACAAATCCATCCTCCCCTAATGGAATAGCCAGTACCGGTGCTAAAACCAACCGCCACTTTAACTCCTGGAAACTTTGCTCACAATCATCGACCAAATCAAACTTCACATTTTTCCTTGTGAGTTGTGTTAGTGGACCCGATAATCTGGAGAAACCATCTACGAAGCGTCGGTAGTAGCCTGCCAAACTTAGAAAACTCCTGACCTCTTGGATATTTCCTAGCCTTACCCAACTCACCACTACCTCTATCTTACTCGGCTCATCGATATACCATCTTCGTAGATCACATACCCGAGGAAAGTAACATGCCTTAACCAAAATTCACATTTCTTGAATTTTGCGTACAACTTTCTTTCTCTTATTATCTGCAACACCAACCTTAGATGATGCTTGTGCTCCTCAAAACTCCTCGAATAGACCAGTATATCATTAATGAAAACCACAACAAACTGGTCCAAGTACTGATGGAACACCCGATTCATTAAATCCATAAATACTACTGGTGCATTAGTTAACCCAAACGACATCACCAAAAATTCGAATGCCCATATTTGGTTCGGAATGCTATTTCTGAAATGTCCACTGCTCTAACTTTTACATGATGATAACCCAATCGTAGCTCAATTTTAGAGTAAACCTGGGTCCCCTAGGGCTGATCAAATAAGTCGTCAATCTTGGGAAGAGAATATTTATTCTTGATCGTCTATTTGTTATCTCCCTATAATCTATGCACATCCTCATAGTCCCATCTTTCTTTTTCACGAACAGGACTGGGGCCCCCATGGCGACACACTAGGTCTGATAAATCCTTTATCCAACAACTCCTGCAACTGATCTTTTAATTCCTTCAATTTGGCTGGAGCCATACGGTATGGTGCTTTAGATACTGGTGCCGATCCTGGTAGTAGATCCATGATAAATTCAATCTCTCGGTCTGGTGGTAAGCCAGACAATTTTTATGGAAAAACATCTGGAAATTCTTTGACTATTGAAATATCAGCCTATTTTAGTTCTTCTTTTTGAAATTCCTTTATGTAGGCAACATACCCCTATCAACCACCCTATAGTAGTCTCCTCACCTAAATAGATGACACTAGCTGTGGTGAGGCACGCACACGTGAACCCATAAATTTGTATTCTTGCTCACCCGGGGGTCTAATCCATACCCAGTATTACATCAAACTCTTGTATATCTAGCACCACAAGATTAGCTGGTAGTACTTTCTCCTGAATGCTCACTGGAAAGTTCCGAAGTACCTTCCTACACCTCACCATAGATCCCATCGGTGTGACTACAGACAACTTAACATCTAATAACTGTGCCTCTACCCTAGTTACTTTAACATTCCCTGCCAATACAAAGGAATGGGTGGCACCTGTGTTAAATAAAATAACAATTTTATATGGTAAAACAATAAGTATACCTATAACAACATATCTAGTGGCCTTGGCATCTTCCAGTGTCAAAGCATAAACCCTCGCTGATGTTGTGTTCCTCTACTAGCCTCCCCGGGGTGCCTAGTAACCACCTTGAAATGGTTTGGGAGCTAGTGCATAATTCGATGGTCCCCGAAAAGATCGAGCCATATGGCCAGGTTGTAACGACCTGCTTATCTTATCATATAATAAAACATATTTAATAATAAAGTTAACCTGAACCCGTGGGTAACGGGGACACCTGTCATACACAGCGGAACCTAGGCAGCAGTAAATGTAAATCATCATTCTCATAACCACAAAATACATAATACCAGAGTCAACTATAATCCAAAAAAAACACGGTGTTTATATACAATCTCCCAAAAACACAAAAAGTATCTCTAGGATCCCACATCAAAATCTCCTGATCCTAGTTCAAAACTTACCCTCCTAGTAGGGTAGTACCACACTATTTCAACGGTGGCCTCGATTCGCCGGTCTTTTTGGGTTTCCTGAAAATTATTTAAGTTTGGGGGTGAGACACTTCTCAATAAGGGAAAATAAACTAAGTATAGTTGTGTGACAACATGAATATTTTATGCTATAATACATATACAGTACATTTCATATGCTGAAAAACATTCATCATATCATATTGGAATAATCATATACTTTCATAATTTCTAATAATTCATATTGTTCATGAAATATCTGATATAACTGATAATACTGAAAATTTACCCAGGATGTATAGCTAGCTGATGTCATGTATTAGCCCTTATGACGGGTTGTGCAACCCGAAGGCGGGACCCGACAATGGCTGGCCGACCACTGCCATGTAAAAAATGTCTATAAGTATGATGGGCCTACCACACCCTGGTCCGAACTACCAAGTGAACGTCTACAACTCTACATTGAAAGCCACATCGACTATCAATCTCCCACCCCATTGTGGGGCAGTTAGCATAAGTCTAAACATAATATCTGATCTGTATAGCAACGGTACCGTGCTCTTGTAACTGAACAAAACTAACATCCGGGTTCTGATAACATATAATACATGATAATATACTGTTTAACATAAATAAATTGATAGCATTTTCTGTAATAACATAATACATATGACCTTGCATCAAATACTTTCATATTTGTGGCCTTACGCCAAAATCATACATATACATATAACCTTGCACCGAAATCATATATCATACACAGCTTTGCGCCGACTATCAATCATGGTCTTGCGCTGAACATTTCATAAATATCATTCTGAATAAATAAATCATTTATCATGTATTTTGAAACCATAATGTACTGTATTATTTCACAATTCCCGAAAACATACTTTATTCATAAAATTGTCATATCATAATACTTCCCACAGAAAATAATATCCATACCACACATTGCTATATAAGACCATACATTATATTCTAAAATCATAATTTCTTGCATTTCATACATATATATAAATTTCAACGTAATAGTAGTATTTTCCCCAAATATGCATTTTCTCAATATTATGCAAATATAATACATGCTTTCCTAAAAATTAACTTGCTCATAAATAATAATAATTTGCATGAACAATAACTGCTTTAGTTTATTCACTTACCTGATTATTGAAAGAAACCCCCTTAAAATACACTCGTCCTGCACCCACAGGGTTCCCCGTTCAACACCATGAATCCAAAAATTCCCAGAACTAAACTTTGGTATTTTTTCGTGAATAACAGTTCCTATAACTACGGTAAAACCAAATTTTGCATTAAAACCTTACCTTAATGCAGGGATGAATTTCAACTCAGTCCCACCAATGATCCACTCCGATAGATTTGGAGAGAACTTCCCCAGGAGCGTCGTGGTGGCCTCAGATCGTCGATCCGGCGAATGGGGGTGCCAAAATCGAAGAGGAAGGAGAGAGAAATTGTAGGAAGGAGAGAGAGAGAGAGAGAGTTTGAGTGTCGAAATTCCACTGAAAAAATGAAGTTTCGCCATTTTATACACTGGCCTTCATCGACGAGCCATGTCACCTCGTCGACGAGGCCAAGAAGGCACTTCATCGACGAACTCTCACCCCTCATCGACAAAATTCAGAGATGGGCAAATAGTCTCTCGGTATTTTCTCGTCGATGAAGCACACCTTCATCGACGAGCCCAAAGTACAACGTCGTCGACGAATGCTTCGTGTTCATCGATGAAGCCTGCTGCCGCTTTTTATACATATTTCCATTTTCCTATCTCTTATTATTTAAATACCATTATTCTTTGGGTCATTACCATATCAGTAAAAAACATTCTCACCCAACCGGCACTCGCCTGGATGTCTCCGACCACACCTGGGGCAGGTGGGATAAGTCTGCCCACCCTGATACCCATTGTATCCTGTCGTCTGCCTCTGACCCTCACTAGCTCTATCTCCTCTCCATGGACCTCGACTAGGCTTGGTCTGAAAACTCGGAGGTGTGGGCCTCTTCCTCTGGCTTGGTACTCCCACATCTGCCCACTCACTCTCCTCTGCTACCATGACTATAACGCCCTGTTATTTATTTAACATATATTTTTATTTCCTTTTTTTTTTTCTATAAGTCATAATATCACCTGTCTGAAATACTACCAATAATAACATCCCAGGCCCAAAAGAGCACTGAGGAATCTCTATAAATCATACACAACTAAGCAGCAGTACACAAAACTGGGAATTGCCATATACAATACAATACCAGAAAACTATAGAGCTCTGAAATATAATTACAACAAAAAATACCCAGTGACAACATCCCAAAACTATCTACCCCAAATCACTGGCATCAAAATACACCTACCCTTCCAACTAGGGCAGCTCAAGACAATCTCTAACCGTGAGTCTGATATGCTCGCCTAGCAGGATCCCCTGAAAAATAATGTCACTGGGATGGGACAACACTCAGTAAATGGAAATATGCTATTACTAGTGTGTGAGGGCTAAGTTAATCATTATAATACTGAAATAATACTGATACTGTAATCTGAGAAAACTAATAAACTGTACATAATATATCTATCTATCATGTAATGAAATAATACTGATACTGTAATCTGAGAAAACTAATAAACTGTACATAATATATCTATCTATCATGTAATCTTTAAACTATAACTGTGTATCTGAGTTTGCTATCGGAAGGTACTGCTAATATAATAGTATAAACTGGTGTTGTGTGATATATCTGTACATAGGAACTTCTACTATACCTTGGGATCTGTATATCATGATATATCCCCTCATGATAGAGCTGTGCGGCCTATAGGCTAGCTTACTCTGGTCAGCCCTCCAAGTAAGTCAATCTCTATCATCCGCCAATCTGTAATGATCTATGAAGATCCTAGCCCACTGCAATCACTCTAGGCCATCTCAAACCTCTGTCATCGTCTAACCGGCTACCTCAACCCAGCATGTTGGGGAGACTGCAAATCTCTCCTAGCACGGTTAGACGGAATCCATATGCTATCTGAGTCATGTGGTTGCACGTGTCTGAAACTAGCAATAATACCGTGCTCTGCTATAAATATATCTGTCTGTAATTTCCATAGGGATCTGATATCGTGTAATACTGTATACATATATAAATATATAATCATCTTACTACTTTTAACGTGATTTCAAAAATAGCCATAACACTATAATTCTGAATTGTATTATCTGAGATATCTGACTGAAATATATATATTATATTTTTGTAACATCTATGTTTTCTGTCTGTAATATCTATATAAAATATCTGTATATAATATCTGTATACTCTGGATATAATATCTGTATATTATGTATATAATATCTGTAATCTCTGAATAATCTGTTGTATATAATATCTGTAATCTCTGAATAATCTGTTGTAGCATCTTGATGCTATCACTGTATAATCTGTCTGAATAAACTGTCCGAGTGTTATGGTTTAGAAATCATGTTTTTCTTTGGGAAATACTGTAAGTCTCATTCATTGCTAATAATCTGAAATATCTGAATATATGTATATCTATAATACTGTAAAATCTATATATATATATATATATATTATACTGTAATAAACTCATGCCACACATTTGAGTAAACACAATCTCATGCTTGATTTCTATAGTTCTTCTATAAAGATAATATTCATAATTCTCTGGAAACAAAATAATCTAATCTGCATGCTTGTAAATAGATATTCATAATATTTTGTATACATATTAAAACTGCTAGCATAGTATATTTCCCTTACCTTAAATCTGAAAAGCCCCTACTAAATTCTAGCCCTATACCCGCAGGATTCCTAACTCAACATCCTGAAAACAATATCCCCCAAAATAAAATATCAGTATTTTTCTGTATACAACACTTCTTATAACTGTAGGGAAAGCAGATTCTAAATAAAACACCTTACACTGAATTTGGGATGAATTTCAAATCAACTTTCCTTACAATCTGCTCCAACAGACTTGCAGAGAACTTCACCAGGAGTGTCGTGGTGGCCTCAGATCTTCAATCCGGCGAGAAATGGGGCCAAGATTGAAGAGAGAAGGGGAGGGGGTCATGAGAGAGAGAGAGAGAGAGAGAGAGAGAGAGAGAGAGAGAGAGAGAGAGAAAGAGAGAGAGAGAGGAGGGTTTCTACACTGAAGATTTTGATTAAAAATCCGAGTTTCAGCTATTTATAGGGCTGGATTCGTCGACGAGACACGTCACCTTGTGGACGAGTCCTATAGAAAGTTCTTAAATGAACCCACATCCTCGTCGATGAGTTTCAGTCTGCCCTAAATCCTCTCTTGGTATCTTCTCGTCGATGAGATGAGACCTCGTCGATGAGATCCTAATGATCCCTCGTTGACGAAACCCCTGTGTTCGTCGACGAGTCCTGTGGGAATTTCTTGGGTTATTACATTCTCCCCTCATAAAATTTCATCCTCAAAATTTACTGTCTATATTACCTTCTATCATCCCATAAAAGCAAATGGTCTACTTATTTTATTACCTACCCTCACTGATGGCGGAGGAATACTGTGGTTACATTCTATGTTCTGAGAGATTACATATATAAAACTAAAAACTATCTACTAACTAAATCCATACATGTACCTCCAAAAGAAACTTATCTAACTATTATACTTTACCTGATTACCTCTATACCTCTTGGAACAACAGCGGGTATCTCTGTCTAATATGCTCCTCGAGCTCCCAAGAAGCTTCCTCTATAGCTTGATTTTTCCACAAAACTTTCACTAACTAAATTTCTTTTATACGTAATTCTTGTGTCTTTCTTTCTAATATCTATATTGGTGCTTCTTCATAAGCTAATGAATCCTTGAGTTCTATCTCTACATAGCTGATGATGTGGGACGGATCTAGGACGTATTTTCTCAACATAGCAACATGGAACACGTCATGTATTTTGGATAAAATTGGCGGGAAAGCTAGCCTATAGACAACTGAACCTATTCTTTTTAGTATCTCAAAAGGGTCAGTAAACCTAGGGCTCAACTTGCCATTCTTCCCAAATCTCATAATCCATCTCATAGGACCTACTTTCAAAAATACCCGATCTCCCACTTCAAACTCTAACTCCCGGCGGTGAGTGTCTGCATAACTTTTATGCCGACTCTATGTGGTATTGATTCTTTCTTTAATTATTTGGACCTTATCATATGTCTATTGTACTATCTCTAGACCCAAAACTCGCTTCTCGCCTACGTCATCCTAGAAGAGAGGAGAATGACATCTCTTGCCATACAGTGCCTCGTATGGAGCCATGCCGATGCTAGATTAGTAGCTGCTATTGTAGGCAAATTCAACTAGTGGTAGAAACTGAGTCCAGCTACCCCCAAAAATCTAGCACGCACGCACGAAGCATATCTTCTAAGGTCTGAATTGTCCTCTCAGTCTGACCATCTGTCTGGGGATGGAAAGCTGTACTAAATGCTAACTGTGTACCCATAGCCTCTTGAAAGCTTTTTCAGAATCGTGAAGTAAACTGAGGATCCCAGTCTGAGACTATGGATATTAGTACACCATGGACGCGAACTATCTCCTGAACAATTATCTCTGCTAGTATGTCCATGGAATAGTCGACTTTAATAGGAATAAAATGGGAAGTCTTCGTCAAACGATCAACAACAACCCAAATTGCATTCAATACCTATCGCACTGGTAGTAACCCCGTAACAAAATCCATGGAAACATGGTTCCACTTCCACTCTGGAATAAACAATGGCTGTAACTGTCCTTCTGGTCTTTGGTGCTCAGCCTTAACCTGTTGGCACATCAAGCTCTACTGTACAAATTTGGTAATTTCTATTTTCATCCCACTCCACCAAAAGTACTATCGCAGATCCCTGTACATTTTAGTAGTGCTAGGATGGATTGTGTATAGTGATCTGAGAGCCTCCTCCAATATAGTTCTCCTGATTTTAGTATTTGCAGGAACACAAAGCCTATTATGGAACCATAGGGCTCCATCATCTGATATGCTGAACTCCTCTCCCTGACCATCCCTCACTCTAGCCATAACCTTTGCCAACTCTGCATCATCACCCTGAGCTGCTTTAATTTTCTTATATAGGGTAGGCTGTATAACTAGGCTGGCAACAAAAGTTTGTTGACTATCTTCTACCAACTCTATGCTGAGTCTCTCCAAATCCATCAGGATTGGGTGTTGAATCTCTATGGCTGCTAATATTGGTTCTACTAATTTCCTGCTTAGAGCATCTGCTACTACATTCGCTTCCCTAGGTGGTAACTAATAGTACAGTCATAATCTTTGATAAGTTCTAGCCACCTTCTTTGCCTCATGTTCAATTCTCTCTAGGTGAAGAAGTATCTCAAGCTCTTGTGATCTATGAAGATCTTGAATTTTCCACCATACAGACAATGCCTCCAGGTTTTAAGAGCATACACCATTGCATCCAACTCTAGATCATGCACAAGATAGTTTTTCTCATATTCTTTAAGCTATCTAGAAGCATATGCAATGACCCTACCATGCTGCATGAATACGCACCCAAGTCCCTTCAGGGGCGCATCACTGTATATCACAAACCCATCCTCCCCTGATGGGATAGCCAATACTAGGGCTGTTACCAACCTCTGTTTTAACTCCTGAAAGCTCTGCTCACAGTCATCAGTCACATCAACGGACCTGACAAACTGGAGAAACCATCCATGAAGCACCGATAATAACCTGCTAAACCCAGAAAACTTCAAACCTCTTGAACATTTCCAGGCCTCATCCAATTTACCACTGCCTCTATCTTACTCAGATCGACAGATACACCTGCCTCAGAGATCACATAGCTGAGAAAAGAAACATGTTTCAGCCAGAATTCACATTTCTTGAACTTCGAATATAACCTTCTCTCTCTCAATGTCTGTAATACTAGCCTCAAATGATGCTCGTACTCCTAAAAAATCCTTGAGTAGACCAGTATATCATCAATAAATACAACTACGAATTGGTCCAAGTACTGATGGAACACTCGGTTCATTAAATCCATAAATACCACAAGTGTATTAGTCAACCCAAATGGCATCACCAAGAACTCCTAATGCCCATATCTCGTACGAAACGCCGTTTTTAAGATGTCCTCTGCCCTCACTTTTACCTGATGGTAACCCGACCACAGGTCGATTTTAGAATAAACTTGGGTCCCCTTGAGTTGATCAAACAAATCGTTGATCCTAGGAAGTGGATAGTTATTCTTAATTGTCAATTTATTTATCTCTCTATAATCAATACACATCCTCATGGTTCCATCTTTCTTTTTCACAAATAAGACTGGTGCTCCCCAAGGCGACACGCTGGGCATGATAAATCTCTTATCTAGTAATTCTTGCAATTGATCTTTTAATTCTTTTAACTCAGTTGGGGCCATTCGACAAGGAGATTTAGATACTGGCGTTGATCCCGGTAGAAGGTCCACTATAAACTCAACTTCACGGTCTGGTGGCAAACTAGGTAATTCCTCTGGAAATACATCTAAAAATTCTCTAACTACAGGGACATCAGCTTGTTTCAATTCTTCTTTCGGTGATCCTTAATGTAAGCAACAAATCCCTGGCAGCCTTCTTGGATTAGTTTTCTTACCTGAACAGCTGACGCAAGTTGAGGTGAAGAACGTACCCGTGAACTAAGAAATTTGTATTTTGGCTCTCCTGGAGGTCTAAAAATCACTTCTTTCAAATGATATACAATACTAGCATGATTATTTGCCAACCAATCCATACCCAGAATGATGTCAAACCCCTACATATCTAATATCACCAAATCAACTGGAAATATCTTTCCCTGAATAGTTACTGGAAATCTTCTAAGTACCTTTCTACATCTCACCACTGACCTAGTCGGCGTAGCTACAGCTAACCCAATATCTAATAACTGTGCCTCATACCCCGTAAATTTAGCATATACAGTAGAAACAAAAGAGTGGGTGGCACCTGTATCAAATAAAAAAATAGCCATAAATGAGAAAGTAGTAAGGGTACTTGTAACTACGTCTCCAACTGCATCGGTGTCACCCGATGTCAACATGTACGCTCTTGACCGTGTTATATTCCTCTGCTGTTCTCCACAGGGCGCTTGATAACCACCCTGGTATGGTCTGGGAGCTAGTGCCTGAGCTGGCAATCCCTGACACGACCACGTTCGGTGCCTAGGTCTCCCGCATCTGTAGTAGATGTCCTCACCCATCCTGCATTCACCTGGATGTTTGCAGCCACATCTAAGACAGGTAGGAGTAGCCCGTCCACCCTTAAAACCACCACAGCCCATCATCTGTCCCTGACTACCTCCATAGCGATCTCCTCTCCATGGCCCTCCACTAGAGCTTGCCTGTAAATCCTGAGGCATAGACCTCTTCCTCTGACCCTGGGCTGCAGTGCTCCTCTGCATACCACTCTCAATAACAGCAGCTTTATCCACCACCTATACAAACGTCTGAGCTTGAAAGCTGATAACTTGCTTAAATAAACTCTACTTCAATCCCTCTTCAAACTTCCTGGCCTTTTTCTCCTCATCTGGTGCTAAATGTGGGGAGAAACGGTATAACTCAAGAAATCATACAGCATACTGTGTCACCGTCATCAACCCCTGAGTCAGATGCAGAAATTCTGCTACCTTTGCACTCCGAACGATAGAAGGAAAATATCGCTCGAAGAATAGTTCCTTGAACCGACTCCATGACACTAGCACTAGATCCGGCCTCTGCTCCTCAATCATATGCGCTGATCTCCACCAACGCTTTGCCTCTCCTATCAGTTTAAATGTCGCAAACGCCACTTTCTGCTCATCTGTACATGCCAGTACTGCTAAAATCTCTTCGACATCCTGAACCCAATTCTCAGACACAATCGGGTCAGATCCTCTAGCAAAAGAAGGAGGCCTCATTTGTGTAAACTGCTCGATCGTGTAGCTACGCTTCCTCCACTCCTTGCCATCTTAGCCATCACATGTTGGGTGATGCTACGTAGTACGACATCTGTATCTCCACCTCCCATACTGGAGGGTCCTGGTCTATCACCTCCAGCATTTGTACCATTGCTACCAGGATCCATCCTGAAAATAAACAAAACACTATTTTGAAATCCTATGCAGATGTACTTTACTTCATCCAACTAAAACATCAAATTCACTGTACCCTATTTCCCTTGTTCTTGCCCCAAAATCCAATCCTGCGATCCAAACACACGACTCGTCGATAGTTTTCTATGGCTTTCCTGAACGTGTCACCTTAGGAAAAACACAGAAACCACCATGAAAATCCTGTATTCAGACCACAGAACCAATCCTCAAATCCTTTTTCCTATATTATGGTATTGTATCCACTGCATTCTAGATTCTACAGAACCTTGCAACATAGGCTCTGATACCAAACTATAACGCCCTGCTATTTATTGAACATATATTTTTCTTTTTTCTTTTTTCTTCTTTTTTTTTTTTCTTTTTTTTTTCTATAAGTCATAATATCACCCGTCTAAAATACCCCTAATAATAAAATCCTAGGCAGGCCCAAAAGAGCATTGAGGAATCTCTATAAATCATACACAACTAAGCAGCGGTACAAAAAATAGGGAACTGCTATATACAATACAATACCAGAAAACTATAGAGCTCTATGATATAATTACAACACAAAATACTCAGTGACAACATCCTAAAACTATCTACCCCAAATCACTAGCATCAAAATACACCTACCCTTCCAACTAGGGCAGCTCAAGACAATCTCTAACCGTGAGTCTGATCTACTCGCCTAGCAGGATCCCCTGAAAAATAATAAGTCACTGGGATGAGACAACACTCGGTAAGTGGAAATATTCTATTACTAGTGTGTGAGGGCTAAGTTAATCATTATAATACTGAAATAATACTGATACTATAATCTGAGAAAACTAATAAACTGTACATAATATATCTATCTATCATGTAATCTTTAAAATATAACTGTGTATCTGAGTTTGCTATCGGAAGGTACTGCTAATATAATAGTATAAACTGGTGTTGTGTGATATATCTGTACATAGGAACTTCTACTATACCTTGGGATCTGTATATCATGATATATCCCCTCATGATAGAGCTGTGCGGCCCATAGGCTAGACTTACTCTAGTCGGCCCTCCAAGTAAGTCAATCTCTATCATCCGCCAATCTGTAATGATCTATAAAGATCCTAACCCACTATAATCACTCCGAGCCATCTCAAACCTCTGTCATCGTCTAACCGGCTACCTCAATCCAACATGCTGGGGAGACTGCAAATCTCTCCTAGCACGGTTAGACGGAATCCACATGCTATCTGAGTCATGTGGTTGTACGTGTCTGAAATTAGCAACAATATTGTGCTCTGCTATAAATATATCTGTCTGTAATTTCCACAGGGATCTAATATCGTGTAATACTGTATACATATATAAATATATAATCATCTTACTACTTTTAACATGACTTCAAAAACAGCCATAACACTATAATTCTGAATTGTATTATCTAAGATATCTGACTGAAATATATATATATATTATATTTCTGTAACATCTATGTTTTCTGTCTCTACTATCTGTAATATCTATATAAAATATTTGTATATAATATATGTATACTTTGGATATAATATCTGTATATTCTGTATATAATATTTGTATACTCTGTATATAATATCTGTAATCTCTGAATAATCTGTTGTAGCATCTTGATGCTATCATTGTATAATCTGTTTGAATAAACCGTCTGAGTGTTATAGTTTAGAAATCATGTTTTTCTCTAGAAAATACTGTAAGTCTCATTCATTGCTAATAATCTGAAATATCTGAATATCTGTATATCTATAATACTGTAAAATCTATATATATTGTACTGTAATAAACTCATGCCACACATTTGAGTAAACACAATCTCATGCTTGATTTCTATAATTCTACTATAAAGATAATATTCATAATTCTCTACAATCAAAATAATTTGATCTGCATGCTTGTAAATACATATTCATAATATTTTGTATACATATTAAAACTACTAGCATAGCATATTTCCCTTACCTTAAATCTGAAAAGCCCCTACTAAATTCTGGCCCTATACTTGCAGGGTTCCTAACTCAACATCCTGAAAACAATATCTCCCAGAACAAAATATCAATATATTTCTGTATACAACACTTCTTATAATTGTAGGGAAAACAGATTCTAAATAAAACACCTTACCCTGAATTTGGGATGAATTTCAAATCAACCTTCCCCACGATCTGCTTCGGCAAACTTGTAAAGAACTTCGCCAGAAGCGTTGTGGTGGCCTCAAATCTTCAATCTGGCCAGAAATGGGGCCAGGATCGAAGAGAGAAGGGGGGAGGGTCGTGTGTGTGTGAGAGAGAGTGAGAGATAGGAGGGTTTCTACGCTAAAGATTTTGATTAAAAATCCGAGTTTCAGCTATTCATGGGGCTGGATTCGTCGACGAGACACGTCACCTCGTCGACGAGTCTTGTAGAAAGTTCATCGATGAACCCGCACCCTCGTTGATAAGTTTCAGTCAGCCTTAAATCCTCTCTTGGTATCTTCTCGTCGACAAGATGGGACCTCGTTGACGAGATCCTGATGATCCCTCGTCGACGAAACCCCTGTGTTCGTCGATGAGTCCTGTGGGAATTTCTTGGGTTATTACAATGACCCTATCTACTAACCCCGAGAATCATGTATCTTAAGAACTGCCACCTATTTATAAACGTCCCACCTCAAATTCCTCTCAAATATCCTGGTCTTCTTAGTTTCATCTAGGACAATATAAGGGCAGAAGCACGACAAGACGATGAATTTTGTCGCATACTACTGGACTGTCATCAATCCATGGGACAAGCTCAAAAATTCCTGGACTGTCCCTAAATCGGGCCTAGGTCATCAGCATTGGAATGTATCTCTACTCCTCCAATAATCTAGTGGCTGCCCACCGTCTTTCAGGCTCTTGTGTCAGCTTATACATGGCATAAAGAACCCTTTGCTCATCGGTGCAGTGGAGCACCATCAAAATCTTCTCTATCTCCTGCATCCAGTTCTCTGCAACTGCAGGATCAGCTGCTCTAGAAAATGTTGGTAGGTTCATCTTTGTAAATTTTTCTATCGTGCATCCTTGAGCTGTAGATGGACCTCCCTGCTCCCTGGAACTCTGGGCAATCTCAGCCAGGACCTGCTGAGCCACACTGCATAACACAGCATCTGAATCCTTGCCTTCTACACCAGAAGGCCCTGCTCCATCGTCGCCACTAGCGTGAGCGCTACTTCCTTCTGGGTCTATTATGCAATATTACCAAATTATTCTGAGAATTTGAACTTTACAATGCTATACTAACTAAAATATCCCTTTTTTCCTATCACTAAATTAAGGTCTAGCCCTACCATATGGAAAAAGAATTCAACAATAGTTTACTATGGCTTTCCTAAAATCGTCACCCTAGGAAAATCATAGAAAGTACCTCGAAATTCTTGCTTCCAGACCGCAAAAAAAAACCCTAAATTCTCATCCTAGTTTTTACAACATTAATTCACTGATACTTTATTCTATCTTTCTCCAAACTCTATGCCTATATTCTGGTATTGTTTTCCATAGTACTCTAGAGTCTACAGGACCTAGCAACCTAGGCTTTGATACCAAACTGTAACGACCCAAAAATTACACCATTTTTGTTTTTTGTTTTAAATATAAATTACTTTGATACCCTTGTAATACCTGCTATAACATCTCACACCCCAAATGGGCACTAAGGTATCGCTGTACATAAATTAACACACCTATGCAGCAGAAAACATAAAGTCAAACACCCATATTTACAATACCAGAATTCAGTATTTCCAAACCATACATACTTATTTAGACATCACCCCAGTATCATCTACTCAAAAATAAAATCCCCTGAATACTCTTACCCTATAAACAGGGCAGTACAAAAGATCTTTCTATCTACGAGTTTGATGTGCTCGCCTAACTAGATCATCTGAAAAATGTTAAATCAATAGGATGAGACAACGCTCAGTAAGAGAAAATATGCTATTACTAGTGTGTGGCGACCGAGTTTTGTAAATACTATACTGACAATATCTGAAACTGTAGAAGTTGGTAAATCAATATACAGTATAACTTGCATCTATCATAGTTTATACTATAACTGTGATATATAAGTTTTTTACTTTTTCATACTTTTAGTATCATACTATATTTGCTGATATTCTGTAAATTTGTATACATATACATAACTGAGATGTTTACCCTAGAAAATTGTACATCATGATTTAACCCCTCATGACAGGGTTATGCGGCCCGTAGGCGGGACTTAATTTTGGTTGGCCTACCAGGTAAGCCAATTGTACTCTACCAATCCCCAGTCCGGCCAAACTGCAACCTCTCCTAGGCTCCGAACTGGTAACTACCTCGTCAAACTGGCCACCTCAACCCAATCTTCTGGGGAGTCTGCAATCCCTCTAGGCACAATTGACAGAAACCATCCACACATATCTAAAATGTGTGGTTGCACTCTGATCTATACTAGCAACGGTACCGTGCTCTGCTAACTGAACATAACTTGATTCATTAGGATCTGATACTGTATATACTATTTCTATAGATATCCTACTGTTTTCATCATGATTCCAAAATAACCATAACACTATAAATTTGATTTGAAAATACTATAATATCTTACTAAAATAACTGTAATATCTTACTGAAATAATCTGTAATGTCTGAGTGTAATATCTGACTGAAATAATATGTAATGTCTGAGTGTTATAGTTTTTGGAGATCATGGCATTCTGTAAATACTGTAAAATATTTGTCTATATAATATTTATAAAATATCTGTCTGGTAAATATCGGTCTGTAAGATATATCTTTCTATATATACACTGTAATTCATAATTCTGTAAAATCTAGTAAAACATGCTTCTATGCAATAACACTGTAAATCATGATATTCTAAACAACTATATAAACTCTGTATTAAACAAATATCTACTCAGGCCACACAATTAATAAAACTCATGTTCTAGAATCTTGAAAACTGTATAATTTATACCCTGTACCTTAATAAATAATTACTATAATTTACCGATAATATTTTTGAATTTACTAGCATAGCATATTTCCCTTACCTAACTGGCTGGGAGGCTCCCCTCCAACTTTATCCTCACGCTCACAACGTACTATCCCCAAAATCCTAAAATAAGACATATATATATATTTTCAATAAATCAACTATATTTCTCCGAACCTTCATACTCGTAATTTTCTGAACTATAATTTACCTAGGCTCCTAGAAATATTCACTGGGGTCCTCAACCCATGTCTACAGGGTCCCAAAAACACCATAGTCCTGAAATCATAACATCCTAATTTATTCCATAGAACACCAGTATATTTCCATACAACACAAAATTTAAACTCCGGTATGCCTATTAATACTGAAAATACCCCAGTGTTCCAACAGACTTGAAGAGAATCTCCCCAAGATCAACGTGGCAGCTTTTGATCATCGAAACGGGGAGAAATGAGGCAAGAAATCTAGAGAGAAGGGGAGAAAAACCAAGTAGGAGAGAGAAAAACAGAGAAAAATGAATTTCTCTCATTGAATCCTAATTTTCTGTTATTTATAGACCTTTGGCCACATGGCCTCGTCGACGAGCCACGTCATCTCGTCGATGAAGGCAAGAAGGGAGTTCATTGACAAACTCGTACCCTCATCAATGAATTTCAGTCCTTGAAGTCACCTGAAATTAGGAATAGCTTCCCAAGAGGGGGGGTGAATTGGCTTTTAAAAAATTTCTTTTAATTCCTTTTTAGATTAACGAAATCTGCTCATTTCATACCGATGAGAATTGGCTATCCTTTGAGTAGGTTAGTAGATTTGTATGTGCATGAGACTGTGAGAATGCATGGAGTACCAGTGTCCATTGTATCAGATTGAGATCCAAGGTTTACTTCTCGATTCTGGACGAGCTTGCATGAGGCACTGGGGACGAAGCTTACTTTTAGTACAACGTTCCACCCCCAGATTGATGGACAGTTAGAGAGGATGATACAGATATTGGAAGATATGTTGTGAGATTGTGTGTTAGACTTCGATGGTAGCTGGATACAGTTTATGCCACTTGTGGAGTTTGCTTATAACAACAACTTCCAATCTAGTATTGGGATGGCACCGTTCGAGGCTTTGTACGGTCGGAGTTGTCGATCACCTTTGTGTTGGGATGAGGTTGGTGAATGTCAGGTGTTAGGACCTTAACTCATGCAGTAGGCGTCTAAGAAGGTGGGTTTGATCCAAGAGAGGATTAGATAAGCTCAGAGTCGACAGAAAAGTTGTGCAGATGTTCGCCGCCGTGAGTTAGAGTTCGAAGTGGGAGCTAAGGTATTTCTGTATATTGTTCCGATGAAAGGGGTGATGAGATTTGGGAGGAAGGGCAAGCTGATCCCGAGGTATATCGAACCATTCGAGGTACTTGAGCGAGTGGGTCTAGTAGCCTACAGAGTTGCATTACCTCCAGCACTCTTGAGGGTCCATGATGTGTTTCACGTATCCATGTTGAGGAGGTACGTGTTGGATCCTTCACATGTTATCAGTTATGATAAGTTGGAAATTGGGGATACCTTAGCGTATGAGGAGATACCTGTTCAGGTTTTGGACCCTAAAGTTCAGAAGCTTCATACCAAAGAGATACCGTTAGTGAAGGTATTGTGGTGAAACCACGAGGTTGAGGAAGCTTCTTGGGAACTGGAAACGGAAATACGCCAGAAGTATCCACAGTTGTTTTGAGCACTTGTACATGATCCTACTATGGGTTAGGATAGGTGGTTTAGTTGTCGGGAGTGTGTGTGTACTGTGAACTCTTGAGACTATTGTATATGTAACCATCGTATTCCTCTGCCATAAGTGAGGGTATATAGGTGTATGTGTATGATGGGACTGCGCTGTAGTAGTCGCCAGTTTATTGTTGGTAGATCCTATTTGTGTATTCCGGATATGACTTTATAATGAGAGATGGCAAATTTCGAGGATGAAATTTTTGTAAGGAGGGGAGATTGTAAGAACCCAAACTGTGATAAATGGGTTTAAATAAATAAGAGAGGGGAAAATTGGGAATTTGGCATATTTCGTCGATGAAGCCTTTGTTCTTCTCATCGACGAAATTCAGAGACTCGTTGACGAGGAGTCTCAGAGAAACTTGTGATATCAGATTCGTCGACGAGGCCACCGATTCATCAACGAAGTTAGTGGAAGATTCGTTGACGAAGGCACCATTTCATTGATGAATTGGGCCGAGTCAAGGGGATATAAATAGGAATTTCCTTTACTTCTTCATTAAGAAACTTCAAATCTCTCTCTCTCTCTCTCTCTCTCTCTCTCTCTCTCTCTCTCTCTCTCTCTCTCTCTCTCTCTCCCTACTCTTATTCTCTCTAGATTTCTTCACCGATCGTTGCTGGAATTATGAATCAGAAGTTACCACGAGGATCGTGGAAGGATTCTCTATAACTTCTATAGATAGAAATCTCGTTTCGAAGTTTTTTGGGTTTCGGCGAAAAATCAAGGTAAGGCTCGGTTTTCAATTCTAATCCGGTAGTTTTGTAGGTAACTATCTTGTGAGCATATTTTTTTACTGTGATTTGTAGGTTTTGGAACTCGGTTCACTGTTTAGGGACCTTGAACTTCGGGATTGTTATCCGGGGAAAAGGTAAGGGGACTATGTTTATATTGGTTATTTTTGAAATCAAACTCAGTGGAACTGTGGTCCACAGTCCTGTGTGTGTTTTGGCTACTCATTTGGGGGGATCTAAAGGGGAAAACTATAGGTTTTTCATTATTATAGTTTTGGCAAAAGGGGGCGACAGGCTACATCCCTGGTTTTGTTGAAAATCGAGTATATGTGTGATTTATACTGTGATATTGGGATGGCTGTGCCTTGACTTGTTTAAACTGTATTTTTTTTAAAATCCATGATTTTGATTACCAAATGGGTGTGGTTTGTTTGGTTATATGAGCATGCATGTGTGTGTGATATATTGAAATGCTAGTAGGAACACGGTTCTGAAATTGTTCCAGGTACTGAGAGTGTCCAGCTTTATATCCGAGGGCATGTATTTTACCGCCTTCCATGTGGGCAAGAGTGTCTAGCTCTATATCCGAGGGTGTGAGCCTATTCCGGTAGATCAGGCCGAAGGGTGTGGATCCACCAGTTATACGCCAGTACGATGCCATGGGCACGGGGACTAGCCATATGCCGGTGGCGCTATGTTCTCAGGTTGGCTATAGGCCAATGCCATATGTCACGGGCTGGCTTCGGGCCGAAGGGTGTGACGACACTGAGGATTACTAATCATGTGTATGTGTATGTGTGTGTGTATGCACTGTGAAAAATTAGTACTGGAATGCATTTAACTGCGTGTATGTTGTATTATGATAACACTCAAATGCCACACACCGATATAACATGTGTTCTTCCTTACTGAGAGGTGTCTCACCCCAACTATACGTACAATTTTATAGGTCCTTCAAGTAACCGGAACTAGCGTCCTGGTGTAGGGAGCGTAGTGGCCGGTGTACTGCGTTTAGCGCTTGGGTAAGTGCTAGGAATGTATTTTTGATGGGTTTCCATTTTGAGATGTATTTGGGCACCCGTTTGTACGTTTTTATAGAGCCATGCTCCACTCTTGTATAGACTCTGGTATGGTACTGTATATGTTGTTATAGAATGACCTTTTTCCACTGCGTATATGTTTGTGATTGGATGTGTTTAAGGTGCCTGGGAATCCCACGAGGTCGGACCCTCATCCATTGTACTGTATCTTTGGATGTTTTATCAGATACAGGGACAGGTTTGATTATATTTTCACCCTTGGGTCCCATTTCGGGATTCGGGGCGTGACATACTCTCTTAAAGAGCAAGTTAGTACAATTTCAGCACTATATACTTCAATGTAAAATATTAATATGAAATAGATTGAAGCTTAAGTGTAGAATTCACCAATATCCTTCTTAGAATAGGATTAGCAGTAGGAATTTAAAGAAAGAAGGATTAGCACTTCAGAATATCTCAGCAAAAGAGATTTTCAATGAGTGAGCAAGAGAACTTTGGAAGAACAAGACTGCTTTCAGCTTCTCAAAATAGATTTTTCAATTCTTTGATATGTTTTGGTTTGCAAAACCATGTATTTATAGGCTTTCAAATAAGTTTCCTTGTTGCAATAGTTTCCTTAGAGAATTTCCCAAGTTGTTAGAAAGTTTGGAGATCAAACGGCTATAATTTAAAATATTAGATTTTAAAAAATTTGCCTATTGAACAGTGTCCAGATGTCTGAAGAGAGGGTTCAGACGTATGAACAACTACTGCCTATTTCAGTTCTATCTCAGAAAATCTTCAGATGTCTGAGCTTATTCTTTAGACGTCTGAGGTCGTTATGTGTGCTGTTCAGACAGCTGAAGTTCCTTCTGTGAATAGTGTTCAGATGGCTGACAGCTGTGACCCCGCTTCAATGTTTTGGACATAACCTTTTATGTATAACTCCAAATTAGGTGTTCTTGGTTTCAAAAGAAATCTAAAAGAAAATACTATAACTTTCATGTTGAAGACATTTTAAAATAAGGAGATTTTGATAGATAAAAATTCACCTCAATGCGGATGTATAAAAACTGACAGCATTTGGAAAAACTCTTTTTGGTGCTTTTCATTTTAAAAATGATTCTAACCCTTTTAAAATAATTTTTGACCTTATAAAAATATTTTTCAAGTATTTTAAAAGGTATCTAGGTCCAAGAAGTTAACCTAACAGTTTCAAAATATTTCAAACGATATTTTAAACATTAAAACACTTACATGAGGCTTCTAAGACATTAACATTCTAAGTTCTTGAGTCTTCATGCTTTGTCCTTGGATTGAGTCCATCTTTTCTTAGAGCTTCCATATTCTTTGAGCTTTCTCACTTTGCCTTTCTTTGGCTCTTTTGACTTTAATATTCCTTGGTTTTCAACAACTCATTCATGTCCTCATAATCTTCAAGGTTTAATATATCATCTTTAAATCCATGCTTTGACTTATTTAAGCTTCATTTGATCCTTGTGAACACCTTCACCTTACTTTCTCATATGTGAGCCCTAAAATAACATTACTCACACAAATATGTTAAATTTCACTTGTTTGTTAGCATCAAAACAAGATAACAAGATTTTAAGCCTTGTAAGGCCAACAATCTCCCCCTTTTTTATGACGACAAACAAAAAGCAAAAATTTGAGTAAGCCTTAAAAAGGCTCCCCCTTTCAATAAGCTTCATCTTAATAAGATCAATATTAATTTTATCAATCATGCTCATCACTTTCTTTTGGTTTTACAAGCTTTTTTAATCAATATTAAATACTTAAATACTTCTTTTGAATAGATATTATGTTCATGCTCAATTATGCTCAATTTTTGCTTCACAACTTCTCCCCCTTTTGACATCAATCAAAAAGAAAAGAAATGATTTAAATTCAAGTACAAATCATTTTAATCATATCAATAACCATGTATTCCAAACATATGTACACACTTAAGTTATTGTTTTTCAATATAGCATGGGTAGTGTGTAGCTCACAGCATTTATTCAAGATACCAGCTGATATTAATTTGATGGGTTTTATGATACCAATTTAAAATTTAAAATTTTATTCATGATTCAATTGATTAATGATTCATGACACTCCCCCTGAATTCAATACATTCAGTTTTGTTATTAATTTTGCTTTTATCATCCCATGTAAAATATTGAATCATATCATGTATCAAATATCAATATCATGCTAAGATCATCAATGTCACATCATGCTCATAAATAGTTTGACTTTGTGATACCAAGTGAGCTTTTAAATTTGATATCTATTGAAATTTTTAACATGTGAAACCAAAAATGCTTTATAGATACCAAAGCTTAATATCACATAATGTATAGTTCATGGATACCAATATAACTACTATATCTTTCATAGCTCGTAGATAAAGAGCAGTATGTTTATCCATGTGATTCATTTAAAATCATGCATGTTCAAGAATTATCCTTATATCAAAAATTTATTCTTAAGCTCAATAATCTCATTCTCAATTTTCAACATAGTGAGCCATACTTTTCAATATAAATCAAGTCAAGTTAATTAATACACATGTAGCATATAGCGTATCAATACATCACATGTATGCAAGTAAGCATGTAGCATGTCACATCAAGGCGCTTAAATAATAAACTCAGATTTGATATTTTCTTTATATTTTTTAAGTTAAGCCTAGTAAAAAGTCATCCTATGATTTTGGCCAATAATGCCATTTTTTATTTTATATGTGTAAAGTCATTATTTCATTTTTGGTACCCATATTTTCTTAGGTCTGGAGGATTTTTCAAGGGAGGTTTCTTTTATTTTCCATACTTGTTTGGTTTTAACACCTTTCCTCTTAAACGGATATTCAAACTTTATATGCCCCTTTTTTCTTGCATTGATAGCATATGGTGTTTGTGTAGGCATTAGAAGATGTGCAAGTATAGTCTTTGGATTCTTTCGACATATATCCTATGTAAGAATTCTTTTTCTTTTTATTTTCAATTCCATTGAAACCAATGCCTTCTTTATTTAGAGACATTCTTTGTAAGCCAATCATTTTATCAAGGTTTTCCTTTCCTTTTGTGAAGTTGTAAATAATTTTATCCTTATCTTTGATTTGATTTTTGAGATCATTTAACTCTAGGTCTTTCTTGTTATCAACCTTCTTATGAGATTTCTCTAACTCTAAAGATAATTTTCTTATTTTATCCTCTAATTCAGAAATATTCATATCTTTCTCATATACGATAAATGATAAGGATCGAAGATCTTCTATCATTTGGTCATTCTTGCTTTCTGGTTTCTCAATTTTCAAGTTGTTTTCTTTTTCAGCAAGATTTTTGGATTCTATTTCTTTCATTGCTGATTCATACATATGTTCTAATTGGTTGATTTTTGAGTCTTTATCTCTTTCAGCATTCTTTAAGAATTCTAACTCTTTCATTAAACTTTCATTCTTATTCTTCGATAAAGTGTTTTGTTTATTTGCTTTCATTAGCATCTTATGTACTTTGAATAGATCATTTTGAAGTTCATAATAAGTTCGCATACCCTCATCACTTGATTCATCCCTACACGAATTATTTAAAGATTTAGTTAAGGAGCTTTCTTCGTTATCCCATGCCATAAAGCACATGTAAGCAACCTCTTGGTCACTTATTTCATTCTCCAAACTACTTGTACTATCCCAAGTAGTGGCTTTCATGGCCTTTTTGTTTTTCTTCTTAGACTCTTTATTTAGTAGTGGACATTCCGGTTTTATATGTCCGACTTTATTGCAATTATAGCATGTAGGAGTTTTATTTTTAGATTTCTTTTTGCTGATTTCTTCTTCTGATTCATCTGATTCAGATTTTTTATTTCTTCTCTTGAATTTATTTCTCCTTCTTAGTATCCTTGCTAGCTTTTTAGATATGAAGGCTTCTTCATCTTTATCCATTTCACTACTAGAGTTCTCCTTTGAGGCTTTGAAGGCTATTGTTTCTTGGGCTTTGGTTTTCCCGCTGCTCTTTTCATTCATTGCCATTTCATATGTGAGGAGAGAACCTATAAGCTCATCTAAGGATATGTTTTTCAGATTTCTACCTTCCGTAATAGCTATAGCCTTTGGTTCCCACATTGAGGGAAGGCCTCTTAGAATTTTTCTTATCATCTCATAAGCAGTGTAAGTTTTTCCTAAGGCATTTAGGAAATTTATTATATGAGTGAACCTAGTAAACATATTTGTAATTGATTCATCCGAGTTCATCTTAAAAGCTTCATACTCGCTTGTGAGCATATCAACCCTATTATCCCTAACATCCGTTGTTCCTTCATAAGTAACTTCTAGCTTACCCCATATTTCCTTAGCTAATTTACAAGCGATTACTCAATTAAATTCATTAGCATCCAATGCACAATATAAAGCATTTATAGCACTTGAATTTGTTTGGAGCATTTTATAATCTTGATCGGTCATATCTTTCTTCTCTTTTGGGATTTGTTTTCCATTTACTATCTTAGTGGGAATTTGATCTCCATCTATAACAACTTCCCATACTTTCCAATTCATCATTTGGAGATAGATTTGCATTCTCTTTTTCCCAAAAGTGTAGTTCAAACCACAAAAGATAGGAGGCCTAGTTGAAGATTGTCCCTCTCCAAAGGGAGCTACGCCTATGTGAGCCATTAGGATCTTTCTATAGTTACTTGTTAAGATTTACTATAACCTCGCTCTGATACCAATTGAAATTAGGAATAGCTTCCCAAGAGGGGGGGTGAATTGGCTTTTAAAAAATTTCTTTTAATTCCTTTTTAGAATTCTTAAACTTATTTTATTTTTTTTAACCAATTTGTGACTTATTTGTTTAATTTGTTAAGAAGTCAAGAACTTAGTTTCTTTATTTAATATTTAACCATACAAACATCCACTCATTCAACCAAACCAATCAACTATAATTAGAAAGCAAACAGACAAGCCAATACACAACACTTATGTAATATAAAAACTCAAAATGGTTGTTTGTTGATATTAGCCAAATTTGAACCAAGCCCTGTCGTGAATGAGAATTTATGCTTGCTGATGTAAAGCCCTGTATAAATGAATCCAATCACTCTTTCCAAATATTTAGAATTCAAATAAACTCTTGGTAAATTTATCTTTGGGATGTTAACCAAGTAACGTACTCCCGTATGGTTTCCACAAGATATGGTGTAACCAACGTACTCCCTTTCGATTTCCGCAACCCAAATCAAAATTGGACTTTAAGTTTACTTGATTTCCAAATATGCGTAGTATGTGTAATTTAGATATTTAAAACATCCACGCGGTTGTATATGAACTGAAAATAAAGAACAGGGAAAGAGAGAGTGAGATGGGGATTTTTATGAGGTTCGGCTTATACCCAGCCTACGTCCTCGCCTTTGGCAAACCACCAAAGGATTCACTAAAACTGTTCCATTGACGAGTAGAACAAAACTTGATTACAAGCGATACCCCACGCTCAAACACTCCTTCACTTAGGCTAGAGCCCTCCTCTCTAAGCAATGTCCCCTTGCTTAACCAACAATCCTTGGAACGTCAAAGAACTACAAGAAACGCAAGATAAGATCTTCGTACAAGTATACTCTCTCGAAGAGCAAGTTAGTACAATTTCAGCAATATATACTTCAATGTAAAATATCAATATGAAATAGAATGAAGCTTAAGTGTAGAATTCACCAATATCCTTCTTAGAAGAGGATTAGCAGTAGGAATTCAAAGAAGGAAGGATTAGCACTTAAGAATATCTCAGAAAAAGAGATTTGCAATGAGTGAGCAAGAGAACTTTGGAAGAACAAGAGTGCTTTCAGCTTCTCAAAAGAGATTTTTCAATTCTCTGATATGTTTTGATTTGAAAAACCATGTATTTATAGGCTTTCAAACAAGTTTCCTTGTTGCAAAAGTTTTCTTAGAGAATTTCCCAAGTTGTTAGAAAGTTTGGAGCTCAAACGGCTATAATTTAAAATATTAGATTTTAAAAAATTTGCCTATTGAACAGTGTTCAGATGTCTAAAGAAAGGGTTCAGACGTCTGAAGTGTCGAGTTCAGATGTCTGAAGTTCTGGGTTCAGACATTTGAACAGCTACTGCCTGTTTCAGTTATGTCTCAGAAAATCTTCAGACGTCTGAGGTCGTTCTGTGTGCTGTTCAGACAACTGAAGTTCCTCCCGTGAATTATGTTCAGATGGCAGACAACTGTGACCCTGCTTCAGCATTTTGGCCATAAACTTTTCTGTATAACTCCAAATTAAGTTTTCTTGGGGTCAAAAGAAAGCTAAGAGAAAATACTATAACTTTCATGTTGAACAAATTTTAAAATAAAGAGATTTTGATAAACAAAAATTCACCTCAATGCGGATGTATAAAAATTGATAGCATTTGGAAAAACTCTTTTTAGTGCTTTTCATTCCAAAAATGATTCTAACCCTTTTTAAATAATTTTTGACCTTATAAAAAAAATATTTTTCAAGTATTTTAAAAGGTATCTAGGTCCAAGAAGTTAACCTAAGAGCTTCAAAATATTTCAAACGATATTTTAAACATTAAAGTACTTACATAAGACTTCTAAGACATTAACATTCTAGGTTCTTGAGTCTTCATGCTTTGTCCTTGGATTGAGTCCATATTTTCTTTGAGCTTCCATATTCTTTGAGCTTTCTCACTTTTCCTTTCTTTGGCTCTTTTGACTTTAATATTCCTTGGTTTTCAACAACTCATTCATGTCCTCAAAATCTTCAAGGTTTAATATATCATCTTTAAATCCATGCTTTGACTCATTTAAGCTTCATTTGATCCTTGTGAACACCTTCACCTTAATTTCTCATATGTGAGCCCTAAAATAACATTACTCACACAAATATGTTAAATTCCACTTGTTTGTTAGCATCAAAACAAGATAACAAGATTGTAAGCCTTATAAGGCCAACATCACCCTTCTCGGTTTCTTTTCGTTGACGAGATACGTGTCCTCGTTGACGTGCCCAAGTAGGCAATTCATTGACAAACACTTCCTCCTGCATCCTTTTGAAATTTCTTTTTTCTCTACTTCCTTTTTATTTAATTTCTATAATTATCCAGGTTACTACAATTTATGTGCCCCCTGAGTCTAAATCAGGGCTATTGGTCGGTTAGTCATACTATAGATACGGTATATATGATGATATTTGACCTAACCGAGTCGGCCAACCGCGGTTAGGTCCAGCCTTCGGACTGCACAACCCTATTCATGGGGGGAAGCATGTCGTGGAGCAATATCCTTATAGCAGCCATGAGTACAAACACAGATGTATTAGTAACTAGTGACACTTATGAGCTAGATATGGAAATGGAAATGAAAAGGAAATGGAAATGAAATGAGAATGGGAATGAGAATGAAAATAAGAAAATAATAGTGTGAGTTAATAAATAATCAAAGCAAAGTAAAACACACCACTTGAGGGCTTACTGAGTAAGGTGAGTGCTCTAATAAGTATCAGTTGTAGTTGAACCCGAGTTAAGCGGGTTAGGCTGCAAATGATACTAGGGTAGAGGGAAGCTATTTGTATTAGTGGGTAAGCTTCCTTATTCTCAAGAACTTCGTCGGTAAACTTGGGTTACAAAGGAATGGTTTTTGAAATGACAGTAAAAGCTTATGAAAGCTTGTGTTTTACATCCATATGATTATAATTATGATTATGGAATTGGTATATTTTTTCAAAGAATAATATCACTGAAATGAATGTATGTTATGATATAATGAATCTCATACTGCCACACACTATAGATAATTTATTCTGTCTTACTGAGATGTGTCTCACCAAATCATTTAAATATTTTAGGAAATCGTGCTAGACCTTGTGATAGAGCTCTGAGGTAGAAGGGAGTAGATACCCTGGATAGACAGAGTGAGTAGTTTGAGCTAGGGAAGTTTGATTTCCCTAGAGTTTCTATGTTTGACTTGTATATATGGATAGTAGTACTTTGGTATGTGTATTCGTTGTAGTTTGTATATATATGAAATGACTTCTGCTGTTAGGTTTATGTATTTGAGTATTATAGTATACCCGGTACCCAATTACAGGTCGGGTGATTTTTATGATATCAGTGGTTGACATGACCGATATGTGGTTATATGTGCTAGGAAAAAAAAAAATTTGTATAAAAATCAGGGTGTTACAGAGGAAGTATGCTTTACATTTTTAGATCAAAATTGCACTGAGGAGATTATTAGATTGAAATTGTTTCCTTTGTCTTAAGGATAAATAAAAAACGTGGTTAAATGCACTGAGACCAAATCTGTTGGCACATGGCAAGAAATGCAAACTGAATTCTTGAAAAAGTTTTTTCCAATGCAACGAACCAATGCTTTAAAGAGACAAATCATGAATTTTGTTCAAAAGGAAACCAAAACTTTTTATCAATGTTGGGAAAGGTTCAAAGATCTTTTAAATGCTTGTCCACACATTGGTTATGAGCATTAGCATATTATTAGTTTTTTCTATGAAGATTTAAAACCTAAGATTGTAAATTTTTTGAAACCATGTGTAACGGAGAATTTTTTAACAAAGAACCAGAAGAAGCATTTGCTTACTTTGATTATTTGGCTAAAAATGCTCAATCATGGGACACTTGTTGTGCTTATGATTGAACTGAACCATTGAGAACCAAGTGTAGAGACCGAAAAAATTAAATTAATAAAAGGGAAGAAAGGAAAAAGAGAGGAAAAGAATAAGAAAAAGGAAGGAAATTTTAACGGGAGAACAGCAGGGATTCGTCAACGAAACCAAAATCTTCGTTGACAAATGTCCCTAGAGAATTCATTGACGAATGTCCCTATAGAATTTGTCGACGATGTATACATGTCTCGTTGACGAAAAGATACCGAGAGTCAAGAGAATTTCAAGTTCGTCGATGAACTAGACTCCTCGTAGACGAAAATCCTTCATGGGTTCGTCGATAAATCACTTGAATTCGTCGACGAATTCTGGCCTATAAATATGGAAACCCTCTTTTTTCAGCGTATTTTCTCTTTCCTCTTGTTCTCTCTCTCTCTCTCTCTCTCTCTCTCTCTCTCTCTCATCGATTTTGGTTTTGTTATAGCCTGGAAAGATGATCGAGAACTGCCACGAGGTTCGTGGGGAGATTCTCTTCAACTTAGCTGTAACATATTTTCAATTTGGAGTTCCAAGGCACCATCCCAAAATCAGGGGTTTTGAGTTTTGGACGCCACGAGTGTAGGATTTGTGTGTTTACGAGCTTCTCAATAAGTTAGGTAAGGGGAATAAATTATAGCAGTAGTTTTTGAAATTACTAGTTGAATGAGTATGTGAAAAAGGAAAATATGTTATTTTACCTGTGAATATTATGTCATAAATATTAGACGAAATTGTGCGGTATATGAATTATACTGAGAATATGTTGAAACTGGGCTGCGTAATGTGCACAAAGATTAATGAGAATATAATAAAAACATATATGGAATGTTTTGTGCAGTAATGAATATAAGAGAAACCCAGTGATGTTTATATACTGAACTGTAAAGATATAAGAATTGTTTTGTTGAGAAACATTGAAAAGTGATAGGTACTGAATAGTATCCTCTGAGAAATGATGAAATATGAAATATGAAATATGGAAATGCTTTACTGAGAAATATTAAATAATGTGAAATGGAATATATATATATATATATATATATATATATGTTATTATGAGATGAAATGTGTATGGAAATTATGAAAATATCATTGATATGATGAGATGAATTGCGAATGCTGCAAATGAAAATATTGCAATGTGAATTCTACAATGTAAATTTTAAAATATGAATATTGAGACGGGAATATTGAATTGTGGAAATTGAAATGAGAATACTGAAATGTGAACATTGCAATGTGAATAATGCAATGTGAATGATGAATGGTGACTATGAATAATGTAGTGTGAATAATAAATTGTGAATACAGAAATGTGAAAGGTGAATGATGAAATGTGGAGAATATTTTCAGGGTAGTATAACCTCGACCATAGGGTGAATTCAGGGTAGTATAACCTCGACCATAGGGTGAAGCATGGTGTGGAGAATATTTTCAGGGTAGTATAACCTTGACCATGGAGTGAAGCATGGTGTGGAGAATATTTTCAGGGCAGTATAACCTCGACCATGGGGTGAAGCATGGCGTGGTGAATATCTTCAGAGTAGCATAACCTCGGCCATGGGGCGAGGCATGGCATAAAAAGAATATTCTCAGGGCAGTGTGCCAAATGATGAAATGAAATTGAAAGTGAAAAGAAAAAGTGTGAGTTTAATAACATAGATAAATAAGACGAAGTAAAACTCTCTGCTTGAGGGCTTGTTGAGTAAGGTAAGTGCCCTAATAAGTATTAGTTGTGGTCGTACCTGAGTTAATCGGGCAGGGTTACGAACGATATAAGAGTAGAGGGGAGCTACATGTATGGGCATGTAATCTCCCCTATCCTCAAGAACTTTCACTGGTAAATATGGGTTACAAGTGAATAAGATGAAAAATGGGAATAAAGCTTATAAAAGCTTGTGTTTTATATCTATATGAATATAAGAATGATTGGTGTATTTTCTCAGATGATGTTATCCCTGAAATGTATATGTATATTATGATATAATGAAATTCATACTACCACACACTGTAAATAATTTATTCCATCTTACTGAGATGTGTCTTACCTAATTATCTAAACATTTCAGGGAACCGTGACAGGCCTGGAGATAGAGCTCCGAGATAGAGAGGAGCTGATACCCTAATTAGACAGGGTGAGTGTTTTGAGCTAGGGATGGAGGATTCCCATAGATTTTTGAGTGATCTTGGGAATGTGTTGGATATGTGTTTATATATATGGATGTATAGTACTCTGGTTATTTGTATTATGGATTATTTGTATATATTGACTTCCGCTGATAGGATTGTTAGATAAGTTTGATTGATTACCTGGTATCCCACTTTGGGTCAGGTGATGCTAATACAGTATCATAGTTTCTGACGTGGGCGATGTGTGATTTGAATATTTATTATATACAGATAAAAAAATGGTATGAAAATCGGGGCGTCACAGTTTGGTATCAGAGCCTAGGTTGCTAGGTTTTGCAGACTTTAGTAAATAGTGGAATATAATATCAGAGTATAGGAATGAATTTTGATGAGAATAGTGGATGGATAGATTAAGATATGAGTTAGTTATTGCTAAAGGATGAGATTGGAAATTTAGGATTCTATCTTGCAACCTGGAGGTAGGAGTTCCATGGTTGTTTATGTGATTTTCTTGGGGTGACGACTTCAGGAAAACCATGGATACTATCTTCGGTTCTTGTTTTTGAGTGGTAGGACTTAATCTTAAATTGGGATTGAGAATAATGGAGATGGATGATTGTAGAGGAATATTCTTTGATTCTAGTTTGTTGAGTGTGTTAGTGATGTTGAGGTGATAAAATTCTAAGACTGTTTTATACTATTTTCAGGATGGACCCACGGAATAGCAGTGCACAGGCTAGAGGTGACGATGTAGGGCCTTCCAGTATGTGTGGTGGAGACCCATCAGTGCTATGTAGTGTCACCCAATAGGTGATGGCAAAGATGGCTAGGAGTGCAGGGGAGTGGAGCTGCACGATTGAGTAGTTCACGCATATAGGACCCCCATCGTTCTCTGGAGGGACTGACCCACTGGTAGCTGAAAATTAGGTCCAGGATATAGAGGATATGTTAGTAGTCCTCCCGTGTATAGATGAGCAGAGGGTACTATTTGTGACATTCAAATTATATAGGGAAGTTAAAGGCTGATGGAGATCAGCGAGACTACTAGAAGAGTAGAGACCTAAGCCTATAGCGATGACATGGAGCCGCTTCAAGGAGATCTTTTTCGAGAGATACTTCCCTTGTAACGACCCCAAAAAAATGGTATTTAAATAATAAAGAGAGAGGGAAACGGAAATAGAAATAGAAGGAGGCAGTAGGCTTTGTCGACGAACGTTTGCGTTCGTCGACGACATTGCACTTTGACGATAATAACCTGAAAGATTTTTCCACAGGGCCTCATCGACGAACACAGGGAGTTCATCGATGAGCGCATAAGGGGACCTCATGGACAACACCATGCCTCGTCGATGAGAAGATAACAGAAAGGGTTTTTGGGACTGTCTGAAATTCGTCGACGAGGGAGGAAGTTCATCGATGAAATTATTAAAGGACTCGTCGACGAGGTGATGTGTTTCTTCAACGAATCCGACTCTATAAATAGTGAAAACCCATATTTTTAATGGAATTTCAGCGCAGGAAAATCCTCTATTTCTCTTTCTACGCCCCTCCCTCCTTCTCTCTTCAATTCCGAGACCATTTCACGCTGGATCAACGATCTGAAGTCACCACGATGCTTCTGGTGTAGTTCTCTGCAAGTCTGCTAGAGCTGATTGTTGGTGGAGTTGATTTGGATTTCATCCCAATCTCAGGGTAAGGCATTTTATGCGGTATTTGTCTTTCCTTCAGTTATAAGAAATATAATACACGAAGAAATACTGATGTTTTGTTCTGGGGGAAGTGGTTTTCAAGATGTTGAGTGGAGAACCCTGCAGGTATAGGGCTAGAGTATAGTAGGGACTTTTCAGTGATAAGGTAAGGGAAATATACTAAGTTAGGAATTTTTATAATGTTATCCGAGATTTTACACATATGTATATACCAGCTTAGTACCCAGTTTTACAGAATATGAGTTTTAAATGCTTGTGTGGCTTGAGTAGATATTTATGTGATGAAGAACTTATATAGTTTTTACAGTATATCATACTATACAGAATACACAAATATAGACAGTATATTACAGTTTTACTCAGATCAGTATGTTATAGTTTTATACAGATCAGTATATCACAGATATTTATCCAGAATAATATATTATAGTTTTACTTAAATTAGTATATATTACAGCTTAACACAGAACAGTATATACAGTAATTACAGTATGCCATGTTTCCTATTACCATAGCATTCAGAGTATATAGACAGATATACAGAGATAGCATCAAGATGCTACTGATACAGAATATAAAGATTAAAGAGTTTACAGTATAGAAAGATAGCGTTATGGTAATTTTGGAAACATGATGAAAATAGTAAAAGAGTATATATGTATATATATATATATATATATATATATATATATATATATACACACACACACACATATATACTCTTTTACTATTTTCATCATGTTTCCAAAAAAAAATATATATATATATATATATGGTATCAGATCCCTAAGGAAGATTACAGACAGATATAGTACAGATAAAGAATACAGAGCACGGTACCATTGCTAGATATAGATAGAGTGCAACCACATATCTCAAATAGTGTGTTGGTACCGTCAACCATGCTCGGAGAGTATGCAGCTCCCCAGTTTGCTGGGTTGAGGGAGCCAGTTTGACGAGGTAGCAGCCAGTCCCGAGCCTAGGAGTGGATGCAGTTTGGCCGGGCTGAGGTAGTGTAGAGTATATTGACTTATCTGGAGGGCCGACCAGATTAAGTCTCGCCGCACAACCCTGTCATGAGGGGTCAAATCATGACATACAGAGTTCCAAGGATAAAGCACAATTATGTATATGTATACAGTTTTATAGTATATGATGAGTATAGTATGATATTAGCAGTACGAAAAGTAGAAAACACAAATGATACAGTTATATTTTAAATTGTGAAAAGAAAGATATGCTTTACACATTTACTATTATATTATAGTTCATTTTTTATTTAAATAGTATTCCTAACTTAGCTATCACACAGTAGTAATAGCATATTTCCACTTACTAAGCGTCGACTCTCCCCATGACTTTAACATTTTTCAAGTAAGCCAGCTGGGCGAGTAGATTAGGCTCACGGATAGAGAGTATATTGATTACCCTGTTTTAGAGGGTAAGTTTGTGTTGGGTTTTTTTATTTTGGGACAAGTATTTTGGAGAGAGATGTATTATATAGTTATGGTTTAGGAATACAGATTTCTGGCACTATATGATGTGTATGGATGTATGGATTACGTTTCCGCTGCATAGGTATGATTTTATATTCAGATTGACCCCGGTGCCTTCCGAGGCTCGAGTTCCATAGCAGGGGATATCAGAGTAGTTCATATGTATATATATATATATAAAAAGAGGTCGTTACAATTTGGTATTAGAGCCTAGGTTTCTAGGTTCTGTAGACTTTAGAGTGCAGTGGGAAACAATACCAGAATATAGGAAAGTATTTAAGGTTTGTTCTGTGATATATACAAGATTTCGTGGTGGTTTCTGTGTTTTTCCTAGGGTGACGACTTCAAGAAAGTCATAGTAAACTATTGACGAGTTATGTATTCAAGTTATGGGATGTGATTTGAGGTTAGGATCATGAGGGATGGTTAATAGAGAATTTGGAGTTTTAGTTGAATAAGTTGGGTCTGTAGGGAAATAGAAATCCAGAAATTGTGTTCTATGTGTTTGTAGGATGGACCCAGGAGGCAATAGTGCTCACGCTAGTGGGGATGATGGTGCTAGTCCTTCTAATGCAGTAGGTGGGGATTTAGATGCTGTGCTGTGTAGTGTGGCTCAGCAAGTTATGGCTAAGATTGCACAGAATTCTAGAGAGTAGGGAGGACAACTTCAGCTCATGGATGTACCATAGAGAAATTTATGAAGATGAATCTGCCAGCATTTTCTGGAGTGACTGACCCTGCAGTTACAGAGAACTGGGTGTAAGAGGTGGAGAAGATTCTGATAGTACTTCATTGCACCGACGAGCAGAGAGTTTTATATGCTACGTATAGGCTGGCGAGGGAGGTTGAGAGATGATGGGCAGCCACTAGATTGTTGGAGGAGCGAAGGGCTATACCAATGCCGATGACCTGGACTCAATTCAAGGACATGTTCTTCGATAGATATTACCTTGCCTCAGTCAGAAAGGCTCGAGTATAGGAGTTTCTGAGCCTGTCCCAGGGATCACTGACTGTCCAGTAGTATGCGGTGAGATTTATCGAGCTCTCGCGTTTCTACGCATATGTTGTCCCCAATGAAGTGAAGAAGGCGAGAATGTTCAAGAGGAACTTGAGGAGTGATATTTACATGAAAGTGGCAATACTGAGGATTCAGGATTTCTCAGAGTTGGTCGAAAGGGCTAGTATAGTAGAGGAGAGTTTATCTAGAGAGACGGAGACACAGAGTCAGAGAAAGAGGACTACGCCCTTGAATTTTTAGGCGGGTCTCGGTCGAGGCCCTTGGAGAGGAGGTAGATCTGGCAAAGGCCAAAGGAAGATAGTAGAGACAGGTTTCCTAGATGCGGACAGAGACATCTTGGTGAGTGCCGAATGGGGGAGAATGTTTGTTATCGCTGTGGGAGGCTGGGTCATATGGCTCGATCGTGTCAGATTTCGTCAAACCATGCACAGGCTCCCAGGCCATTTCGAGGTGGATATCAGGAGCCTTACGGAGGTCAGCAGAGAAATACTGCACCGGCGGAAGTCTATGCATTGACACCAAGAGACGCTAAGACGGCTAGAGACGTGGTCACAGGTACCCTTACTACTTTACCATATACAATTGTTGTTTTTTTTATATAGGTGCCATCCATTCCTTTATATCGGCGGGGTATGTTAGAATAACTGGGGTAGAGACTCAGCTACTAGATGTAGAACTGTCTATGGGTACACCGATGGGATTTGTGGTTAGATGTAGGAGTGTACTTCGGAATTTTCCAGTAAGTATTCAGGAGAGAGTGCTGTTAGCCGATCTTGTGGTCCTAGATATGCAAGGGTTTGATGTGATAGTGGGCATGGACTGGCTAGCTACTCATTACGCTAGCATAGAGTGCCATTAGAAAGAAGTGAGTTTCAAACCCCCGAATGAGCAAGAGTACAGATTCGTAGGATCACGCGTACATGCTTTACCACAGCCAATGTCAGCTATTCAGGTGAGGAGGCTACTGTAGGGTGGTTGCCAGGGCTATGTCACATATCTAAAAGAATTGCCAAAATAAGAATTGAGACAAGCTGACATACCAGTAGTGAGAGAGTTTACTAATGTATTTCCATAAGAATTACCTGGTTTGCTACTTGATCGTGAGATTGAGTTTACCGTAGATTTGTTGTCGGGATCTACACCAATATCGAAAGCACCATACCGTATGGCCCCAGTAGAGTTAAAAGAATTGAAAGAACAAATATAGGAATTGCTGGATAAAGGTTTCATCAGGCCCAGTGCATCGCCTTGGGGTGCGCCAATTTTGCTCGTGAAAAAGAAAGATGGAACCAAGATATTGTGCATCAATTATAGGGAGATAAACAAACTGATAGTCAAGAATAAATATCCTCTCCCTAGGATCAATGACTTATTTGATCAGCTTCAGGGGACCTAGGTTTATCCTAAAATTGACCTGCAGTCAGGTTACCATCTGGTGAAAGTTAGAGCAGAGGATATTTCGAAGACTGCGTTTAGTACTAGGTATAGGCATTACGAATTCTTAGTGATGCCGTTTCGATTAACTAATGCACCAACAGTATTTATAGATTTGATGAATCGGGTGTTCCATCAATATTTAGATCAGTTTGTGGTTGTGTTTATTGATTATATACTAGTCTAGTTAAGGATTTTTGAGGAGCACGAGCATTATTTGATGCTGGTGTTGCAAATACTAAGATAAAGGGAATTTTATGCCAAATTAAAGAAATGTAAGTTTTGGCTAAGGCAAGTTACTTTTCTCGGCCATGTGATCTCTGTAGTAGGTGTATCAGTTGATCCAAGTAAAATAGAGGCAGTGGTGAATTGGGAAAGGCCAGGAAGTGTACAAGAGGTCAGAAGTTTTCTGGGATTAGTAGGCTACTACTAGCGCTTCGTAGATTGATTCTCTAGTTTATCAGGTCCGTTGACGCGACTCACGAGGAAAAATGTAAAATTTGAATGGGACTGATGACTATGAGTAGAGTTCAAGAGTTAAAGCAGCGGTTAGTTTCAGCTCTAGTATTATCTATTCCATCAGGAGAGGACGAGTTTGTAATATACAGTGATGCCTCTTTAAAGGGTCTTGGATGCGTGTTGATGCAACATGGCAGGGTTATTGCGTATGCATCTAGACAACTTAAAGAATATGAGAAGAATTATCCTATTCATGATTTAAAGCCTGCTGCAGTGGTGTATGCTCTTAAGATTTGGAGGCATTACCTATATAGTGGAAAATGCAAGATTTTCACGGATCACAAGAGCCTAAAATATTTCTTTACCTAGAAAGAGTTGAATATGAGACAAATAAGGTGGCTAGAACTCATTAAAGATTACGACTGTACCATTAGTTACCACCCGGGGAAAGCAAATGTGGTAGCTGATGCTCTGAGTAGAAAATCAGTAGGTCCAGTGTTAGCAGCCATAGGGATTCTGCATTCAATTATAATGGATTTGGAGAGGCTCAGTTTAGAGCTAATAAAGGAGAGTCCTCAGGCAGTCATTGACAGTCTAGTGGTTCAGCCTACGTTATACGAGAGGATTAAAGCAACTCAGGGTGATGATGTGGAGTTGGCAGAGGTGATGGTTAGAGTGCGGGATGGTCAGGGAGAAAAGTTCAGCATATCAGATAACAGAGCCCTTCAATTCCGTACTAGGCTATGTGTTCCTACAGATACCGAGATCAGAAGAACTATACTGGAGGAGGCTCACAGATCCCTATACACCGTACATCCAAGTAGCACTAAAATGTATCGGGATCTGTGAGAGTACTTTTGGTGGAGTGGAATGAAGAGAGAGATAGCTGAATTTGTACAGCAGTGCTTGACATGCTGGTTAAAGCTGAACACCAGAGACCAGCACGACAGTTACAACCATTGTTTATTCCCGAGTGGAAATGGGATCACATTTCGATGGATTTCGTTACGAGATTACCACCAGCGCGGCAAGAGTTGAATGCAATTTGGGTAGTTGTGGATCATTTGACGAAGACCGCACATTTTATCCCTATTAAAGTTAGCTACTCCATGGAAAGACTGGTAGAGATATATGTTCAGAAGATAGTTCACGTCCATGGTGTACCATTATCCATAGTTTCAGACCAAGATCCTCGGTTTACTTCATGATTCTGGAAAAGTTTTCAGGAGGCTATGGGTACCCAGTTAACATTTAGCACTGTTTTCCATCCCCAGACAAATGGACAGACTGAGAGGACGATTTAGACATTAGAAGATATGCTTCGTTCTTGCGTGCTAGATTTTGGGGGTAGCTGGACTCAATATCTGCCGCTAGTTGAATTTGCTAATAACAACAGCTACCAGGCCAGTATCGGCATGGCTCCATACGAGGCATTGTATGGTAGGAGATGTCGTTCTCCTCTATTCTAGGATGAGGTAGGCGAAAGGTGAGTTTTGGGTCCAGAGATAGTACAACAGGCTTGTGACAAGGTCCGACTAATTAAAGAAAGAATCAGTACAGCACAAAGTTGGCAGAAGAGCTACGCAGACACTCACCGCCGAGAGTTAGGGTTTGATGTGGGAGATCGAGTATTTTTGAAGATAGTTCCTCTAAAAGGAGTTATGAGGTTTGGAAAGAATGGCAAGTTGAGCCCTAGGTATATTGGCCCTTGTGAGATACTAGAGAGAATAGGGTCAGTTGCCTATAGGCTAGCGTTGTCGCCATCTTTGGCTAGAATTCATGACGTGTTTCATGTTGCTATGTTAAGGAAATACGTCCCAAACCCATCCCACATCATTAGTTATGCAGAGATAAAGCTTAAGGATTCACTAGCTTATAAAGAAACACCAGTACAAATTTTAGATAGAAAGACACAAGAACTATGTACTAAAAAAATTCAGTTAGTGAAGTTTTGTGGAAAAATCATGCTATAGAGGAAGCTTCTTGGGAACTCGAGGAGCAGATCAGATAGAGATACTCGCTGTTGTTTCGAGAGGTATAGAGGTAATCAGGTAAAGTATAATAATTAGATAAGTTTCTTTTGTAGGTACATGTATTGATTTTAGTTAGTAGGTAGTTTTTTTTAGTTTTTATATGTGTAATCTCCCAGAACATAAAATGTAACCATGGTATTCCTCCGCCATAAGTAAGGGCAGGTAATAAAATAAGTAGACCCTTTTTCCTTTACGGGATGATGGAGTGTATAGATGGAGATATAGATAGTAAATTTCAAGGACGAAATTTTATGAGGGGAGAATCTAACGACCCAAAAAATAATGGTATTTAAATAATAAAGAGAGAGGGAAATGGAAACGGAAACAGAAGGAGGCAATAGGCTTCATCGATGAACGTTCGTGTTCATTGATAACCAAAGAGAGTTCGTCGATGAGCGCATAAGGGGACCTCATCGATGAAACCACGCCTCGTCATTAAGAAGATACCGAGAAGGGTTTTTAGGACAGTCTGAAATTTGTTAACGAGGGAGGAAGTTCATCGACGAAATTATTAAAGGACTCGTCGACGAGGTGACGTGTCTCGTCGACGAATCCGACTCTATAAATAATGAAAAACCAGATTTTTGATGGAATTTCAACGTAGGAAAACCCTCTATTTCTCTCTCTACACCCCTCCCTCCTTCTCTCTTTGATTCCGGGACCGTTTCTGTGATGACCCAAAAATATATATATATATATAATTAAAGTACAATAATAATAAAATAATAAAAATGGTCATTAAGTTAATATCAATACAGAAGTGTTTTTCTGTAGGATCCTTGATTCCATGTTTAATGCCTAAGAAAGACCTTGTCTTAACGAGTGCTCAGAGGCCATTGCGGCTCAGTCGCTCTTTGGAGGTTGGCTTGGTCAAAATGGAATTTCATAGGATAAATAGGATAGACACTGTTTGTACACGTAAATAAGTATATATACATAAAATAGTGTTTTGACAGACATAATTTGTAAAAATACATAATAAGATGATAATAATATATGTATCATATGTGGGGCCCACAAGACTATGTGCGGTCCACATGAGTCCTGGAGCCACAAGACACTGTTTATATACCTAAATAAGTACATAAAATAATATTTTGACTGATTTAATTTGTAGAAATATATGATAAAATAATAATAATATAGGTATCCTATGCGGGGCCCACAAGACTGTGTGGGGCCCACATGAGTCCCGAAACCGTATGGAGGTTTACACGAGTCTCAAAGTTATGTAGGATGCATAAAATTGTATAAGAGTTATTCGAGTTATGTAGGATCCATTCGGGTCTCGAAGTTGTGTGGGGCCCACAAGACCATGTGGGGCCCACATGAGTTTTCAAAATTCAAATTTAATTCTTGTTCAAAAATAAATAATAAAATAAATAAATACTAAAAATAGTTTAAAAGTAAAAATAATGATAATAATGATTAAGAAAAATAATAAAATAATTAATTAACTAATTGACTAATTAATTAGGTAAGTGATTAATTAATAATTTATTTAATGGGAATGGTGGCAAGCACTCCCACATGGCCTCCATCCCCATCCCATACTCAACCCATACCTTGCCCATCCCTTACCCATTCTTTAATTTTTAAAAAAACTATAATTTCACCCATCTCCCCACACTTTTATAAATTTCATTTCTTCCACAAAATTTTGCTATAAATAGGGAGCTCTCAACCTTCGTTTTTCACAACAATTTTCCAAGGAAGAGAATGATTAGTGAGTGAAAGAATTTGTGGTGGAGAAAGAATTTTTGATTAAGTTTTCAATCACCCACTCTTTCTGATCTCATTTCTTAGAGATAGTTACAGTGTTCGTAGGGAAGAAGGTAAGTAAATTTTGATTATGTTAGGTTTTTTTTTTATTTAAAATTTATACCCAAGTTTATTTTATAAGTAAATTTCAATTATGTTAATTAGTTCCACAAAATTTCCATAAGTTTATTTTTACGCATATTTAATTATACAAATTCTATCTTTAATTTATTTTTGGGTTAAAAAATGTTCTAATCCCCTCGGGTAAATTTTCAGCATTTCTTTCTATTCAAAAATAAAATTATATATATTTTTAACACAAAAATTGTGTGGCATGAGTTTATTTCTACGTTGCATTTTTTATAAAAATATGAGTAAAGATGAGATTTTTATGATATTATTTTAAATTGCATAAATTATAATAAGATGATTTTAAAACCCCTTTATGGCAACGAAAGTTCAAAGTTACAGATGCTCAATACCGCAGCTTAAAGTTTATACGGATCAGAGTGCACCCACACTATTTACAGAGTGGTTATTATGTTAGTGGATTTCTCCTAAGTGCACACCTGGTTCCGGACCAGGACTTAATAAGGAAAATCTCACTTAAAGGTTACGTACATTGATTTAGTTTGGTCGGCTAGCCAGCTAAGTCCAGTCTTCGGATGGCACAACCCAATCATGGGGGTAAACATGACTTACGACAAACAAGCCTAAGGGTGGTTTTTATAATATATGTTTATACATATTTAATTACGTGTACAAAGTTACTGATGATTTGAAGAAAAGTGTAAGTTTACGTGAAAAGGATCATTTTGGTGCTTAAATGACAATCTAAGGAAAACGTATAAGGAAAAGTATATGTATGTTTATCATTAAATGTTTATACAGTTTTAAAGTTAAAAGTTTAATTTAACAGTTATAGTATATAATTATAAAATTTTACTGTTGTAATTGATGATAAAAGTTTTATGCAGAAATTTTTAAATTTATATTTATTCTAAAAGAAATTTTGAAGTTATAGTATTAAATATTGTTTTATGAAATATTTAAAATTCTCATTTTGGCCACATACTAATAATAATCTTATTTACTTACTGAGCATCGTCTCACTCCAATCATATTTTTATTTCAGATAACTCTGAAGAACATATTGGAAATCAGGCTTAACAAGCATGTGGGTAGGGATAGAAAAATAAAGATTTGTTTAGAAATATTAGTATGATGTCAGATATTTACCCTTGTGTAATTTTTCTTCTTTTGAAATAAATGATTGTAATATGGATTATTAGCGCTCTGGTGTAATAATAATTGAGTTTATTTTGCTTCTGCTGTAAATTAGTAGTAAAAAGTTAATATCCCAGACCTTTCGAGGTCGGGGTGTTACAGTTTCACGACAGATCGATGACCTGAAGCCACCACGACGCTCCTGGTGAAGTTCTCTGCAAGTCTGCTGGAGCTGATCGTTGGTAGAGTTGGTTTGGATTTCATCCCAATCTCAGGGTAAGGCATTTTATGCGGTATTTGTCTTTCTCTCAGTTATAAGAAATAGAATACATGAAGAAATACTGATGTTTTGTTCGGGGGGATGTGGTTTTCAGGGTGTTGAGTGGAGAACCCTGCGGGTATAGGGTTAGAGTATAGTAGGGACTTTTTAGAGATAAGGTAAGGGAAATATGCTATGCTAGGAATTTTTATAATGTTATCAGAGATTTTACACATATGTATATACCAACTTAGTACCCAGTTTTACAAAATATGAGTTTTAAATGCTTGTGTGGCCTGAGTAGATAATTATGTGATGAAGAACTTATATAGTTTTTACTGTATATCATACGATACTGAATACACAAATATAGACACTATATTACAATTTTACTCAGATCAATATGTTATAGTTTTGTACAGATCAGTATATCACAGATATTTATCTAGAATAGTATATTACAGTTTTACTCAGATCAGTATATATTACAGCTTTATACAGAACAGTATATACAGTAATTACAGTATGCCATGTTTCCTATTACCATAGCATTAAGAGTATACAGACAGAGTATATAGACATATATACAAAGATAGCATCAAGATGCTACTGATACAGAATATAGAGATTATAGAGTTTACAATACAGAAAGATAGCATTCTGGTAATTTTGGAAACATGATGAAAACAGTAAAAGAGTATATATGTATATGCATAGTATCAAATCGCTGAGGAAGATTACAGATAGATACAGTACAAATAAAGAATACAGAGCACGGTACTGCTGCTAGATATAGATAGAGTGCAACGACATATCTCAGATAGTGTGTGGGTACCGTCAACCGTACTCGGAGAGTATGCAGCTCCCCAGTTCGTTGGGTTGAGGGAGCTGGTTTGACGAGGTAGCAGCTAGTCCTGAGCCTAGGAGTGGATGCAGTTTGGCCTGCCTGAGGTAGTGTAGAGTATATTGACTTATCTGGAGGGCCAACCAAATTAAGTCCCGCCTACGAGCCACACAACCCTACCATGAGGGGTCAAATCATGACATACAGAGTTCCAGGGATAAAGCACAGTTATGTATATGTATACAGTTTTACAGTATATGATGAGTATAGTATGATATTAGCAGTATGAAAAGTAGAAAACATAGATGATACAGTTATATTTTAAATTGTGAAAAGAAAGATATGCTTTATAGATTTACTATTGTATTATAGTTTAGTTGTTATTTAAACAGTATTCCTAACTTAGCTGCCACACACTAGTAATAACATATTTCCACTTACTGAGCATCGACTCACCCCATGACTTTAACATTTTTCAGGTGAGTTAGCTGGGCGAGCAGATCAGGCTTGCGGATAGAGAGTATATTGATTACCCTGGTTTAGAGGGTAATTTTGTGTAGGGTTTTGTATTTTGGGACAAGTATTTTGGAGAGAGATATATTATATAGTTATGGTTTAAGAATATAGATTTCTGGCATTATATGATGTGTATGGATGAATGGATTACATTTCCGCTGCATAGGTATGATTTTATATTCAGATTGACCCCGGTGCCTTCTGAGGCTCGAGCTCCATAGCAGGGGGTATTAGAGTAGTTCATATGTATATATATATAAAAAAAAAAAAAAAAAAAGGAGAGGTCGTTACATCCCCACTACTATTAGAAGTGCGAAGGTAGTAGAGTTCTTACACTTGACACAAGGGCCGATGACGGTATAGTAGTATACAACTATATTCATCGAGCTGTCCTGATTTGCCCCAAACTTGGTGCCGGATGAGGAGAGGAAGGCGAGCAAATTCGAGGAGGGTCTGAGATAGAGCTTGTTTGAGCAGGGCATAGGCTTCCGGGCCCGGACTTTTGCAGAGGCAGTGGATAGAGTTGCAGTGATTGAGAGTGGCCTATAGAGAGGCACTGTAGCTCAGAGCCAGGGAAAGAGGCCTGTGCCTCTAGATTTTCAGGCAGGGTCTAGCCGAAGGCCTTGGAGGAGGCAGGATTATAGAGGGGGACAAAGAAGGGGAGGGGGAGATCGGGTAGTACAGGGTAGACAGATGCCGCCACTTTGTCCCATATGCCACAGGAGACATCTGGGGGAGTGTCAGGTTAGGGAGACTGTTTGTTACGGATGCCATCAGCCTGGGCATATGGTGAGAGAGTGCCGAGCACCACCAGCTATCGTGTCTGTTCCTAGACTATACCGAGGAGGTCGTCAGGAACCCCGAGGCGGATATCAAAGGAATACTGCCTCGACACGAGTTTATGCACTAACACCAGGGGATGCTTAGGAAGTAGGAGATGTCATGATAGGTACTGTTTCAATACTGTCATATAAAGCTAGCTCTTTGTTTGATTCAGGGGCAACTCATTCTTTTATCGCCTGGGGATTTGTTAAATTTTGTGGGTTAGAAACTCAGCCGTTAGATGTCAATTTGTCAATGGCTACACCGACAGGGGCTATAGGGATATGTAAGAAGGTACTCAGAAACTTTCTAGTTTATATTCAGGGGAGATATTTACCAGTTAATTTGGTGGTTTTAAATATGCATGGGTTTGAGATAATTTTGGGGATGGACTGGCTAGCTGCCCACTATGCCAGTATTGATTGCCATCAGAGAGAGGTAGTGTTCAGACCTCTAGGAGGACAAAAGTATAGATTCATGGGGTCATGTGTGCGCACCCCACCACAGTTGTTATCCACCATTTAGGTGAGAAGGTTGTTGCTAGAAGGCTATCAGGGATATTTGGCCTATGTGAAGGAAGTATTAGAAGGGGAGTTGAGATTAGAGGATATTCCAGTGGTGAGGTATTTTCCTAATGTTTTTCTCGAGGATTTTCCGGGACTACCTCCTGATCGAGAGATAGAGTTTACTATTGATCAAGTTCAGGGGATAGCACTGATTTCGAAAGCGCCGTATAGAATGGCACCAACATAATTGAAAGAATTGAATGAACAGTTGCAGGAACTATTAGATAAGGGGTTTATTCAGACCAGGGTGTCACCCTAAGAAGTGCCGGTATTGTTTGTGAAGAAGAAAGATGGGTCGATGAGAATGTGCATTGACTACCAATAAATTAATAAAGTGACTATCAAGAATAAATACCCGCTTCCCCACATCGATGAGTTATTAGACCAGCTACAAGGGACACTGTAACGACATGGCAAATACTAATATTTAAATATTAAAGAGAGAGGAAAATAGAAACAGGAACAGAAGGAGGCAGTAGACTTCGTCGACGACATCGCATTTTGGAGATAATAATAATAATAATTTTAAGGAATTGTAAGCAAATTCGTCGACGAATACAGGGTTTCATCGATGAGTGCATAAGGAAATTCGTCGATGAATACAGGGTTTCGTTGATAAGAAACTACCGAGCGAAGAATGGGCTGCTCTAAATTTCGTCGACAAATACAGGGTTTCGTCGACGAATTTAATAAAGGACTCATCGATGAGGTGACGTGTCTCGTCGACAAATTTGGCAGTATAAATAGTGGAAAATCGGGATTTTTATCATTTTCAGCTCCCCTCTCTCTCTCCTCTCTCTCTCTACGTGTCTCTCTCACTTCTCTCTTCGTTTCGGGGTCTGTTTCTCGCCAGATCGAAGATCTGACGCTCCTAGCGAAATTCTTTGCAAGTTTGTCGGAGCTGATCGTTGGAAAAGTTGGGTTGGATTTCATCCCAATCTCAGGGTAAGGCATTTTATTCAGTATTTGCCTTTCCCTCAGTTATAAGAAATGTTGTAGGTAAGAAAATACTGATATTTTGTTCTAGGGGATTGTGTTTTCAGGATGTTGAGTTAGGAACCCTGCGAGTATAGAGCCATAATTTTATAGGGGCTTTTTAGAGTTAAGGTAAGGAAAATATGCTATGTTAGGATTTTAAGAATATTAACAGAGTTTTCATACACACACACACACACACACATACACACACACACACACACACATACATATATATATATATATATATATATATACCAATTATTATGCAATTTCTATAGAATGAATGTTTTAATGTTGTGTGGCCTGAAGAGATATTTATCTGATGTAGATTTATATAGATTTTATTCAGTTCATTATATCATAGTTTTCACAGAATGTTTTGTTTTCCTAAATACCATAACACATAGTTTATAAAGACAGATTATACAGTTATAGCATCGAGATGCTATAGTTACTTAGTACAAAATTATAGCATATGGTTATTTTGGGAACATAATGAAAACAGCAAAGGTATATATATATATATATATATATATATATATATATATATAGATGTACTTATATAATATGGATCTGTGGAGTTATTACAAACAGACACAGTTTACAGAGCACGGTACGTTTGCTATATACAGATAGAGTGCAACCACATATCTCAGATAGTGTGTGGGTATTGTCTAACCGTGCTCGGAGAGGATGCAGGTCCCCAGTACACTGGGTAGAGGGGGCTAGTTAGACGAGGTAGCAGCCAATCCTGCACTTAGGAGTGGATGCAGTTTGGCCGGGCTGAGGTAGTGTAGAGTATAATGACTTACCTGGAGGGCCGACTAGGTTAAGTCCCACCTATGGGCCGCACAACCCTATCATGAGGGGTCAAATCATGACATACAGAGTCCCAGGGAAAAGAACACAGTTATATATATGTGTATAGATTTATAGTTTTTATTGTATGTAGTAAATTATAGCAGTATGAATGATAGAAAGCTCAAATGATACAAATTTTTTAAGCTTTTATATGTGTGTGTTTTATAGATTTTTGAGATCATGCAGTTTTAAATATTATTGTTATAATTTTATGACTCGAACGTCACACACTAGTAGTAGCATATTTCCACTTACTGAGCGTCGACTCACCCCATTACTTTAACATTTTCCAGGTGAGCCAATTAGGCGAGCAGATCAGGCTCGCGGATAGAGATTAGTTTGATTACCTTGGTTATAGGGTGAGTTTTTGATAGAGTTGTGTATATTTTTGAGTAAATGATGCTGGGGGGTATTTTTGGATGGCTATGGTCTGTATATACTGGATTCTGGTATTGTATAGCGTATATGTGAATGGTTGTTTGATTTGTGTTTCCGCTGTTTAGGTATGGATGTAGATATACATATGTATAAATAAATAAAAAGATAGAATTTTGAGGTTGTTACAATTTTGGTATTAGAGCTTAGGTTGCTAGGTTCTGTAGACTCTAGAGTGCAGTGGAAAATAATACTAGAATAGAGGGAAAAGATTTAAGGTTTTGTTTTGTGATCTGGATACAGGATTTCGTGATTGTTTCTGTGTTTTTCCTAGGGTGACGATTTTAGGAAAACCATAGTAAACTATCGACGAGTCATGTGTTTGGGTTGCAGGAGTGGATTTTGGGGCTAGAATTAGGAGGGATAGTTAATAGAGGATTTGGAGTTTCAGTTTAATAAGTTGGGTCTGTAGGAAGATAGAATTTTGAATCGGTGTTCTATGTGTTTGCAGGATAGACCCAAGAGGCAATAGTGCTCACGCTAGTGGGGATGATAGAGCGGGTCCTTCTGGCGCAGCAAGTGGGGATTTAGATGCTGTGCTACGTAGTGTGGCTCAGCAAGCTATGGCTGAGATAGCACGGAGTTCTAGAGAGTAGGGAGGTCCATCCTCAGCTCAGGGATGTACCATAGAGAAATTTATGAAGATGATCTGCCAGTTTTTTTCTAAAGTGAATGATCCTGCAGTTGCGGAGAACTGGGTACAGGAAATAGAGAAGATTCTGACAGTGCTTCATTGCACTGATGAGAGGAGGGTCTTATATGCCAAGCACAGACTAGCAGGGGAGGCTGAGAGATGGTGGATGGCCACTAGACTATTGGAGGAGCATAGGACAACTCCAGTGCCGATGACCTAGGCCCGTTTTAGGGATATATTCTTTGATAGATACTATCCTGCTTCAGTCAGAGAGACCCAAATTCAGGAGTTCCTGAGCCTATCCTAGGGGTCGATGACAATCTAGTAGTACGCGGCGAGATTTATCGAGCTCTCGCGTTTCTGCCCATATATCGTCCCCGATGAAGTAAAGAAGGCTAGAATGTTCGAAGGAAATCTGAGGCGAGATATCTACAGGCACGTGGCAGTACTGAGGATCCAGGATTTTACAGAGTTGGTTGATAAGGCCATTATAGTAGAGGAAAGTTTACCAAAAGAGATTGAGGCACAGAGTCAAAAGAAGAGGACCGCACCCTCGATTTTTTCGGCGGGTCCGAGCCAAGGCCGTTGGAGGGGAGGTAGATCTGGTGGAGGTTAGAGACAGATAGTATAGCAGGGTGGATTCTAGGGCAGTCAATCTCCAACCACTTGTGCCAGATGTGGACGGAGACACCCTGGTGAACGTCGATTTGGGGAGAATGTTTGCTACCGCTGCGGGAGACCTGATCATATGGCTCATTCCTGTCAGATGACACCAGGTTATGTACCAGCTCTTAGGCCATTTCGGGGAGGATATCAGGTGCCCCGCAGAGGTCAGCATAGAAATACTGCACCGGCAAGGGTTTACGCATTGACACCAAGAGACGCTGAGACTGCTGGAGACATGGTCACAGGTACCCTTACAGCTTTACCATATACAATTATTGTTTTGTTTGATATAGGTGCCACCCATTCCTTTATATTGGCGGGGTATGTCAGGATAACTAGGGTAGAGACTTAGCTACTAGATGTAGAACTATCTGTGGGTACACCGATGGGATCTGTGGTTAGATGCAAGAGGGTACTTCGGAATTTTCCAGTAAGTATTCAGGAGAGAGTACTATTAGCCGATCTTGTGGTCCTAGATATGCAGGGATTTGATGTGATACTGGGCATGGATTGGTTAGCAAATTATCACGCAAGTATTGATTATCATTTGAAGGAAGTAATTTTTAGACCCCCAGCGAGTTAGAATTTAGATTTACAGGTTCACGTGTGCGTGCCTCACCATAGATGGTGTCGGCTATTCAAGTGAAGAGACTGCTACAGGATGGTTGTTAGGGGTATGTCGCATACATAAAAGAATTTCCAAAAGAAGTATTGAGTCAAGCTGACATACCAGTAGTGAGAGAGTTTCTAGATGTATTTCCAGAAGAATTACCTAGTTTGCTGCCTGATCATGAGATTGAGTTCACTATAGACTTGTTGCCAGGATCTGCACCAGTATCTAAAGCACCGTATTGTATAGCTCCAGTTGACTTAAAAGAACTGAAAGAACAGTTACAGGAATTATTGGATAAGGGCTTTATTAGGCCCAGTGTGTCGCCCTGGGGAGTGCCAATTCTGTTTGTGAAAAAGAAAGATGGAACCATAAGATTATGCATTGATTATAGGGAGATAAACAAACTGACAGTCAAGAATAAATATCCTCTCCCTAGGATCGATGATTTATTTGATCAGGTCTAGGGGACCCAGGTTTACTCTAAGATTGATCTATGGTTAGGCTACCATCAGGTGAAAGTCAAAGTAAAGGACATTTCGAAGACCGCTTTCCGTACTAGATATGGACATCACGAGTTCTTAGTAATGCCATTTGGGTTAACTAATGCACCAGCGGTTTTTATGGATTTGATGAATCGGGTGTTCCACTAGTATTTGGATCAGTTTGTGGTTATGTTCATTGATGATATACTGGTTTACTCGAGGAGTTTTGAGGAGCACGAGCATCATTTGAGGCTAGTATTACAGGTATTAAAGGAAAGGAAATTATATGCAAAATTCAAGAAATGTGAGTTCTAGTTAAGGCAAGTTACTTTTCTCGGCCATATGATCTCAGAAGCAAGAGTATTAGTTGATCCGAGTAAAATAGAAGCAGTGGTGAATTGGGAAAGGCCGGGAAATGTTTAGGAAGTCAAGAGTTTTTTGGGGTTAGAAGGTTATTACCGGTGTTTTGTGGATAGTTTCTCTAGGCTATCAGGTCTGTTAACATGACTTACGAGGAAAAATGTAAAATTTGAATGGACCGATGACTGTGAGCAGAGTTTCCAAGAGTTAAAGCAGCAGTTAGTTTCAGCTCTAGTACTGGCTATTCCATCAGGGGGGACGGTTTTGTAATATACAGTGATGCCTCTTTGAAGGGTCTTGGATGCGTGTTGATACAGCACGGTAGGGTCATTACTTATGCATCTAGGCAGCTTAAAGAATATGAGAAGAATTATCATATCCATGATTTAGAGCTTGCTGCAGTGGTGTATGCTCTCAAGAACTGGAGGCATTATTTTATATGGTGGAAAGTACAAGATTTTCACAGATCATAAGAGTTTGAAATATTTCTTTACTCAGAAAGAATTGAATATAAGGCAAAGAAGGTGGCTAGAACTTATTAAAGATTATGATTGCACGATTAATTACCACCTAGGAAAAGCAAATGTAGTGGCAGATGCTCTGAGCAGGGAATTAGGGGGATCTGTATTGGCAGTTATGGAGATTCAGCACTCGATTCAGGTGGATTTGGAGAGGCTCAGTATAGAATTGGTGGAGGAGAGTCCTCAGGCAATTATTGCCAGTCTAGTGGTTCAGCCTACACTATACGAAAGGATTAAAGCAGCTCAGGGCGATTATGCAGAGTTGTCAGAGGTGATGGCTAGAGTACGGGATGGTCGAGGAGAGGAGTTTAGCATATCGGATGATGGAGCTCTACGATTTCGTACTAGGCTATGTGTTCCTACAGATGCTGAGATCAGGAGGACTATACTGGAGGAGGCTTACAGATCTCTATACACGATCCATCCCGGAAGTACTAAAATGTACAGGGACCTGCAAGAGTATTTCTGGTGGAGTGGAATGAAAAGGGAGATAGCCGAATTTGTTCAGCAATGCTTGACGTGTCAGCAGGTTAAAGCTAAGCACCAGAGATCAGCAAGACAGTTGCATCCATTGTTCATTCCAGAATGGAAATGGGACCACGTATCGATGGACTTCGTTATGGGGCTACCACCAGTACGACAGGGACTGAATGCGATTTGGGTGGTTGTAAATCGTCTAACGAAGACCGCCCATTTCATTCCTATTAAAATTGGTTATTCCATGGACAGATTGGCAGAGATATATATTCAGAAAATAGTTTGAGTTCATGGAGTACCAGTATCCATAGTCTCAGATCGAGATCCTCGGTTTACTTCACGATTCTAGAAAAGTTTTTAGGAGGCTATGGTTACGTAGCTAGCTTTTAGCATTGCTTTTCATCCCCAAATAGATGGTCAGACTGAGAGGACAATTCAGACATTAGAAGACATGCTTCGTGCTTGTGTGCTTAATTTTGGAGGTAGTTGGATCCAGTTTATGCTGTTAGTTGAGTTTGCTTACAATAATAGCTATTAGGCTAGTATCGGCATACGTCCATACGAGTCATTATATGGCAGGAGATGTTGTTCTCCTCTTTCTTGGAATGAAGTAGGTGAAAGGCGAGTTTTGGGTCCCGAGATAATACAACAGGTGTCCGACAAAGTCTGATTAATTAGAGAAAGAATCAGTTCAGCACAGAGTCGGCAGAAAAGATATGCAGACACTCACCGCCGAGAGTTGGAATTTGATGTGGGAGATTGAGTATTTTTGAAGATAGCTCCTCTGATAGGAGTTATGAGGTTTGGAAAGAAGGGCAAGTTGAGCCCTAGGTATATTGGCCCTTTTGAGATACTTGAGAGAATAGGGTCAGTTGCCTACAGGCTAGCTTTGCCGCCAGCTTTGGCTCGTATTCATGACGTGTTTCATGTTGCCATGTTAAGGAAATACGTCCTAAACCCATCCCACATCATTAGCTATGCAGAGATAGAGCTTAAAGATTCATTGGCATATGAAGAAGTACTAGTACAGATTTTGGATAGAAAGATACAGACCTTACGTACTAAAGAAATACAGTTAGTAAAGTTTTGTGGAAGAATCATGCTATGGAAGAAGCTTCTTAGGAGCTGGAGGAGTAGATCAAATAGAAATACCCGCAGTTGTTCCAAGAGGTATAGAGGTACTCAGGTAAAGTATAATAGTTAGATAAGTTTTTTTTGTAGGTACATGTATTGATTTTAGTTAGTAGATAGTTTTTAGTTTATATATGTAATCTCCCAAGACGTAAATGTAACCACGGTATTCCTCCGCCACAAGTAAGGGCAAATAATAAAACAAGTAGACCCTTTTTCTTCTACAGAATGATGGAGTGTATAAATGGGGATAAAGCTAGTAAATTTTGAGGACGAAATTTTATAAGGAGGGAAGAATGTAATGACCTGAAAAATACTGATATTTCAATATTAAAGAGAGAGAAGAAAATGGAAACAGGAACAGAAAGAGGCAGTAGATTTCATCAACGAACGCGGAGCGTTCGTCGACGACATCACATTTTGGAGATAATAATAATAATAATTTCAAGAAATTTCCAAGAAATTCGTCGACGAATACAGGGTTTCGTCGACGAGTGCATAATGAAATTCGTCGATGAATACAGGGTTTCATCGATGAGAAACTACCGAGTAAAGAATGGGCTGCTCTGAATTTCGTCGACGAATACAGGGTTTTGTCAACGAATTTAATGAAGGACTCGTTGACGAGGTGACATGTCTCATCGACGAATCTGGCAGTATAAATAGTGGAAAATCGAGATTGTTATCATTTTTAGCGCCCCTCTCTCTCTCTCTCTACGTCTCTCTTTAACTTCTCTCATAGTTTTCGGGCCTGTTTCTCACTAGATCAAAGATCTAAGGCTACCACGATGCTCCTGACGAAATTCTTTGCAAGTCTTCCGGAGTTGATCGTTGGAAAAGTTGGGTTGGATTTCGTCTCAATCTCAGGGTAAACCATTTTATTCAGTATTTGTTTTTCTCTCAGTTATAAGAAATGTTGTAGGTAAGAAAATACTGATATTTTGTTCTAGGAGATTGTGTTTTCGGGATGTTGAGCTAGGAACCCTATGAGTATAGAGCCAGAATTTTATAGGGGCTTTTTAGAGTTAAGGTAAGGGAAATATGCTATGCTAGAATTTTAAGAATATTAACAGAGTTTTCATAGACACACACACACATATATATACCAATTATTATGCAGTTTCTATAGAATGAATGTTTTAATGTTGTGTGGCCTGAGGAGATATTTATCTGATGTAGATTTATATAGATTTTATTCAATTCATTATAACATAGTTTTCACAGAATGTTATGTTTTCTTGAATACCATAACACATAGTTTATAAAGACAGATTATACAGTTATAGCATCGAGATGCTACAGTTATTCAGATTTTACAGTACAGAATTATAACGTATGGTTATTTTGGAAACATAATGAAAACAACAAAGGTATATATATATATATATATATATATATATATATATATATATATATATATAGATGTACTTATATAATATCAGATCCCTATGGAGTTATTACAAACATATACAGTTTACAGAGCACGGTACCGTTGCTATATACAAATAGAGTGCAAACACATATCTCAGATAGTGTGTGGGTACCGTCTAACCGTGCTCGGAGAGGATGCAGCTCCCCAGTACATTGGGTAGAGGGGGCCGATTAGATGAGGTAGCAACCAGTCTCGTGCTTAGGAGTGGATGCAGTTTGGCCGGGCTAAGGTAGTGTAGAGTATGATGACTTACCTGGAGGGCTCACCAGGTTAAGTCCCGCCTATGGGCCTCACAACCCTATCATGAGGGGTCAAATCATGACATACAGAGTTCCAGGGAAAAGAACACAGTTATATATATGTGTACAGATTTATAGATTTTATTGTATGTAGTAAATTATAGCAGTATGAATGATAGAAAGCTCAAATGATACAAATGTTTTAAGCTTTATATATATATATATATATATATATATATATGTGTGTGTGTGTGTGTGTGTGTGTTGTGTGTTTTTATAGATTTGCCAAATCATACAGTTTTAAATATTATTATTATAATTTTAGGACTCGGACGCCACACACTAGTAGTAGCATATTTCCACTTACTGAGCGTCGACTCACCCCATTACTTTAACATTTTTCAAGTGAGCCAATTAGGCGAGCAGATCAGGCTCGCGGATAGAGATTAGTTTGATTACCCTGGTTATAGGGTGAGTTTTTGACAGAGTTGTGTATATTTTTGAGTAAATGATGCTGGGGGGGGTATTTTTGGATGGCTATGGTCTGTATATATTGGATTCTCGTATTGTATAGCGTATATGTGAATGGTTGTTTGATTTGTGTTTCTGTTGTTTTGGTATGGATGTAGATATACATATATATAAATATAAAAAAAGATAGAATTTTGAGGTTGTTACAGACACGGATTTTCTCGAAGATAGATTTATGATCTGGGTACCATCAGGTGAAAGTTAGAGCAGAAGGTGTTTTAAAGATGGCATTCAGGATTCGGTATGGCCATTACAAATTCTTGGTCATTCAGGATTCGGTATGGCCATTACAAATTCTTGGTTATGCCTTTTGGACTGACAAATGCTCCTGCAGTATTTATGGATCTGATGAATAGGGTTTTTCACTAGTATTTAGATCAATTTGTGGTGGTATTTATCGACGACATACTGGTGTATGCAAAGAGTCTAGGGAGCACAAGGAATATTTGAGGATAGTGCTTCAGGTGCTGAGGGAAAGGAAACTGTATGCAAAATTCAAGAAGTATGAGTTCTGGTTTGAACAGGTTACCTTCCTTGGACACGTGGTATCTAATGGTGGTATTTCCGTAGATCCAAGCAAGATTGAGGCGGTAGTAAATTGGGTGCAACTAAAGAATGTGTAGGAAATTAGAAGTTTTCTGGGATTGGCTGGGTACTACCGCAGGTTTGTTGAGGGTTTTTCTAAATTATCAGGTCCGTTGACTAAATTGACTAGGAAAGGTGTGAAATTCGATGGACCGATGAGTGTGAGCAGAGTTTTTAGGAGTTGAAGCAACGACTCACCACTGCACCAGTGTTGACGATTCTTTCAGGTGAAGAGGGTTTCGTAATTTATAGTGATGCGTCACATAAAGGACTCGGCTGTGTTCTGATGCAGCAGGGGAAAGTTATAGCATATGCCTCACAATAGCTGAAAGAATATAAGAAGAATTACCCTACCCATGATCTGGAGTTAGCAGCGGTGGTCTATGCATTAAAGATTTAGAGACATTATCTCTATGGAGGTAGCTGTGAGTTTTTTACCAATCACAAGAGCCTGAAGTATTTCTTCACGCATAAATAATTAAACATGAGGCGGAGGGGATGGTTAGAACTAATAAAAGATTATGACTGCACCATCAGTTACCACCCGGGAAAGGCTAATGTGGTAGCTGACGCTTTAAGTCGAAAATCAATGGGAGCATCAATATCTGCAATGGTGATGCAGCATCCGATTTAGATGGATTTGGAAAGGCTTAGGGTGGAACTTGTAGAGGGCGATCATCAGGCATTTATTGTCAATCTTGTATTGCAACCAACTTTATAGAAAAGAATAAAAGCGGCCTAGAGGGGTGATGCAGAGTTAGTAGAGCTTATAGGAAAAGTACAAGATGGTCAGAAGGTAGATTTTAGTATCTGAGATGATGGAGCCTTGAGGTTTTGTATCAGGCCATGTGTACCTGCTGAACCTGAGATTAAGAAAGTGATTCTAAAGGAAGCGCACTAATCCCTGTATACGGTAAATCCTGGTAGTACTAAAATGTATAGGGATCTTCGAGAGTCTTTTTGGTGGAGCGGTATGAAAAGAAAGATTTCCGAGTTTGTGAGATGTATTTAACATGCCAGTAGGTGAAAGCTGAGCATCAAAGACCTTGTGGGATCATTACAGCCACTTCACATTCCTAAGTGGAAGTAGGAACATATAGCGATGAATTTTGTCACAGGATTACCGCTGACATTACACGGACAGGACGCCATTTGGGTAGTCATGGATCGACTAACGAAGACTACCCATTTCTTGCCTATCAGAGTTAATTACTCCTTAAACAGACTGGCAGAGTTGTATATACAGGAGATAGTTAGAATGCATGGCATGCCAATGTCCATAGTATCGAACCGAGACCCACGGTTTACATCTCAATTTTAGAAGAGTTTGCAGAAGGCCAGGGGTTTTCAGTTATCATTCAGCACAACATTTCATCCTCAGACAGATGGGAAGACGGAGAGGACAATACAGATACTGGACTTCGGAGGTAGTTGGACAAAGTTTTTGTCATTGGTTGAATTTGCATATAATAATAGCTATCAAGCCAGCATTGGGATGACACCATATAAGGTGCTATATGGAAGAAGGTGCCGATCCCTGTTATATTGGGATGAGATTAGGAAAATACTGATATTGGGGCCAAAGCTAACACAACAAACTCATGATAAAGTTAGACTCGTCAAAGATAGGATCAGAACGACAAAAAGTCGGCATAAGAGTTATGCAGATACTCGCTGACGAGAGTTAGAGTTTGGCATAGGGGATCATGTGTTTCTAAAGGTGGCACTGTTGAAAGGAGTTATGAGATTTGGAAGGAAGGGTAAGCTGAGCCTTAGGTACATTGGACCATTTGAAATTCTGGAAAAAGTGGGTTTAGTTGCCTACAGGTTGGTGTTACGGTTGGTTTTGATTAGAATCCACGACGTATTTCATTTTTTCATGTTAAGGAAATATGTCCTAGATTCCTCTCATGTGATTAATTATGAGGCACTGGAGCTTGATGATACCTTATCTTATGAAGAAGTACCAGTGCAGATTTTGAATTGGAAAGAGCAAGAGCTATGCACGAAAAGCATTTCACTTGTAAAAGTATTATGGCATAGTCATACAGTAGAGGAGGCTTCCTAGGAATTAGAAGAACAGATGCACCAGAGATACCCACACCTGTTTAGTGGGACTCAGGGTTGAAAGTATATATTTTTTATTTAAATAATGTAGTATAGGATATGTAGTGTTTGATTTTGTTTAAGAATGGTTTTGAGGGAATTTTATCCGGGTTCTTGTAATCTCCCAAGATCGTAAATGTAACCACGATATTCCTCTGCTATAAATGAGGGTAATTAATAAAATTGGGATATTTTATGTAAGGATGAAAAGTGGTGAATAACAATTTCGAGGATGAAATTTTAAAAAAGAGGGGAGAGTGTGGATACTAGAAAAATTAAATTAATAAAAGGGAAGAAAGGAAAGAGAGAGGAAAAGAATAAGAAAAAGGAAGGAAATTTTAAAAGGAGAACAGTAGAGATTCGTCGACGAATGTCCCTATAGAATTCGTCGATGATGTACACGTGTCTTGTCGACGAAAAGATACAGAAAGTCAAGAGAATTTCAAGTTCGTCGACGAACTAGACTCCTCGTCGATGAAATGCCTTCATGGGTTCGTCAACGAATCACTTGAATTTGTCGACAAACGGCAGCCTATAAATATGGAAACCCTTATTTTTCAACGTATTTTCTCTCCTCTCTCTCTCTCTCTCTCTAAACCTACGATTTTCTCTCTCACTCTCTTGTCGATTTTGGCTTTGTTATAGCTTGGATTGACAATCGAGAACCGCCACGACGTTCATGGGGAGATTCTTTTCAACTTATCTAGAATAGATTTTTAATTTGGAGTTCGGGGGCATCATCCCAAAATCAGGGGTTTTGAGTTTTAGACGCTGTGGGCGTAGGATTTGGGTGTTTACGAGCTTCTTAGTAAGTCAGGTAAAGGGAATCAATTATAGTAGTATTTTTTGAAATTACTAGTTGAATTAATATGTGAAAAAGGAAAATATGTTATTTTACCTGCGAATATTATGTTATAAATATTAGATGAAATTGTGTGGCATATGAATTATACTGAGAATATGTTGAAACTGGGTTATGTAATGTGCATAAAGATTAATGAGAATATAATAAAATTATATATGGAATTTTTTGTGCAGTAATGAATATAAGAGAAACCTAATGATGTTTATATACTGAACTATAAAGATATGAGAATTGTTTTATTGAGAAACATTGAAGAGTGATTGGTACTGAATAGTACCCTTTGAGAAATGATGAAATATGAAATATGGAAATACCTTACTGAGAAATACTAAATAACATGAAATGGGATATATATATATATATATATATATATATATATATGTTATTATGAGATGAAATGTGTATGGAAATGATGAAAATATCATTGATATGATGAGATGAATTGCAAATGCTGAAAATGAAAATATTGCAATGTGAATTCTGTAATGTAAATTTTGAAATGTTAATATTAAAATGGGAATGCTAAATTGTGGAAATTGAAATGAGAATACTGAAATGTGAACATTGTAATGTGAATAATGTAATGTGAATGATGAATGGTGATTGTGAATAATGTTGTAACAACTCGAAAAATATTGATATTTAAATATTAAAGAGAGAGGAAAATGGAAACAGGAACAAAAAAAGGCAGTAGACTTCGTCGACAACATCGCATTTTGGAGATAATGATAATAATAATAATTTCAAGGAATTACAAGGCAATTCGTCGACAAATACAGGGTTTCGTCGACAAGTGCATAAGAAAATTCGTTGACAAATACAGGGTTTCGTTGACGAGAAAATAACGAGAGACGGATATGAGTTGCTCTGAATTTCGTCGACGAATACAGGGTTTCATCGACGAATTCAATGAAGGACTCGTCGACAAGGTGACGTGTCTCGTCAATGAATCTGGCAGTATAAATAGTGAAAAACCCGGATTTTTACCCATTTTTAATGCCGCTCTCTCTCTCTCCTCCCTCTCTATGTCCCTCTCTCACTTCTCTCTTCGTTTAAGAGCCTGTTTCTCGCCGGATCAAAGATCTGAGGCTACCACGACACTCCTGGCGAAGTTCTTTGCAAGTCTACCGAAGTTGATCGTTGGAAAAATTGGTTTGGATTTCGTCCCAATCTCAGGGTAAGGCATTTTATTCAATATTTGCCTTTCCCTCAATTATAAGAAATGTTGTAGGTAAGAAAATACTGATATTTTGTTTTGGAGAATTGTGTTTTTAGGAAGTTGAACTAGGAACCCTGTGGGTATAGAGCCAAAATTATATAGGGGCTTTTCAAAGTTAAGGTAAGAGAAATATGCTATGCTAGGAGTTTTCATAATGCTATTAGAGATTTCATGGACACATATTTATACCAGTTTATTATATAGTATTTACAGAATATGAATTTAAATGCTTGTGTGACCTGAGTGGATTTTCACGTGATGAAGAATTTATATAGTTTTTATACGAATAGTTTCATGATACAGATATATATATATATATATATATATATATATATATACATACATATACATGTATACAGTTTTACTTATATCAGAATATATATTACAGTTTTATACATAATAGTATGTATAGTGTTATAGCATGCCATGTTTTCCTATTACCATAATATACAGAGTATATAGACAGAGTATATAGATAGATATACAAAGGTAGCATCAAGATGCTACAGATATAGTATACAGAATTACAGTATTTACAGTATATAAAGATAACGTTATGGTAATTTTGGGGAACATGATGAAAATAGTAAAAGAGTATATATGTATATATGTATATAGTATCAGATCCCTGTGGAAAGATTACAGACAGATACAATTTACAGTGCATGGTACCGTTGCTATATACAGATAGAGTGCAACCACATATCTCAGATAGTGTGTGGGTACTGTCTAACCGCGCTCGGAGAGGATGCAACTCCCTAGTACACTGGGTAGAGGGGGCCGGTTAGACGAGGTAGCAGCCAGTCCCGTGCTTAGGAGAGGATGCAGTTTGGCGTATGATGACTTACCTGGAGGGCCGACCAGGTAAAGTCTCGCTTACGGGCCACACAACCCTATCATGAGTGGTCAAATAATGACGTACAGAGTCCCAGGGATAAAGCACAGTTATGTATATGTATACAGTTTTACAGTATATGATAAGTATAGTATGGTATTATCAATATGAAAAGTAGAAAATATAAACGATACAGTATATTTTAAATTGTGAAAGGAAGATATGTTGTACGAATTATTTATTTCATTACAGTTCAGTTACTACTTAAAGTACTCTTAACTTAGTTGCCACACACTAGTAATAGCATATTTCCACTTACTGAGTGTTGACTCACCCCATTACTTTATCATTTTTCAGGTGAGCTAGTTAGGCGAGCAGATCAGGCTCGCGGGTAGAGAGAGTGTTGATTACCCTGGTTATAGGGTAAGTTTTTGACAGAGTTGTGTATATTTTTTGGGTAGATGATACTGGAGGGGTTAGTCTTGTATGGCTATGGTGAATATACACTGGATTTTGGTATTGTATAGTATATATGTGAATGGTTGTATGATTTATGCTCCCGCGGTTTAGGTATGAATATATATATATATATATATATATATATATAAATGGATAGAATTTGAGGATGTTACAAATGTAGTATGAATAATGAATTGTGAATACAGAAATGTGAAAGGTGAATGATGAAATGTGGAGAATATGTTCAGGGTAGTATAACCTCGACCATGGGGTGAAACATGGCGTGGAGAATATTTTCAGGGTAGTATAACCTCGACCATGGGGTGAAGCATGGTGTGGAGAATATTTTTTGGGTAGTATAATCTCGACCATGGGATGAAGCATGGCATGGAGAATATTTTCAGGGCTGTATAACCTCGACCATAGAGTGAAGCATGGAGTAGAAAGAATATTCTCAGGGTAGTGTGCCAAATGATGAAATGAAATTGAAAGTGAAAAGAAAGAGCGTGAGTTTAATAACATAGATAAATAAGGCGAAGTAAAACTATCTGCCTGAGGGCTTACTGAGTAAGGTAAGTGTTCTGATAAGTATTAGTTGTGGTCATACCTGAGTTGATCGGGCAGGGTTACGAACGATATCAAAGTAGAGGGAAGCTACATGTATGGACGTGTAATTTCACCTATCCTTAGGAACTTTCGCTGGTAAATATGGGTTACATGTGAATGAGATGAAAAATGGGAATAAAGCTTATAAAAGCTTGTGTTTTATGTTTATATGATTATGAAAATGATTGGTGTATTTTCTCATACGGTGTTATCATTGAAATGTATATGTATATTATGATATAATGAAATTCATATTGTCACACACTATAAATAATTTATTTCATCTTACTAAGATGTGTCTCACCTAATTATCTAAATATTTCAAAGAATCATGACAAGCCTAGAGATAGAGCTCTAAGATAGAGAGGAGTTGATACCCTAATTAGACAAGGTGAGTGTTTTCAGCTAGGAATAGAGGATTCCCCTAGAGTTTTGATTGATTTTGGGAATGTGTTGGATATGTGTTTATATATATGGATGTATAGTACTCTAGTTATTTGTATTCTGAATGATTTGTATATATTGACTTCCGCTGATAGGATTGTTAGATAAGTTTGACTGATTACCCGGTATCCCACTTTGGGTTGGGTGATGCTAATACGATATTAGAGTTTCTGACGTGGCCGATGTGTGATTTGAATATTTATTATATACAGATAAAAAAATTGTATGAAAATCAGGGCATCACACCATGAGTAGGTGGGGTAAGTATGCTTTGAACGAGGAAGATGATTTGCATGCTAAATTTACTTTACAGTCAAAGAAATTGGAGGCAATTGAGTTAAAGAAAGTGCAAAAAGTTTAGGGCATTTCAAAGCAAGAAAAATGTGATATTTGTGAAGATGATAGTCATGTGACATAAGAATGCCCCACTATTCCAGCTTTTCAGGAAGTTTTGTTTGATTTATCTCACCCCGTTAATATGATTTCTAAACCTTTTTCTAAACCATATTCTAACACTTTTGTTGTGGTGTATTTATAACTGTAAAGTGTCGAGTAATACCTTTATCTTGACATACCTTCACAAACGGATCACTCGTGTATTCACCACCATTATATAATTTAAGCCGTTTAATCTTTCTGCTAGTTTGAGTTTCAACCATTTTTGTCCACTTAAGGAAAATATCACGCACTTTATTTTTATTTTTCATAGCATATACCCAAACTCTTTTGGAAAAATCATCAACAAAATTGACAAAATAATGCATACCACCCAATGAAGCAGTTTTGGTAGGCCTTTATACATCTGTGTGGATGTAGTCTAAAATACCTTCAATCTGGTGGGTTGCAGTGCCAAATTTCACTTTTTTTTTGTTTTCTCGGAATACAATGTTCACAAAACTGAAGCTTACCTACCTTTGCACCCTTCAATAAACCTCGCTTAACCAATTGTTGCAAATATTTTTCACCCACATGTGCCAATTGCATATGCCATAACCTGGTTATATTTGAACTTGCATCTTTCTTAGAAACAATAGATGCTGAGCCAACAACTGTACTACCTTGAAAATAATACAAGTTATTTTTCCTAGTACCTTTCATCACCACAAGCGCACTTGATTTAACCTTTAAGGTTCTATATTTCAAAGTAATGGTAAACCCTTTAGATTCTAAGGCACCCAATGAGATTAGATTTTTCTTTAGACTTGGAACATATCAAACATTAGTCAAGATTTAACAGTTCCATCTTGACATTTCAACTGTATTGAACTTATTCCAGTAGTTTTACATGTATTATCATTTCCCATAAAAACAACCCCACCATTTAATTTTTCAAAATTAGAAAACCATTCTCTATTTGGACACATGTGATACGAACAACCAGAATCCAAAATCCACTCACCATAGTAATGTGTCAAAAATGTTCCAACAAAAGAAAAATCTGACTCACTTCCATCACGCTTGGCTATATTGGCATTAGAATGTGTCCCTAATTCTTTGACTGCAATTTAAGGCGATCTTTCTTCCAATATCCTTTCTCATGACAAAAGGCGCATTCATCTTTAGCAAGTCTCCCTGGAGATTTATTCCTTCTTTCACGTTTAAAACTCTGAGGACGTCCCCTTATTGTCAGTGCTTCTGCTACTGTTTCCTTATGGATCCTTTGATCCTTTTTTCTGCATTCAATATTAACCAATGCAGTAAAAACAACATCAAAAGTAATTTTATCCTTCCTATATAATAAAGTGGTGGTGAGATGCTCATAATTATCAGGGAGCGAATTTAGTGACAATAAGGTCTTGTCCTCATATTTGACTTTTTCATCCAAATTAAAAAAATCAACCAAAATTTTATTGAAAGCATTTATGTGGTCATTTATAGAAATTCCTGGTTGACACTGGAAGAAAAATAATTTATTTTTCAAATAGAGCCAATTTTTCAGACTCTTTGTCATAAATGTATCTTCCAATTTCTTCCACAATTTCTTTGCAGATGTCTCCCTCATAACACAATATTTCTGATTTTTAGCGAGACACAAATAAATTGTACCACATGCCTAACAATTGATATTTTCCCAATCTTTGTCGTCCATGTCCTCTGATTTATCATCTAGAGCAATATCTAATTCCTACTGGTACAATATGTCCATCACCTTACATTGCCACATACCAAAATTATTGGTACCATTAAATTTCTCCACCTCAAATCGACCATTAACTATCGTCTTTGAAGATGATGACGAAGTTGTTGGGGGTTGTAGTTTCTGTCATATTCTAAAACTATATATCCAATAGAAAATCAACAGAATAGAAGGCCTAGGATGAATAGTACCGCACTTATCCCAACTGTGTCTACTCTATATATCCTATGAAATTTCACTTTGACCAAGCCGACCTCCAGGGAGTGACTGAGCCGCAATGGTCTCTTAGCACTCACTTAGGAAAGGACTTTCTTAGACATCAAAAAAGGAATCAAGGATCCTAACAAAGAAATACCTTCGTATCAGCACTATTCAACTTGGCTCTAATACTAATTATCGTACCGCGCACCCCACTTGTGCCAAACACCAATACTATAAATATTGCTATTGAATATATAATCAAAACTAAAGTAATGTAAAAACTAATAATAAAAGATAGAAATAAAGAACAACACAAGAATTTACGAGGTTCAGTACATAATTACCTATGTCCTCAGGCGCCGACAATTAATCCACTACTTCTAGAAAAATTACAACTTGGGAAAATTTCAAATTACCAATAGTAATTAGAAATACCCTAGAGTACAAATACTATTTGTAACTCTACAAATTCAAGGTGTGATTACAAATGGTGAGGGAAGCTCTTTATATAGCTTCAACATAAAGTTCAATAAACATTTCCCATCAATGTGGAACAAAAACCAACATGAATGTCGATAAACATGTGCTTTTATTGTCCTAGAAAATTTTAGTAACATGGATTTAACAAACAAAAGGTGGAATTTTTCTAGATCTTGATTATATTTAATAAGAATGATTTATCCCCACTTCAATGTTAATGCTTCTAGATCTTGATTACATTTATGTTTCTTTTATTTCTTGCTGCATAACGCAAAAAAGTAAACTTCTTCTTCATCTTCTTATTTTGTTGAAACAATAGCATTGGAGTAGAAAGAGTTTAAAATGTCTTCATTTTTTTTCCCTCTGCAATTGCTACGATAAGCAAAATATTCAAGGGTGAATTTCTACACAATTTAATTAAGATATATATTCTACACATCTTCCTCATCTTTCGTATTCTTGTTTGCACAAGTTTAGAAATTGTTATCTCATTAAACGACATAAAGAGTACCCAACAAACTGACAATAAGAATAAGCCAACAAAAAGTTTTTTGTTAGGAAAAAATCTCAGTGTGCATGTGGAAGGCATGGTTCAATTGTTTGTCGGTGGAAATGTGTGTTCAGCATTGTGGTATTTATCTTGCCTCAAGATGTTGTCTTAATAGTAAGATTGAAGCGCTTGACCATGTGTCGAGTTCAGGGGAGCTGGCATCGTTTGTTTGGGATAGAGCTACTTGTTTTTTGGGTTTGCTGACTGTTGGAATTGGTGTATTCCCAAAAGGGGGGTGAATTGGAAATATAAACTCTTTCCTAGGTCAATTCCGATTTCTCAAACAATATTACACAAACTTAGGGTATTTCTATATAACCATAAATCCAATCAAATGATTAAACAGTTAAATGCAAACATTCAAGTGCTAAAATTTAGAATGCAGACATTAAAAGCAGGCACAAGAAATGTTATCGGGGTTCGGCCAACTGTGCCTACGTCCCTACTTCAGCTCGCAAGCCCAAGGATTCCACTAATGCTCACTTAACGGGTGGAGCAACACCGGTTACAACCAAGTCAAATTACCAGGGCTGAAGACCTTTACAAACTCTCCTTACGGGGCGGAGAAGGCCCTACTAATCCTTATGGGCTAGATCAACACCCTCTCAAGCCACACCTGGAATACAATAAAAAAATATAAAATTAGTGTACAATCAATATGCTTCTTATACTAAGAAGATATGTACCAATACGCACATGCAATAATCAATGCACCTCAAACAGATAAGAACTATAAGCTCATTGCAATGATGTGTAATAACACTCAATCTAATGTCAATAGGCAATTAATTACAAGAGTATATCTTCAAACAATCTTTGAAACAATATATCAAAGTATCTCAATCACAAGTATGGTTTTAAAGATATCCAACAAGTGTAATCAAAATGTCTCAAAAATGATTTTCTCCAAAATCTAACATAAGAGATATTTATAGTATAAGCTTGTCAAAATAATTTTTGCACAATCAAAACACAAGCTTAATGAGTCTTGCAATAATGATGCAAAGACTCATTAGCTAAAAGTTTTCCCCACACAAGGATTTATTAATTAAACTGGGGGGAAAAACTTTGGCTAAACTCTCAATTATAAATCAAACACATAATCAACACAATGAGAGTTTTAGCAAGTGGGACAATTTAAAATCATTCAAAGATACTTTGATTAAGCAAAAGGAATGGCAATGGATGAGTGTTTTTGGCTTTGGGTATGAAGAGGGACTCTTAAAAATTAAGAGAAAATTTTGGCTAATCAAATCCCTAATCTTGTCTTAATTGTGACAAATAAGGAGGTATTTATAGAGTTGGGAAAAATTATAGCCATTGGAGACACGCTGAGTATTTTGGAAAAAGATTAATTGAGTTTAATTAAAAATATGCAGTTTAACTTCAGTAAAATTCGAGCAACCCGAGAGGTTTGGTTGACCATTTTTAAGGTTCGGTCGACTAGATTGCTCAACTCAGTCGACCAGAGGTTTTTGAACTGAGGTGTTGGTCGACCAGACTTGAGGCGATTTTTGAACCTCTGAGGTTCGGTCGACTAGGCTAAGTTCGGTTGATCGAATTTGGATGTTCGGTTGACTATGCCATTTTTCTACTTCAAGTTCAGTCGACCAGGGCATTGGGATTTTCCCACGTGCCATTTCAATCGACCAGGGCGTTGATGTTCATTTTAAGGACGGTCGACCAAATGGTCAAACTTTTGACCATAGGGAGGTTTAGTTGATTGAGGCATTAATATTGCTAAGGGTTCGGTTCGTTCGATTGAGGCATTAATACTACTAAGGGTTCGGTCGACCGAAGCTTTAACTTTGGTCAACTTCTTAGTTTGGTCGACCGAGGTCAAATGACCTTGTGATGTTCGGTCGACCGAGGCAAGTGAAATTTCAATTTTGCCCCTAAGGTCAGCTATGGTCCTTGTCCGGTTCCCTATGATCTAAACTTTTGAACTAAGCCCAAAAACCTAGCGTCGGTCGACCGAAGTTTTTGTAAACTTCGTTTTAACCCTAATCTTTAACCCTAACCAGTTAGTTATTTAAGAAATGATTTTTTGTGTAAAGTGCTAGTCCCTAAGGTCTATCTATGGTCTTAAGCTTATAAGTTCCTACATGCATGATATGCAGATTATTACAGATCGATAATTAATTATTACAAACCCAATGAATTGAATATAAATTACAAAGAAATTGAAAACTTTGGGTCTTTTTTTTCGTCAAGCCACTGTGTGCCGCCATATGATTTTGCCAATTCAATCCTACATACAAACTCAGTAAAAATTAAATACCTTATATTTGTCATATTAAAAAATGAGATAGGACTCAAAAAGTCAACACCAACCTTCATTGCGGGAACCTAGTGGGGCCGTGTTTTTTATTAGTTTTCATTAGCGAAAAAATCTTCTCAACGTGACATTATTATTGGATTAATTCCATCTATCATCACTTGGCCTTTTTGGCAATTTCGATGCAAAGCTAGGATGGAAGATATGGTGGAGACTAAGGAGGTGGTCTGGAGATCCGTTTGTTTTTGGATTAGGTGTATTTTAGTAGAGCACTTTGTTTTGCAATTCGGGTCTGGGGGGTTTGATTTATTTGATTTACCCCGAATAGTGCCTTATAACCTTAGGAGACAGTGTACGGTTGTTTGGGAGAAACCATCAACATGTTTTGTGAAGTTGAATGTTGATAGAAGTTGTAGAGGTAATCTAGGTCCGTATGGGGGTGGAGGCACTATTTGTGATTCCTTTGGCAATCTTAGAGGTGCCTTTTCTTCTTATTTTGGCCAAGGTACGAATAATGAAGCTGAGCTATGTGTTTTGCACATGGGGGTGTTGTTATGTAAGGATCTGGGTTTTTATAATATAGTTATTGAATGTGATTCTAAAATGATTGTTCATTGGATCAATAATGATAAACGCACGATGTGGTATTTATGGGATTTTTGGGAGGAGATTGTTTCAGAACTTCAAGGTCTTCAGTTCTCTATTCAACACATTTATAGATAGGCTAATCAAGCGGTTGATTACCTTGCTCGTCAAGGTGAAGAAGGTATGATATATCAATTTGAGGAGGGGGGGTGAGCTTCCGAGGAAGCTTAGAGGCATATTGAGACTTGATAGTTTCGGTTTCCCTAGTATTAGATGTTAATGTTCTGTCTTTCGTTTTTTCTTTCAGTTAAGCTTGTGTAGTTTGTTTGGCTATTTGTTTTTGTCTTGTTTTGTTTTGGGCCGATTGGTTAGACTTGTTTAGTTTTGGTTTTTCTGTTTTTTTGGTTTATGTTTGTGGTTTGTTTTTGAGAGGGCTTTATTGCTTTTTTGTAATCTCCCAGAGGTTGTGCTTCTAACTGCAATTTTCTTCCGCCATAAGTGAGGGTTTATTAATAAATTTGGGACGAGACTGCTATGTGGGTGGCTACCAGCTTTTTTTTTTTTTTTTAAATCAAAATATACATTACTAGAGTAGATCAAATACCACGGGAAACAAGCAACATAGAATGTGGCCTGATGAGCGCCAAAAGGAAAGATTAACAACAATATCTAGAGCAAAGCAACATAGATGAGATAGGAAGCAAAAGAGAATAATAACAAGCAACAAAGATTGATTGTAGAGAGAGGAATCAAAAATCAATGCATTCTCAATCGAAGGCAAGAGGCGATCGAAGATTGATAGTAAGTTAATGAGGGAATCATAGCCTATAACAACACAGAGTCGAAGATTCTCCTCCTTTCTGAACCACTTGTTTTGTACAAATTTGTTTGTTGAATCACTAATTTCTCTAAATCAACACAAAATACAATGTCGAATTATTGTATACCAGCAATTTTTTAATCACAGGTAAAACTCTTATTTCTTGTAGTGTTAGTAGCTAATGGAGGAAGAAGAGGAGGAGGGAGAGCAGGTAGGAGGAAAGGAGGACAGGGGGCTCTTGGCATTTCAAAATGCGCAGGAGGGAGGGTGATTTGACTTCACGTAAGAAAGGGATTGGTTGAGTAATAAATAGCAACAGACTAATAAAAAGTTGGTTTATGCAAAACCTATTAACTTTCCAAAAATTAATTTAGTTGTTCTAGTAGCGAAGGGAATATGCATGAAGCAACTACTTGAGACCCATTAATTGATCATTAGTCAACCGCTAAGTATATATGTGAAAAAAATAATTTTAGCCGTAATAAAATAATATTTTAAAACGATACATGTTTAATAAAATAAATTAGCATAATCTCTTGAAAACTAATTAAGTGATTCAAATACCTAATTGATTTTCAAAATGCAAAAAAACTATAAATATTCGATAAGCTTATGACTCTTCAAATTACAATTTTAAACTGTTCAAAATTTAATGTTATATTTATTGAACTGTCTATGGCATAGTTGGTAAGCTAACCCATTTTTGGAAAAGTTGATTGTATTTTAACACATTTTCTTCCCATATAATCATGATTTTTTAATTAAAAAAATATTATTTTATGTAAAAACACTCGTTTAGATTGATTTGGCAGTTGGATTTACCTCCGTCTCACTTGACGATTTCCTCTCTCCACTCGTCGCCCACTCCGCCCAAACATCAACCCTTATCCAGACCGACGGACTCTACAACACGTTCGCTCTCTGTCCCTCTCTCTCCCTCTGTTGCAATGGCGCTCTCTCTAACCATCTCAAGGCTGCTCTCATCTCCCATTGCTCATTCTCTCTCCTCCGCCTCTCTCTTCCCGCCCAAAGCCCTTTGTCTCTCCTCATCCGTCTCCCTTTCCTCCCTTCCTCTCAAAATCTGCCCCAAACCCCTCAAATTTTCCTCAGTCACCACCGCCACCACCAAAATCTCTGCCACCGTCGCCGTCGGAGAAAAGCTCCCCGGCGCCACCTTCTCCTACTTCGACTCCGCTAACGAGCTTCAAACCACCACCGTCGACGACCTCACCAAGGGCAAGAAAGCCATCCTCTTTGCCGTCCCAGGCGCCTTCACCCCGACCTGCTCGCAAAAACACCTCCCAGGCTTTGTGGAGAAGGCCGGAGAACTGAAATCCAAAGGTGTCGACACCATCGCCTGCGTCTCCGTCAACGACGCCTTCGTGATGAAAGCATGGAAGGCCGATTTGAAAATCGGCGATGAGGTGTTGCTGTTGTCCGATGGGAATGGCGACTTCACGCGCGCAATTGGGGCCGAGCTCGATTTGAGTGATAAGCCCGTGGGGTTGGGAGTAAGGTCGAGGCGGTACGCAATGTTGGTGGAGGATGGGGTGGTTAAGGTCTTGAATATAGAGGAAGGCGGCGCGTTTACGTTTAGCAGTGCCGAGGATATGCTCAAAGTTCTTTGAATTTGTTGACATTGGAGAATAGGGCATCGACTTTTTCAATATTGTCGTTTTGCGGTTCTCTGTTTTGGTATTAAAAATTTTCCCCTTGATGTAGTAGTTTGAATTAATAGAATGGATTAAACCCGTTTATGCTTAAAGTTCTTTGAATTTGGTGACATTGGAGGATAGGATATCAGTTTTAATATTCTTGTTTTAGGGTTCAATGTTTCGGTATTTTGAATATTTTTTCCCTTCGCAGAGTAGTTTGGAATAATAGAGTAGATTAAACCCTTTTATGATTTCCTGAATCGCAGGTAATGCTATTGGTTTGTTGGAAATTAGTTTGTGTTCTTTTTTTCTTTCTTCTTGTTTTGTTTTTAATGAATTTTTGATGTTATTGAGAATTTGTGCTGCATGGGCGCCCCCCGCCCCCCTATTTTGTAGTTTGAATGCATGTTAGATGATCTTTTTCGCTAAAATTGTATTTTTTTTTTGGGGGGGTGGGAGTGGTGGTTATGGAATCATTGGATTAACTTTCTGAATCGAAGAATCTGAACTCTCTGTGCCCTTTATCTTCATCTTTGGCATCATCATCATCATCATCATCATCTTCTTCTTCTTGCTGAGAAATATACAACAACTTATTTGGCTTGATCAAACCTAAGTGCTCCCCAGGTGCTGCCACGCCCTGCAGTCCCTCGTGTTGGAGATTCTTAAGCAGGTAGGCGCTGCTTCAGCAGGTAAATTTGCTATTTGGTCATCCTGGTGTGAGCGCATTCTCTGCACCTGATGTTTCTTTCTTTTCTCATTCAGCCAACACAAAAAAGAAAAAAAAGAAAAGCAACTATAACAATAAATACTGCATAAAAATTTTATATTAGAGTATTAGGAAGGTGGCAGAACTTTTCTAAAGTCATCTAACCTGCCAATAATTTTAATTTTCTCATTCAAATACTTTTTTTGTGAAAAAAATCCAAACACCTTGCTTCAATGGTTTCATGATCTCTTAGAAAGGCTGCTCAATGGTTGTGGCCTTGTGTCATGCTGTTATGAAATTGGTGTCTTGAAGCCATTGGGATGTGAAATTTTATCCTTCTTGTTCTTTTCGTGTTTTTCAATCTTCTCTTAATTTAATCAATTTTTTTCGTATTTGGCTATTTCAGGTCTTCGTACAAGTTAGCTGAGGTTTGTGTTTTTATGGCAAGAGCTGGAAAAAATAGAAGTTAAACAATTTGGACAAATTAAGAACGGTGAAAATAGAAACACAGATATCAAGAGGAACATAAACTAAGAACTGTCCTCATTGCATTTTTTAGTAACTTTCTATTTTGGTTCAAGCTTCATACTTGTTGTCTTTCTGGTATGACTCCCAAGATTCATGCAATTTACAATTATGTCCAACTTAGTTCAATGTTATTTACAATCCAAATTTCACTTTTCCAACATTAATCATCATTATCATTTGAGAGACTTCAAATTTAGATAATTTTTTCCTACTAATTTTAGGCTTATTGTATTTTTGTATGAAACTACAAGTTTCTCGGCTTTTTACACAATTCACTCTTGAGTGGTGATCCACGGGGTTGTGTCACCATAAAATCCTAGTATTTGTGAGGTAATTGCTTTGCTAGAAGGTTTGCTGTCAGTCGTCGTTGCTGCCAAATTGAAATCATTCTGATGGTGTATGCATAAAAATAAAAGGGCATAATTTTGGTGGAATTGGATTGATTCCATTTAATGCAATTTTGGTTGCTTAGGAATTGAAAGAAATAATGTCTTTTGATTATTTGTTGAATAGGAATGGGGACCATTGATATAGATTTATGTTTTTAAAGTGAGATTCGTGTTTTTGTGTGCATGTATGTCTGACTAGTAATGACTTTAGAGTTTAGAATGTAATAAAAACCACATTGTTTCTTGATGTCATTTTGGGAGCTTAAAAATTGAAGCGAAAGGTTGTTTTGAGACAACTGGGATTGATCTCATGTGGTGTCCTAAATATTAAAGCAAAACATTGTCATTTTGGCTACCAGACTAATACACTTCAGTGGCTGGCAGGCATTTTGATGGTCATAAAAAGTAATCAAAATAAGATCGGTTTAAGACAGTTCAGTCATACTGACAAACATTTCTTTGGTGTCTTAAAGCTGAACTGTGACGCCATTGTTTGATCGTTTGGGTCACCCAAACTGGCATTGTTTTGGTTGCTATAGGGTAAATGGTAAAATATTGTAATTTCATTAGAATCCAAAATAATGCTATTTGGTTAGTCTGAGAAAATGGGACAGTTTTAGGTGTTTTGGAATGTGAACAGGTTTTTTAGAAAAAAAACTGTTAGTTTTAAACTAGTAGGATGAATGGTTTTTTGGTATAGCTAAAAGTGACATCATTTTTGTTTGTGTGTGTCTCTGTTTTTTTCTTTAATTTTTAATTGATGCATTTTTTTGGTTTTAGAATGAGGGCAATAATTGAAATGATGTCATTTTGGAGGCTTGAAAATTTGATAGACACGACAATTGGGTACAAGTAGTAATGATGTTGTCTTCGTTCTTAGATATTGAAGCAAAAATGACATCCTAATATTGAATCATAAGAGACCCAAATTTTGGTCATTTTAGTCGATTTTAATTGGAACTACAACCCAGTTGCCTCTGAACACTTCAAATTGATGTCATTTTTGTGTGCACACCCTGCTGTGCTCTCTTATCTTCCTCTTAACAATTTTTTCTTTTCCTTTTTCCTGTGAAGTATGGAGGATGTTTCAAGGAAATCAACAATGGCAGGCATACTTGCTTGTCCTTACTTCTTCTGTGCAAAGTGACTTCTGTGCTTTGTGATGGCTTGAAAAATTGATTCTGACAATGGCAAAAGAACAGTAGATCAGTTTTGTTGGGTTAGTGGGTTTTAGATGCAAAATTGCTGCCCTATCCTGAAGAATAGAGCTGCGATTCCTTGTCTTCTGTTGTTTAAGAAGTGTAGGGGTAGGTCAGGTTGTCATTTGCTAGTGCATTGTGTTTATCGAGTTATTAATTTGGTGATTTAAAGTTCTCTTTTCCATCCTGTTTTTGTTCTAATTGTATTGTAAAGAAATAGAACACACAGAAAGCAGACTGCATACAGAACCAAAATACAACAATAGTCTTAGGCCCATTGAAGATATTGTAATTTAAAAATGAAGAATGAGAAGGCTTAAACCTTATAAATGGGCTACAAGTGTTGCTCACCTGCTTCCTCTCTCTTTCTCTCTCACACACACGCACGATGAGGGCAGAAGGGTGATGGTTTGTAGCTATTGAAAAAGGAAATCCCTCAGACCTTCTGCTGGAGGGCTAGGTCAAAGATTGTCTACGAGTGATCCAGAATGGAGGGAGAAAAAGGGCATTGATCTACTGGCTTAAGGAGGAATGCTGCTGGATGCTTGAGGCTTGGGTGCAGCTTTGATCAGAGACACAGTAGATTCCTTGGGTTAGAATGCCAAGGAGCAGTGAGTGAGCCCTAATGCTCAAACCAAAGAGCAATATCCATGGAAGAATTCTGGTTCCGTTTGAGATCAATTTGGGAGGACTGAGGACTATTATGTTTCCAGAAGAATTTATGGTGAAAGGATGGTGGAAGATATATGGACACTTCAAGGATCTATGAGACTTTTTTCTGCCAAAGTAGGAGATAGGGGCATGAAAACCCTTGATGGATAATACTCAAAGGCAAATGAAGATAAATGGGCCTCTAAAATGAACCAAGCCTATCCCTGCGCGCCATTAACCGTGTTATAAGTCAACCTTTGTGGGGGGGGGGGGGGGGTTGGGGGGTTTATTCTGAAGTTCATTTAGTAAGGGAAGCCCTCTTGGCAAAATCTGCAAGGACTGTTGGTCTGTTGGTGGGAATGGGTTGCAGGGAAGAAAACGAGCAAGGGCTTAGCTTGGATGAAGGCCTAAGTTCTTTGTGAAGCCCAAACGTTGATAAAGACCTTGCATTGCTAGCAAAGAGTAAGAGGGTAATCCTGCTACAAAGATAAAGGGAAGGTAGTGGTGGTTTGAAAGATGGAAGTCTTACTCAGAGAAAGAAGCTGTGAGGGTGCCTTGCGACTTGTAGCAAGGAAGATGATGAAGTGTCTTTTTACATCATAATATCAAAATATCATATATCAGCCTGCAGAAAGAAATACCGAATGCAAATGCTGTATCATCTCCGCTGGGAGCTGAAGCTTACTCTTGATATGAGAATGGGTAGCAATGACCCCGCCATCTGTGAACTGCTAGAAGTTCGTGTCCACGGGGCTGATGGGGCAAAGACTAGAGGATGAATGCTATGATGAGCTTATTTTTTCTAGTTGGGTTATGAGAAAGGCTCAGTTATTCTGCAAGGCACTGGGTTGTCTTTGAAGACTTTGAGAAAGGGCTTTTAAGCTATTTGAATGCAAAGAAGAGAAGGGAGGAAGGGTATCACTACGAGAAATGTGAATAGTAGAAGTAGGAAGAAGGAAGTAAGAAGGCTTGAACTTCGCATTAAAAGGAGGGGGGGGGGTGTGGAGGGGGAAGTGTGTGTGGAGAACCAGTGTAGGAGGGAAGAGTTGATGCTGACTGAGATTCAGTTTCAAGGAAGACAGTGTATTGGAAAGTGACTGTGCCAGGGGTATGAACAATCAGAAGAAGAGGGCAGTAAGCTAAAACTTCCTTAAAAGCTGGTAGGGAGGCATTGTGCACATTCAGAAGATGAAGAGGATTTCAATTGAATATTCATGGGATTTAAACTGTGATGGATTACATCTGGGGAGATTTTTCCATTTCTTCTATACATAAGGGGTTTGTGTATTGGTTTGTATGGGTTTTCACAGGAGAGTACAGCACCAACAAGGGAACCAGGGGTAGCTTTGGGAGAAATTGCTGCAGACAACGGGTTTGTCAGAGTGGCATTGGGTCCTGGGAGGTGAATTAATGGTGCCCTTTTTTCCTAATGAAAGGAATGGGTAGAGGATGGGGCCTCTTGAAAGAATTCAAGATTTTGGGAATGAAATGGACTTGTAGATGGGGGCTGCTTTACCTGGTCCAATATTAGGAAGGAACCTATCATGTCTAGAATTGATCACCTTTTGGTCTCAATGGGTGGGAAGACTAATTCCCAGCACTCTTCAAATATGAAGACTGGTGTCTGATAGGAGGGCTAAGTGGAAAACAGCTTTACAGTTTCAAAGCATGTGGCTGAAAAGTTGGGTAGTTGTGGCGTGATTTCTGAATTTCAAAGAAAAAGCACAAGCATGTCTCTTCGGATTGTTGCCCCTTTGTTATGGAAATAATGGGATTCAGGCCAAGCTGGAGGAAATGAATAAAAGTGTCTCTTCACGTGCATTCTTTGTACTCATAAATGGTTCTGACTTCCTACTGCCTTTTCAATTCCTTTAGAGGATTAAGGGAAGTAGATCCCCTTTTCCCCTTTGACCTTGGTAATGGAAGTGCATATTAAGGTGTACTGGTTTTGGTGGGGGGTAATGGCCTCATTTCTTGGTTTTCAGTGGGTGGAGGCATGCATCGCCAGGGGTTCACCCACCTTCTCTTCTCATACTACACCGGCTTTATTTATTACTTTTTTTCCAAAATTTGTAGTGCTTTGATGGGAGATTGGATTTGATATTAACTTGGGGGGAAGAACTAGATTATTCCTGTTTTCTATTTGATAGACTGACTGCTGGGCTGGACAATGCCCATAATCATTATTCGGCTTTCCCCTTAGAGAAAAATTCAAGAATAAAGGCATTTTGAACTGGTGTTGAAGAGGTTTGAAAAGTTGTTGTCAGTTGGGAGGAGAAGCTCTATCAAAGGGAGGCGGGGTCAATCTTGTTTATAGCAGTCTATTTATGTCTCTTTCCCCTATTCGTTGCTCGGTGGCAAAAAGAATTCTCAAATTCCGAGAAGGTTTCTTTGGGGCAGGCCGGAGGGGGAATTTCAAAATTCCATTTGTGGAAATGGGAAGTGGTGGAACAGCCACTCTACCAAGGGGATTGAGGGAGAGGCTAATTTGGAGCATAATGGATGACCACCAAAGAGTCCAGGTGGCGCTTATGGGTTTGGAGTATTGAGAAACATAAGAAAAGGATGGGGGGATAGGTTCCTTGGACAGATATTTTGAGGCTGGTAGGGGTAACTTTTCTGACAGGATAACTGTCAGCTGACTGTTTCTAGGATTGTATGAGCTGGCTAGGGACAAAGAAGCTGGCCTGCTCAATCTACAACTTAGCTCGTACGATAGTGTGGGATGTGGCATTTATTTATTTGGAGAGCACAAGACTCGGAATCAGAGAGCTTCTTTAGTTTTCTGAATCTTTTGTATGGATAAAGAGGAAGGGGTAAAGTGAAAGAGCTCTGACGTGGGATTTATGAGAGTGGAGTCTTTTTACATAATTATTATCAGTGAGTTTTGGCTGCTTCTGTGCATGATCTTCCTTGGAAAGCCATTTGAAAGACTAGCTCCTCGCGAAGTAGTCACTTGGTAGCAATGTGGGGAAGGATTTTGAGCACATAGAACCTTTTGAGAAGGGGCATTACTGTGGTTAACTGTTGTTTTTTTTGTGTGAAGAGCAGGGTGAGTCCTCTGTTGCGGGTGGATGAGGAACTCCTTGGACCGTGCAGCAGCTATGCTGGGGATCAATTGGTTTAGCAATATGGCTTATAAAAAGGCAGAAATATGGACTTTTAAAGGTATTAAAACAGTGAGATTGAGAAAGAAACTTGTGCAGCAGAACCTTCAGGACCATTTTTTGGCTGGTTTGGATGGAAAGAAATATAAGAGCAAAATGCAGTTGGATTTAAAGCTTTGTATTTCCTGTACAAGGGACGGCATTTTGTTAATAGCCAAGCAGCCGTTGAATTTATTGAAATTTTCTCCTTGTAATTTTTGTTTTTGTTGTTGAGTTGAACCTCCTTGGGGCCCTTGGCGGATCGTTCCTTCACTTAAAGAGAGGAAAAAAAAAAATGAGAAAAAGAAAAGAGAACTTAAATGTGTTGTAGAACATAGATATTTTTAAAAATGGAATTTTGACTTCAATGGTCTACAGCAGTTAGGTAGAGCTCTCTTTTGGTTGATTCTAGTGGGGAGGGTTGCACCATATGTGATTAGATTCAAGGTTTTGGCCCCTACGTTGAAGTGATAATCTGGATTTTATTTTTTCTTCTGGGTTTCAATTGCAAGTTCTTTTTTGTTTTCTTTTTTCTGTAATCTTATGTTTTTTATGGGTATTTGAAAATTTGTATACTTGATTGTTGGGTTATGAAACTTTCTAGGTTCCAAAATTGTTTGAGAGATGTGAAGAAAAGAGCCTATAGTTTCTTGCTTTAGTCACTTTTTTCCCTTCCTGCGGTATTCAAACTTCACACTTTGGATGTGGGCTCAGAGGGTGGTAAGATTTCTGATAAGCTATTCCATATCTAAGTATTGTATTCCTTGCATTTGAGCATCTACTTCATATTATGATAGACAAATGCCTGACCATTTCAATTTCATTTTAAATATTTACTTCTGCACTTTGGTTACAAGTTTAATTTTGTACTATGAATTTCTCCACCCCACCCCCCCACCCCAGATTATGTATTGTGGTGTTTGATGTGAGCGAAATTCAATTCAATATTTCTTATTATTATGTACATCCCAATCTTACATTATATAATAAAATTAGTTATTCTAAATAAGGAAATAATCCCCCTACAGAATAATCTATAATCTTCTACATTTACCTACTTTCCTAATTTACTCATTATTCACAAAGATACTTGAGATTTTAACACTCTCCCTCAAGTTGGATCATAGATTTTAATCATCTATAACTTGTTAATGAGATCATCAAAGTTCTGTCTTGCCAACCCTTTAGTAAAGATATCTGCAGTTTGTTCCTTGGTAGGTACGTAAGTCATACAGATAGTTTATTCTTCAACTTTCTTTTTGATAAAATGTCGGTCCACTTCCACATGTTTAGTCTTGTTATGTTGAATTGGATTGAGAGAGATACTAATAACTACTTTGTTGTCACAATAGAGTTTGATAGGAAATTTTATCGGGACCTGTAGTTCATCCAAGAGTTTTTGTAACCACAATCCTTCACATATCCCTTGAGCAACTGCCCTGAACTCAGCTTCGGCACTATTACAAGTCACTACATTCTGTTTTTTGCTTCTCCAAGTTACTAGATTTTCCCATATGAATGTGTAATAACCGGTGGTGGACCTTGTATCTTCCACTAATCTACCCAATCTACATCTATAAAGATCTCTACTTCTTTGCTTTCACATTTCTTAAAGAAGAGTCCTTTTCCCAGGGAGCCCTTAAGATATCGAAGGATCTTGTACACAACATCTAAATAAGCTTCTTTTGACGAATGCATGTGATGACTTACCACACTAACCGCAAATGTAATATCTGATCTGGTATATGATAAGTAGATTAGCTTACCAACCAATCTCTTGTACCTCTCATTTTCAACTGGTATTCCACAGTCTTCGATCCTCTTTACTACTTCAATTGGGGTTTCACTAGGCTTGCATCCAAATATGCCAGTTTCAATTAAGAGATTAGTGATATACTTTCGCTGAGAGACACTAATACCCTTTTTCATTCTGGCAACTTCCATTCCCAAGAAGTACCGCATTTCTCCCAAGTCTTTAACTTCAAATTCAGTAGTTAGAACTTTCTTTAATCTTTCCATCTCTTCTGTATCATCCCTAGTTAAGATTATATCGTTAACATACATTATTAGAATTGTTCTCTTACCCTTTTTAGACTGTTGGAAGAACGAGGTGTGATTAGATTGCCCTTGTCGATATCCTTGGTTCTTTATTACTTTTGCAAATCTATTGAACCATGCTCTGGGAGATTGCTTGAGTCTATACAAGGACTTCTTGAGTTTACACACTCTGTTTTCTTCACTTTCTTACTGAAGTCTGGTGGCATTGTCATGTAAACTTCTTCTTCTAACTTGTCATTTAGAAGTGCATTCTTAATGTCAAGTTGTTATAGTGGCCAATCTAAGTTGGCTGCCAAGGACAAGAGGACCTGAACTATATTCAAGTTGCTACCGGTGCAAATGTCTCTGTATAGTCAATGTAGTAAGTCTGTGTAAATCCTTTTGTAACGAGTCGAGCTTTATATCGTTCAACTATCCCATCAGATTTATATTTCACTATGAAGACTCATTTACTCCCAACTAGCTTCTTCCCTCTTGGCAAATTCATTACATCCCAAGTTCCACTTTTCTCCAGGGCCCACATTTCCTTCCTGACAGCCTCCCTCTATTTAGGTATTTCCAGAGCTTCTTGAATATTCTTTAGAATTTTCATCTTGTCAAGGTTAGAGGCAAAATCACGATATCCTATAGACAAGTTTTTATAAGACATGTATTTAGACCAGGGATATTGAGTACATGACTTGGTTTGTTTTCAGACTGCCATAGGTAAATTGATGTCATCAGGTACAAGATTATCATAAGAGAGCTTATGACTATCTATTACCAAATCGGGATTGGGCGTGGACTTATAGTTGTTCGAAGCCATCACCGGATCCAACGCTTTTTGTAATGACCCGAAAAATTTTAACTATTTAAAATAATAAGAAGATAATAAAGGAAAATGGGAAATAGAAGAAAGGGAAAAAGAAATTTTAAAGGGAAATAAGCAGGCGCTCGTCGACGAACTTTATTTTCTCATCAACAATCTATCTTCTGAGCCTTGTCGTCGAGTATGCATGTCTCGTCGACGAGGGTTTACCGAGAGAGGTTCTCATATTTCTGAATTTCGTCAATGAGCTCTTGATTTCGTCCATGAACTGTGTTCTTGGGCTCGTCAATGAGTCCACATGTCTCATCAATGAGGCCACGTGACAAGTTGCCTATAAATAGGCAAAAATCAGAATTTCAGCAAAGGAATTCATTTTTTCTTCTGTTTCTCTCTCTAAAAATGGCCCTGAGCCTTCTCTCTTCAAATCCGACCCGGTTTTAGCCCAATTTGACAATCGGAAGTTACCACGAGACTCTTGAGAATATTTTCTACAACATAGGTGGAGTAGAATTTTGAATTGAGAAGTTTGGGAAACATTCCAAAACCAGGGTAAGTGAGATATTTTTAGGTTTTATTATTATTTTGAGATATATGGAACCAAGGAAGTATTAAATGAGCCTTTTTAATGAGATTTGAGCAAAGGGTCTCGTTTTGTTTGATTTTAGGCAGAATCCCGAGGAACAAGTAAGGGAAATACTTTATTACAGATTTTTATTAATTTTGGGTATAAAATTCTATATATTTAGGTATAATTTTCTGAACAGTACAGGTATTGAAAATATTGTTTTTAATTATATTTTATATTAGGAAAAATTATATGGCATGAAAACAACTTTGATAATTAAATGGCCGTGGGTGCTGCTTGATTTTGATTGATGTTCAGTTGTGGATACTGTTTGGATTGTGAATACTGTTTGGTTGTGATGCTGTTTGGATGATTAAATTTTGTGAAAGGAAATGCGTTGATGTGTTTACCTGTATAGGATGTGTTTGTGCTATGGTACATGTATAAATTGCGATATAACACTGGCAGTGGTATAAGGAGGTCGTTATATCGTACATGATATAAATAGTCATATAACGTTGGCAGTGGTATGAGGAGGTCGTTATATGGCCTTTTATATGAGGGGTAAAACATTGGCAGTGGTATGAGAAGTTTGTTTTACTTATTTACCCTAAACAGTGTTGTGTGTGTGTGGGTGTGAATAAAGATTGTGTGGGTAATTTTGTGTGGACTGTGATACTTGTGTGGTTATGGACCCTTTGTGGGTGTGATTGAGAAGCTTGTGTTGTAACCTGTGTGGTTAAGAAGATTATGTGTGTATCCTGTGTGGATTAGTTATGGTATGTGTGCATGTGGAACTTGTGAAATGATTAGCATTGGTGACGTTTAACTTTAATTGTATAAGTATTTATGGTAAAGTAGATTATTCTGCCCCAAGGCTTGCTGAGGAAGGTGAATGTTCTGGTAATTATTTTTGGATACCAAAGTAGAGGGAAACTACTTGTATGAGCGGGTGACCTTCCCTATTCTAGGAGACTTTACCTGGATACATAACCCGAGAGCTTATTAAGAAAGGTGAGTGCACTGGTGTTTGCACTAGAGAAGAAGGAATCTACTTGTATGAGCGGGTAGACTTCCCTATTCTCGGGAATTTTTTTAAAAAATAATTATGTACATGTGTATGTGATTGGGTGATAGAGAAGTTAACAATGGCATGATTATGTATGCGTTTTCTTGGCTGCTATGGATAGTGGAATATATCACCCTGGTGATTATTTAATCTTTTTAGGTCTTCTAGGTGATTGAACTTAGATAGCTCCAGGGCGGGGTTAGTTTTTATGAGTGGATACTAGAACAGTTATGTGTATAGTTTTATGTTTAATCTATTTTATCCTGGTTATGTAATATAAAGAATGAGTTTGTAGTTTATGGGTCTGCATATGTAAATATAGAACTCCATTATTTTTTTTTAGGTTATTTAATTAATTCTGTTGCGTGAATGGTATTAGAGATGCATGTTTGGTCTCATAACACCTTGGGCCCCACATGGCGGGTCCAGGGCGTTACGGTTGGTATCAGAGCATAACGATCTTACAGACTTTAGGAGGATTAATACCAGAGTATAGGTTTGAGTTGGATAAGGGTAGGAAAGGGTAGATTAAGGCACTGATAGAAGTTTAAATTTGTTTCGTAGCTTGAAGGCAGAAATCCTTTGACGAACTTCTGTGATTTCTGAATCAGTTGACGGTTTCAGAAAGTTATGGTAAATCCATCAACGGTGATGTTTCCAAGCGAAGAAACTAAAATTTGGAAGTTAAAATGATTGCGAATAATTGGATATCATATGTTTAATTGAGGATTTGGATATTAAATTGGTTTTATGTTTTATGATTATGTCAGATATATTAAGATGTAGAGATTCTAAACTTGCCTCTGTTATATATATATATAAGGATGGATTCTAGAGGCAAAGGCGTAGATGAAGAAGGAGGAAGCGAGTTAGGAGCTTCCAGTAGGGATGAGATTGACACGTCTCAACTCTTACGTGGAATAGCTCGTCAGGTTAGGGAAGAGATGAGAAAAGACTTTGGGGGATCAAGCTACCCACCAGTGCATCAGGGTTGCACGATTAATCAATGCACACATCTAAAACCCTCATTTTTTGAGGGTGGTACTGACCCAATTAAGGTTGAGATGTGGATGCAAGAGATGGAGAAGATAATGACAGTGTTGAATTGCACCGAGGAGTAGAAGGTTCTTTTCGCCACCTTTAAACTAGCAAGAGAAGCTAAACGGTGGTGGCATGCGATGAAACTGTTGGAGGAACAATGAGCAGTACCTATAGCGATGACCTGAGGTCGTTTCAAATAGGTCTTTTATGATCGGTACTTTTTCCGCCACCACCAAAAATGCAAAGGCGGAATAATTTTTCAACCTGACTCAGGGGCGTCTCACTATTCAACAATATGTTGCTAAATTTTTGGAACTTTCCCACTTTGCACCTTCCATGGTTCCAGATGAGTATCAAAAGGTGAGATGGTTTGAAAGGGGTCTAAATTAGAGGATTCACGAACATATGACGTGTTTTCAGATCCAGGATTTCGCAGAATTGGTGGAGAAAGCCACCATGACAGAGTCAAGTCTGTAGAGGGATGCAGAGGCGTCAGAACGAAGGAAAAGGGCTGTGTCTCCTCGCTCCCAAACAAATGTTAGACAAGGGTCATGAAGGGGAGACAGAGATGTTGCAGGTCAGGGGTCGGAAAGAAATTATCAGGGACGATAAGGCGATTTGTCACGCCCCCACTACCTTAGATGTAACTAGTGGCATTGGGGAGAATGTTGAAGTAGGGGTTTCGTGTGCTATAAATGTGTTAAATATAGTGATATAGCCCGGGAATGTTGAGAACCGCCGAACAACGCACCTGCTCCAAATCAGAATCAGAAGAACAACCTGGTACCTTGCGGCGGTGGTGCCCCGACACGTGTTTATATGTTGGGTACACCTGAGGAGGACAATGCTAAAGGCGCAAGTAATATATCTACATTAGCATGAGTATTAATTTTTTTATACTTTGCATGATTTGGTGTTGCATATGTTTGAATTGATTAAAATGTATGAATGTGTTTAGTTAGCTTTTTAGTTATGAGAAATAGGTGATTAACGAATTTCAAGGACGAAATTCTTTTAAAGATAAGAGAATGTAACGACCCAGAAAATTTTAACTATTTAAAATAATAAAAAAGATAATAAAAGGAAAAGGGGAAATAGAAGAAAGGAAAAAAGAAATTTTAAAGGGAAATAAGCAGGCATTCATTGACAAACTTGATTTTCTTGTTGACGAGCTATCTTCTGAGCCTCGTTGCCGAGTATGTATGTCTCGTCGACGAGGGTTTACCGAGAGTGGTTCTCATATTTTTGAATTTCGTTGATGAGCTCCAGGTTTCATCCACGAACTGTGTTTTTGGGCTCGTTGACGAGACATCTGAACTCGTCGATGAGGCCACATGGGAAGTTGCCTATAAAAAGGCAAAAATCAGAATTTCAGCGAATGAATTCATTTTTTATTTTGTTTCTCTCTCTAAAAACGGCCCTTCTGCCTTCTCTCTTCAAATCTGGCTCGGTGTTAGTCCGATTCGACGATCGGAAGTTTCCATGAGACTCCTGGGAAGATTCTCTGCAATATAGGCGGAGTAGAATTTTGAATTAAGAAGTTTGGGAAACATCCCAAAACCAGGGTAAGTGAGATATTTTAAGGTTTTTTTATTATTTTGAGGTATATGGAACCTAGGAAGTATTAAATCAGCATTTTTATGAGATTTGAGCAAAGGTTCTCGTTTTGTTTGATTTTGGGTAGAATCCCAAGGAATAGGTAAAAGAAATACTTTATAACCGATTTTTATTAATTTTAAACTGGTTAATTTTTGGGTATAAAATTCTATATATTTAGGTATAATTTTCTGAACAGTGCAGGTATTGAAAATATTGTTTTTAACTATATATTATATTAGGAAAAATCATGTGGCATGAAAACAACTTTGATAATTAAATGGCTGCAGGCGCTGCTTGATTTTGATTGATGTTCACTTGTGGATACTGTTTGGATTGTGAATACTATTTGGTTGTGATGCTGTTTGGATGATTAAATTCTATGAAAGGAAATGCGTTGATGTATTTACTTGCACTAGATGTGTTTGTGCTGTGGTATATGTATAAATTGCGATATAACGTTGGCAGTGGTATGAGGAGATCGTTATATCGTACTTAATATAAATTGTGATATAACGTTGGCAGTGGTATGAGGAGGTCGTTATATCATACCTGATGTAAATAGTCATATAACGTTGGCAGTGGTATGAGGAGGTCGTTATATGAGCGTTTATATTTGAGAGGGGGGGGGGGGAGGGGTAAAACATTGGCAGTGGTATGAGAAATTTGTTTTACCTATTTACCCTAAACAAGGTTGTGTGTGTGTCGGTGTGAATGAAGATTGTGTGGGTAATTCTGTGTGGATTGTGATACTTGCGTGGTTATGGACCCTTTGTGGGTGTGATTAAGAAGCTTGTGCTATAACCTGTGTGGTTAAGAAGATTATATGTGTATCTTGTGTGGATTGGTTGTGGTATGTGTACATGTGGAACTTGTGAAATGATTAGCGTTGGTTACAAGTGATTTTTGGGACTGTATAATGTGTATGTGAAAGAACTTAGGGTCTTTTTTAGGGTTTTAGGCATTTTAACTTAGCCTAAAAAACCCGGCGTCGGTCAACCTTTGTCTAACGTCATTTGATTTCCAAGGATGTGTAGGGACCTAGGGTTGTTTTAAGGCCTTTGAGCTTGTAGTTCTTACCATTCATGGCCTGCATCAATTATTATAGACATTTTCTTATATTACTAGTAAAGACCTGAATAAAGCATAATATGTTGACCCTATTGGTCATGTCCCAATTTTGATAATGAAAAATACTCTGGTATTTAATGTCTATCAAGTTTGTGTATAGGTTCATAATAACAAGATCATTTGATGGCATGTGAAGACTTAAAGACTGAATACCCTGAAGACTATTTTCATATTGTAATTCATTTCACTATTATTGGGTCTGTAATATTTAAGTATGAAAGGTCTGTAATAATCATTGCATGACATGCATGTAGGAACTATAAAGCTTAAGACCTTAGAGACCTTAGGGAAGTCGATCGACGGCAGATTTTTTTGGCAAGAAAAATGGCCTTAGAAATGACCCTAGGTCCTTATACAATACTTGAGATTGTCCCCATAATCACATATGTTATCTGAGAATTAATTGAAGCAAAAATTGGACTTAATTGAAAATATATGAGAGGTCGGGCGACCGAACCCCTGGTGTTCAAAACACCTCGGGTGCCAGAACCGTTGGGAAGTCAGTGGGTTGACTTGGTTTCGAGCGATAGAACCTTTTTGAATGTATCTTCCTCGGGCACCCAAACCCGTGTCAGAGTGCTTTTCACCAACCCGGGTGACCGAACTGTATAGTTCAAAATGACCTCGGGCGACCAAACTTGTGAGTTCGGGCTACCAAACTTGTGAGTTTAGGCTACCAAACATATTACCGGCCACCCGAACCTCGGACTTAACTCTCTGACTTTTGTTTGGCCAACTAAATGACAATTCGGGCACCCAAACTATTTTATATGAATTTTGAAGATGAGTCTATTCGGGCAATCGAACTTAAGTTCAGCTACCCGAATCCTCTCGGGTTGCTTATTTTTTACTGGGGTTAAAATTAAGTAAACATGGTTAATTTTATTAATGGTTTTCAGAACAAATTTAATTATACCCTTGGTGTCCCCAATGGTCATAATTTTGCCTATGCCTATATATATTTCTTCATTTGAAAAATTAAAGATGAATTAGCAAATAGGATTAAGCCAAATCTCTCTCAAATTTTCCAAACCCTTTTTGCTCATACTACCTCCATATACTCTACAACTTTGATTTTGTTGATTAACCAAGTGTAGTGAGAGTGCTTAGAGTGTTTATACACCATTCCATATTGCTTATAATTCTCATTTGTATTGTTTATTGATTGATTTTGATATTGAGAGTTAAGCATAAGTTTTCTCACATATTTTATTTGATAAATCCAGTATTGAGAAAAACTTATTAGCTTAAGGATTTTTGCATTGTCATTGCAAGATTCCTATAGCTATATTTTTGTGTGCAAAGGATTTTACAAGATATAATTTTTCAAATAACTCTTATACCTATTTTATTGAGGAAAATATTTTGAGTTGGTTTGATTATTGTTTGCAGCATCTTTGAAACCTTAATTTAGCATTGAGATTTGATATATCTAGTTTCAAAGAAATAGCTTGTTAGAACACTCATGCACATATTTAAGATTATCCATAATATTGAGTGTTTATTACACACATAGAGCACTGAGCTTGTAGTTCTTACATCATTAAGGTGCATTGATTATATTATGCGTAGTGGTACATATCTACTTGTATAAGAAGTGATTGTTTGTACACAATAATTTGTATTGAATATTCGTTGTATTCTAGGCGTGGGCCTAAAGAGGGAGACTAGCTCTGTGAAATAGTCTTGGACTGGCTTAGACCTAGTTAGGAAAGCTAGGTATGTCATCTTGGTAAGGCGTGTTGGTTAAGGTCAGCCTCGTTAATTGAACTGGTTGTAACCAGGGTTGCTCCACCCATTAAGTGGGCATTAGTGGAATCCTTGGGCTTGTGAGTCAGAGGCGGGGATGTAGGAACAGTTGGTCGAACGCCGATAACATATCGTGTGTGTTCTTTATATTTCTACGAATTTATTTTCCACACTTTTATTTTCAGCACATGTATGTTGTATGTTGGATTCATTATATGTAGTACATGTGTTGATTGAGTTTATAATTGCATAGACAGACCCTAGGTTGCATAATACTACTGATTTGGATAAACCTAGGTAGGACAAAATTTTAATACCCAATTCACCCCTCTCCTAGAAATACACTAAAGCTAACAATTGGTATCAGAGCCTCGTTGCACTAGGCTTAACAGCTTTTCTAAAAGATTACAATGGCTCTCATTGGTGTATCCCCATTCGGAGAGAGATATTCACCTTCTAGGCCTCCTGTATTTTGTGGTGCCGATTACACCACCTAGAAAATTAGAATGAGTATATTTATAAAATCAATGAATTGGATGACCTGGCGGGTGATTTTTAATGGAATTCGTATGCCTTTAGATGAAAATGATATTAGGTTAATGCATGCGAATTCATATGTCATGGACATGTTATATCTTGCATTAGATTCTAATATTTTTATTAAGTTTGTGGCATGTCATAGTGCACAGGAAATCTGAGATGGACTTGAAAAGAAATATGGAGAATCCCAAGAAAAGGAGACCATCACTCCAGAAGTGTCATGCTCAGATGGTCAGGGAGTGGTAAGTGATAGGGAAATGACATTAACAGAAGAAGAGGTATATGATTCTAACTCAAACTCAATTGATGATTCTTACATTAACTGTTGTGATATGTCAAATGCTGAGTCATCTATTGAATACCATGATAATTCTGTTGATGATGCATGTGATGATTCTTATGCTGAGTGCTATGTTGCGTGATATGACGAATCATCTAATATTCCCTGTGATAATACTATTGAAATTGCATGCAATGATTCATATAATAACTATGATATATCTTATGACGAATCATGTGCTGAATTGATAAATCAAAGCATGCTTTCGTATGAAAAGCTAGATAAAACTTTATTGACAATGAATAAATTTCTAGCGAAGTTATCTAAGCAGAAATCCATTTTGAAAAATGAAAACAAAAGCATGGCAAAGCAATTAAGAAAATTAAAAGATTATTATGCCATCTTAGAAAAGAGAAAGATTAAGAAGATATTGAAAATTATTTGCTTAGAAGAAGAAATGGATGATTATTCTAGAGCTTCAATCGAAGTTAAAAATGAAAAGAATAATCATAATAAACTCTTAAGAATTAAAAAAAAAAAAACATTTTCAAGAAGGGTTCATCCTTTAGATCCAATAGCTATTTTTATGTCTCATCGAGCAAAAATATTATTTGTAAGCACAATCTTTCACGTATTTACAAAACCTGCTTACACTGTAAAAGAAAATGGCACCTTCTATCTACTTGCTCATCCATAAGTGTCGGAGGCTTAGAAAAAGAAATGAAATGAATAATCATGAAAGCAAACCACGTAGGACTTTTGAAGAAAAATGGATCTAAATTAATATTACTTAGTTATTTAATGCTTCCTTAGATCCTAGGTCTAGGTTTAGAGGGTGGTAATGTGAAAGACTAGGAAGTGGTTTATGCTTAAAATATCAAATCTTAGTATATGCATTCACTATATAATATTGGTCTAAGAACTATGAGAAAATCATGCCAAAGTGGAAATACATGTAATATATTCAATATGAACTTAATGCATATATATCATAATGATTGGTGAAAATGTGAAAACATTGGCTATAGCTTACTAAATTAAAATCTGCTTCCAAATGGACAAAAGAATCCTTGCTTGGTATAAAATTCTTATTGCTTAATTCATGCGTGAATGTACAAATATTAAATTAAGCAAACATTGTCCATTGCACAAGCCTGCGGTTTAGGGAATCCATCTTTTATCATACATCATTATACCCTAAACTCACTTTTGAATATGAAAAACCTAAATCAAAATCAAGTCATCACTCTAGGCTTAAAGTACTACTGATCATAAATGACTAATATATATATTGAGTGCTTATCATAAGACGTCTCTTCTACTCACCAATTGTATCCTTGCTTCATAATTATAATTATATCTAAAGGATACGTACCTCTATTCAAACAGCTGTTTTCAAAATTCATACTCTCCTAGACGCTCTTTGCACATGCCTAGTCACCATTACTAAGTACAAAAATGTTATAGAAAATGTCCACTCATTCTAAACATTCTTTTGAACTAAATGATAATTTGATTGTAAAGAGTATTTACTCATTTTTGCTTTATAAGCTCTCAAGTTAAAATCAAATCTATTAGAGCTTCACATACTTAGAGATGTGTTGAATGGCTAAAATTATTTGCACTAGGTTTTTGATCTAGATTATGAAATGAAGTTTGAAAGAAATCTATGCATGATCAATTAAATTTAAAAGTCATTCTAACTCATGCCTCTCACACGTATTGAAATCATAAGAAAAGAGGCGGACATAGGCATATTACTTTAACAAATATTTATTATGAATTTTTGGTCTGTTAAAGCATATTCATCCAAAGCCAAGCATACATCACTAAAAATCCTAAACTCTTGGCTAAAGAACTTGAAAAATAAGAAAAAGACATTAAATGAGTTGAGTGCATAACTTAGGGGGAGATTTTATTCTTCATATATGTAAATCAAAATGCTCTCATATCCTTATATCGTTTATGCCTTATGCTTATATATGTGTACAACATTGCTGCACTATCCATGATTCAATAAATGACTAAAATTTCCTTGATGGATAGTTTATGTCTTTTCTTAGCATGAACTTGTATTAAACTATATTGAATATCTTCAGTTGATTATACTACTGGAATGCATGCTTAGTCTAGAATGCCTCCTGCATGGCGGATGCAGTTGATGTGTATTGCCTGTTGGTAGTGGATATAGGTTCTTGTGTTCCTTGAACTAAATTATAAATTACTTATTTGAACCTATCAGGTACAAATTTTATGGGACAATGTTCAATTTACAAACGACAGGCTACCGAAATTTCAACAAGAATTTTCCTAAGTAAAACCTTGTACATGGATGATTATGATAGAATTAATATTAAAATATTTTTGAAAGGATGAGTGAAAACTGAATATATTAGATTTCATCCTAGCATAATCATCGAATGATCAGAAGACTTTAGCTCCATCCCTAGAAAAGAGTATAAGAAACTTATATGCATCACTACACTTATTGAATATTGAGGCTCTTCTGAAATCCCTGAACATTATATCCTGCGCTTGAAGCTTTATGATTTGATATGGAATGTTCTTGGGTCATGAACTCTATTGTATGTCTTAATACATATTCTCAGATGCATCTATAACCTACAGGGACGATAATACTGGACGCATAGTAAAATGAATAAATCTTAATCCAGTATGCTCCTTTTAAAAGACTTAAATATGAAGGCTTATACTGCATGACATGTTAAATGAAATTAGTCTATAACTGGTATAAGCATTTTATCTCATCTAAGCAATAATTCAAATTGATAGGGGGAGCATCTAGAATTAAATTACTACCCTATTTTGCTCACCCATATATTTAGCTTAGATATGTTGTTTAATAAAATGTGGTATGGTTATATTGAAAATCTTAAGTTGAAGTATGTATTTTTGCCACAGTCATTCGTCTTTACCATATGATCTTGTTTTTATCTTCGAATATATCTTTAAACTTTATATGGTTGTATTTTTCTAGTCATGAGATGTTCTATGCTTAAATATTCACCAGAAAAATTCTGCTTGCATGTGTTTTAAATTAAAGTTTCTTTTTCAGCAAGCAAGCCCCAATACCTTTTTGCAAACATCATAAGGGGGATATATATTTATTATGTACATATATATATATATATATATATATATTTTTTTAAATTGCATAATTGATTCAGTAACTTCATATGAAAATACATGCGAACTAGTTAGACTGTATTTTTGTTCAAACCAACTATTTGCTATCATATGTCATGTGTTTTAAAGTCATATCTTCCATGGGTTTTATGATATGCTTCAATTGCAATGGTTTGTGCATATATATGGTATAATTTTGTTTTCATGTTATTTAAATCCTTAAATGACCAGTTATATATATAGTCTGTGTGCTTAATTGCTCTATACTTTGTGTATTCGTTTGTGGTTTTCAATGCATAGCTATCATATCCATTGCATGTGGATAGTTATATATATTTTTTGTTTTGATTATACTGGACTATTTGAGTTAAATGTTGTGGATAATTGAAAATTTGAACTTAATCAGGTCATTTCTATACAGACATGTGTTTGGGAAATGTTCTATTTTCAAATGACATGTTGTCGAATTTTTTTAAAGATTTCCCAAAACCACATTTGTATTTGAATGATAGTTATTTATTTATTTTTTTTGCCTATATACTCAAATGATTTATCTAGGCCCTTTTTACTGTTGCCAAAAGGGGGAGAAGTAGGTAAATATTTGTCATCATCAAAAAGGGGAAGATTGTTGACCCTATTGGTCATGTCTCATTTTTGATAATGACAAATACTCTGATATTTAATGTCTATCAAGTTTGTGTGCAGGTTCATAATAACAAGATCATTTGATGGCACTTGAAGACTTGAAGACTAAAGACCCTAAAGACTATTTTCATGTTGTAATTCATTTCACTATTATTGGGGCTATAATATTTAAGTAGAAAATGTCTGTAATAATCATTGCATGACATGCATGTAGGAACTATAAAGCTCAAGACCTTAGAGACCTTAGAGAGGTCGACCGACACTGGATTTTTTTGGCAAGAAAAATGACCTTAGAAATGACCCTAGGCCCTTACACAACACTTGAGATCGTCCCCAAAATCACATATATTATCTGGGAATTAATTGAAGCAAAAATTGGACTTAATTGAAAATATGTGAGAGGTCGAGTGATCGAACCCTAGGTGTTCAAAACACCTCGGGTTCTCGAATCGTTGGGAAGTCAGCGGGTTAACTTGGCTTCAGGCGACCGAACCTTTTTGAATGTATCTACCTCGGGCACTCGAACCCGTGTCAGAGTGCTTTTCACCAACCCGGGTGACTGAACTGTATAGTTCAAAATGACCTCGAACGACTGAACTTGTGAGTTCGAACTACCGAACATATGACCGGGCACCCGAACCTCAAACTTAACTCTCGAACTTTTGTTCAGTCAATTGAATGAACATTCGGGCACCCGAACTATTTCATATGAATTTTGAAGATGAGTCCATTTGTGTAACGACCTGAAGAATAATGGTATTAAAATAATAAAAAGAAAGGGAATTGGAAACAAGAACAAAAGGAGGTAGTCGACTTCATCGACGACATTGCATTTTGGATGGGATAATTTTGAGGAATTTTAGCCTCCTCGTCGACGAACACAGGGGACTTGTTGACGAGGGTATAAGAGGAGCTCGTCGACATGGACAAGATTCGTCGACGACAAGTTACAGAGAGAGGATTTGTGGAAACCTAAAATTCATCGACGAGGGTTGAAGTTCGTCGATGAACTTTCTACAGGACTCGTTGATGAGGTGACGTGACTCGTCAACAAATCTCGCAGTATAAATAGGGTTAAACGTGATTTTTGTCCATTTTCCTGCGCAAAAATCCTCTCTCTCATGCTTCGGTTCTTCCCCCTTCTCTCTTCGATTTCGGGTTGGTTTTCTGCTGGTTCAAGGATCTGAAGCAACCACGACGCTCCTGGGGAAGTTCTATGCAAGTCTGCCGGAGCGGATCGTCGGTGGGGCTGAGTTGGGAAACCATCCCAAATCCAGGGTAAGACTTTCTACTAAATATTTGAATTCTTGACAGTTGTAGAAAGCATAGTATACATAGAAATACTAAACTTTAGTTCCAGGAATTGTTATTTTCAGGGTGTTGAGTAGGGAACCCTACGGGTACAGGATAGATTTTCTTATGGGGCTTTTCAAGAATCAGGTAAGAGGATAAACGAAACTAGTATTTTATAAAAAATATGTATATTGTTATAGCATTTGATTTCAGGAAAATAAATATATTTATATATGATTTATATTTGGGAAAATACTGTTGAAAATGATGGTATGTTAAATATGCGGAAAACCTGTTAGTGTGGCATGAGTAGAAATTGTTATGAAATACTGTTTTCTGGGAATGTGTTAATGATACGGATTTTTATAATGGAAAATCAGCATACGGACCGATATTTTTATATGTTTTGCCGGCGTACGAGCCGTGCTATGTGTATGATTTGCCAGCATACGAGCTAAGCTATGGATATATTTTGTCGGCGTACGGGCCATGCTATGGATATGATTTGCCAGCGTACGGGCTGAGCTATGTATATGATTTTTCGGCGTACGGGCAGAGCTATGGATGTGATTTGCCAGCATACGGGCTGTGCTATGATATGATTTGCCAGCGTACAGGCCGAGCTATGGTAAAATGTGAAATATCGACATACGAGCTGATGATTTTCATGATATACATATATATGCAAAATGATATGATTGATTTGATAATTAATGATATGAAATATCCATGTATCACAATTTCAGTATATGTTATATGATATCAGAACCTGGTTGGCTTGATCTAGGTTAGCACTTACACGTACCGTTGCTATGTGTCCATGGTCATCATGATCATAATATCTATGTTAACGCCGCTGTATGGAGTGGTGTGAGATTAGATGGTCGATGTAATTTTTAAGAAGTGTGTGAGCGCCCTTGGTGTACGGACCAGGTCTAGCAGACCCATCAGACTTACAGACTGTACTTCTGACTTGGCAGTGGTCGGCTAACCATTGTTAGGTCCCACCTTCGGGCCACACAACCCAGTCATGTGGGGGTAATACATGACAACAGCCAGCTAACCTACTAGGAATGTTTTTGTATTATTATTATATGAGATAAAATATGTTTATGAAAATGTAGTAAGTTCTACCATGTTTTGATGATATATATGTTTTCCCAGATTTGATATAACATTTTACTGAATATGTTCTGTATGGTATATGTATAACACAGAATACTCATGTTGCCAGACAATGGTATTAGTTTATTTCCCTTACTGAGAGGTGTCTCACCCCAAAATTTTGTAAACTTTTCAAGAGCCCCAGATAGGAGAGCGGGAAAAGCTCTGCTGATCTAGTGTTGTTTGTTTGCCCTCTTTAAAGGATAAGTTTTAGTAGGGACAGTTGGATTTTGTGAGAAATGTCCCTAGATCTTGTTTTTGGGATGTATATATTGAAATATAGTGGTATAGTGACTTTGGTATTTATGGTAATGTGATGGATGTTTTTGTATTTATAATATTATGATTGTATGTTTCCTACTGCTTAGGTTTCGTTATGTGTTCTGATGTATCCCTGGTACCCACGGGTCCACGTGGATTATGATCTGCTGAGTTAGGTTTTGTGATTTTGTAATATGGAAAAAGAAAAAAAAGTGTGAAATTAAGCAGGTCGTCACAGTTTGGTATCAGAGCCTAGGTTGCTAGGTTCTGTAGACTTTAGAATGTAGCGGAAAAAATACCAGAGTTTAGGAAATGATTTGAGGTTTTGTTTTATAATATAGAGGCAGGACTTCCGTGGTAGTTTCTGTGTTTTTCCTGGGGTGACAATTTCAGGAAAACCATAGTAAGCTATTGTCGAGTTGTGTTCCTAGAATGTAGGACTGGGGATTAGAAATAAGTTAGAAATGTTGAGATAAGTGGTGAGGATAGGTGGATAAATTATGAGGATAGGATTTCTGAGTTGCGTTTGTTGTTTTTAGGATGGATCCAGGAGGTAATAATGCCCATGTGAGTGGCAGTGATGGAGCAGGGCCTTCGGGTGCAACTGGAACTGACTCTGACACGGTATTATGTAGCGTGGCTCAGCAGGTTATGGCTGAGATCTCTAGGAGCTCGAGGGAGCAAGGTGGTCCATCTGTGGGCCATGGGTGCACCATAGAGAAATTTACAAAGATGAATCCTCCGACATTCTCAGGTGGAGTCGATCTTGCAGCCGCTGAGAACTGGATGTAGGAGACCGACAAAGTTTTGGTTGTGTTACAGTGTACCGAGGAGCAGAGGGTCCTCTTTTCCACTGATAGATTGACAGAAGAGGCTGAGAGGTGGTGGACTGCAGTGAGACTGCTGGAGCAGCAGAGGGAGACTCCTATAGCCATAACATGGGACTGGTTTAAGGAGTTGTTCTTCGATAGATATTTTCCAGCTATTATCAAGGAGGCTAAAGTGGAAGAGTTCTCGTGTTTGAAGTAGGGACAGTTATCAGTTCAGTAGTATGCGGCGCGTTTCATCGAGCTCTCTCGTTTCGCCCCGTACATTGTTCTTGATGAAGTGAAGAAGGTGAGACAATTTGAGAGAGGCTTAAGGCGGAGTATATTCAAGTAGGTGATGGTGCTACGGATCCATGACTTTGCTGAGTTAGTTGACAGGGCAGCCTTGGCAGAGATCGATGAGCTCTCAATGCAGAGGAGCAAGGACAGAGGAAGAGATCTGCATCTACGGGCTACCAACAGGGTCATAGATCGGGTCAGTGGAGGAGAGGAAATCATGGCAGAGGGTGGAGATAGGAGACTGGAGGACTTGAGGTTCAGGCAGTGCAGGGTCCTTTAGTCTGCCAGACTTGTGGTAGAAGGCATTGGGGAGAGTGTTGAGCAGGAGGGGTGGTGTGCTATCACTGCGGTAGATTAGGGCATATGGTGCGAGACTGCCTTACCCCACTAGATGCAGTTCCAGCTCCTCGACCATACCGGAGAGGTTATCAGGTGCCACGTGGGGGCCAGCAGAGGAATGTGGCTCCAGCCAGGGTGTTTACTCTGACGCTGGGTGAGGCTGAGACAATAGGTGACGTGGTGACAGATATGGTTATTATTCTTTCTTTTAAAGTTATTGCATTGTTTGATTCAGGAGCTACACACTCGTTCATGTCTTCAGGGTGTGTTAAATTATATGGGGCTGAAACACAACCATTAGATGTTGAATTGTTGGTAGCTACATCAACTGGGTCAGCAGTGAGGTGTAGTAGGGTGCTTCGAGGTTGTCCAGTTGATATTCAAGGAAAGACTTTGTTTGCTAATCTGATAGTGCTTGACATGCACGGGTTTGATGTTATATTTGGCATGGATTGGCTAGCAGCTAATTTTGCCAGCATAGATTGTCGAGCATGAGAAGTGATATTCAGATCTTCGGGGGAAGCAGAATTCAAGTTCGTAGGGTTGCGAGTGCAATCCCTGCCTCAGCTAGTTTCAGCTATTTAGGCCAGAAGACTACTACTGAGTGGTTGTCAGGGGTTTGTGGCCGTTGTGAAGGAGATGTCAGAGAATGAATTGAAACTTGCTAGCACGCTTGTAGTAAAGGAGTTTATAGAAGTTTTCCCAGACGAGTTACTAGGCTTGTCACCTGATCATGAGGTAGATTTCCCTATTGATCTACCTTCCGATACAACGTCGATTTCTAAAGTATCTTACCGGATGGCGCCAGCAGAATTGGCAGAATTGAAGGATCAATTGCAAGATCTGCTTGATAAGGGCTTCATACGACCCAGTGTATCTCCGTGGAGAGCTCTAGTTTTATTTGTGAAGAAAAAAGATGAGATTATGAGGATGTGTATAGACTATAGGGAGATTAATAAAGTGACAATCAAGAACAAGTATCCCCTACCTCGTATCGATGATTTGTTTGACTAGCTCCAGCGTACACGGGTGTATTCGAAGATTGACCTCAGATTCGACTACCATCAGGTAAAAATGAAAGCAGAAGATGTCTCGAAGACGGCCTTTAGGACCAGGTACGGGCATTACGAGTTTCTTATTATGCCGTTTGGTTTAACGAATGCTCTTGCGGTATTTATGGACTTGATGAACAGAGTCTTCCACCAATACCTAGTCCAGGGATCTGCGAGAGTCGTACTGGTGGAGTGGTATAAAGAGAGAGATTACCGAGTATGTAGCCCAGTGTTTGTCGTGCCAGTAGGTAAAAGCTGAGCACTAGAGGCCAGCGGGTCAGTTGCAGCCGTTATTTATTTTAGAATGGAAATGAGATCATATATCCATGGACTTCATGTCAAGACTGCCGATGGCGTTACATGGCCAGAATGCCATCTGAGTGATTGTTGATCGTTTAACTAAGACTGCTCACTTTTTACCTATCAAGATCAGCTACTCCCTTAACCATTTGGCAGAGATCTACATTCAAGAGATAGTTCGTTCTCATGGAGTGCCAGTATCAATTGTGTTAGATCGAGACCCGCGTTTTACATCACATTTTTGGAGGAGCTTGTAGGAAGCTCTAGGGTCTCAGTTATCGTTTAGCACGACATTCCATCCGCAGTCAGATGGGCAGACTGAGAGGACGATACAGATATTGGAGGATATGCTCCGAGCGTGTGTATTGGATTTTGGGGACTTAGTTCATGCCATTAGTAGAATTTGTATATAATAACAGTTATCAAACTAGCATTGGCATGACACCATTTGAGGCTCTATATGGTAGGAGATGTCGTTCTCCTTTGTTTTGGGATGAAGTGGGTGAGGGGCAAGTAGTGGGGCCAGAGCTTGTGCAGCAAGCGCGTGATAAGGTTCGGCTTATCAGGGACAGGATCAGTGTAGCTCAGAGCTGACAGAAAAGTTATGCTAATAATCGGCGCAGGAATGTGGAATTTGATGTGGGTAGTCATGTGTTTTTGAAGATAACTCCATTGAAAGGGGTTATGCGATTTGGGAAGAAGGGTAAACTTAGTCCTAGGTTTATCGGTCTATTTGAGATTCTAGATAAAGTGGGACCGATAGCCTATAGGCTAGCTTTGCCAACTGTGTTGTCTAGGATCCACAATGTATTCCATGTTGCTATATTGAGGAAATACGTCCCAGATCCTTCTCATATCACCAGTTATGGTGAATTAGAGCTTAGTGATTTGCTGGTGTATAAGGAGGTACTAGTACAAATTCTGGATAGGAAAGTACAGGAGCTACGTAACAAGAAGATTCCTCAGGAAAAAGTTTTGTGGAGGAATCATGCAATTGAAGAGGTTTTTTGGGAATCCGAGGAACAGATGAAGCAGAAGTATCCGCACCTATTCCAAGGAGTCTAAACAGGTAAAATGTAAGTAGTTAGGTAGTATTTCTTTTGCAAGTACATGTAATATTTTAATTAGTGTAGCATTTTAGTTTTGAGAGAATTTTTCTTTTGTAAATGTAATCTCCCAGGACTCAGAATGTAACCATGGTATTCCTCCGCCATAAGTGAGGGTAAGTAATAAAATAAGTAGACATTTTTTCCTGTTAAGGGATGATGAGTTACGTGAACAGTAAATTTCGAGGACGAAATTTTATAAGGAGGGGAGAATGTAACGACCCGAAGAATAATGGTATTAAAATAATAAAAAGAACGGGAATTGGAAACAAGAATAGAATGAGGTAGAAGTATTCGTCGACGACATTGCATTTTGGATGAGACAATTCTGAGGAATTTTCAGCTCCTCGTTGACGAACACAGGGGACTCGTCAACGAGGGTATAAGAAGAGCTCGTCGACAAGGACATGATTCGTCGATGAGAAGTTACCGAGAGAGGATTTGTGGAAACCTGAAATTCGTTGACAAGGGTTGAAGTTCATTGACGAACTTTTTACAGGACTCATCGACGAGGTGACGTGGGTCGTTGATGAATCCCGCAGTATAAATAGGGTTAAATGTGATTTTCAGTCCATTTTCCTGCGCATAAACCCTCTCTCTCTCATCCTTCGGTTCTTCCCCCTTCTCTCTTCGATTTCGGACTAGATTTCCTCTGGTTCAAGGATTTGAAACCACCACAACACTCCTGGGGAAGTTCTTTGCAAGTCTGCCGGAGCGGATCATCGGTGAGGCTGAGTTGGGAATCATCCCAAATCCAGGGTAAGGTTTTCTACTCAATATTTGAATTCTTGATAGTTGTAGAAAGTGTAGTACACATAGAAATATTGAACTGTAGTTCTGGGGATTGTTGTTTTCAGGGTGTTGAGTAGGGAACCCTGCGGGTGCAGGATAGATTTTCTTAGGAGCCTTTTCAAGAATCAGGTTAGGGGATAAACTAAGCTAGTATTTTATGAAAAATATGTATATTGTTATAGCATTTGATTTCAGGAAAATAAATATATTTATATATAATTTATATTTGGAAAAATATTGTTGAAAATGATGGTATGTTAAATATGCGGAAAAACTGTTAGTGTGGCATGAGTAGAAATTGTTATGAAAAATTGTTTTCTGGGAATGTGTTAATGATATGAATTTTTATAATGGAAAACTGGCATACGGGCCGTGCTATGTCTATGATTTGCCAGCGTACGGGCTGAGCTATGGATATATTTTGTCGACATATGGGCCGTGCTATGGATGTGATTTTTGCAGTGTATGGGCTGAGCTATGTATATGATTTGCCAGCGTACGGGCCGAGCTATAGATGTGATTTGCTAGCGTACGGTCTGTGCTATGATATGATTTTCTGGCGTACGGGCCGAGCTATGGTAAAATGTGAAATACCGGTGTACGAGCAAATGATTTTCATGATGTATGTATATATGCAAAATGATATGATTGATTTGATAATTAATCAGTATATGTTATATGATATCAGAACCTGGTTGGCTAGATCTAGGCTAGCACTTGCACGGTACCATTGGTATGTGTCCATGGTCATCATGATCATGATATCTGTGTTAACGTCACTGTACGGAGTGGTGTGAGATTGGATGATAGATATGGTTTTTAAGAAGTGTGTGAGTGCCCCTGGTGTATGGACCAGGTCTGACAGACTCATCAGACTTACAGATTGTACTTTTGACTTGACAATGGTCGGCCAACCATTGTCAGGTCCTACCTTTGGGCCACACAACGTAGTCATGTGGGGGTAATACATGACAACAGCCAGCTAACCTACTAGGAATGTTTTTGTATTATTATATGAGATGAAATATGTTTATGAAAATGTAGTATGTTCTGCCATGTTTTGATGATATATATGTTCTCCCATATTTGACATAATAGTTTACTGAATATGTTCTGTATGGTATATGCATAACACAGAATACTCATGTTGCCATACACTAGTATTAGTTTATTTCCCTTACTGAGAGGTGTCTCACCCCAAAATTTTATAAACTTTTCAAGAGCCCTAGATAAGAGAGTAGGAAAAGCCCCGCTGATCTAATGTTGTTTGTCTGCCATCTTTGAAGGGTAAGTTTTAGTAGAAACAATCGGATTTTGTGGGAAATGTCCCTCGATCTTGCTTTTGGGATCTATATACTGAAATATAGTGGATATGGTGACTCTGGTATTTATTATAATGTGATGGATGTTTTCGTATTTATAATATTGTGATTGTATGTTTCCTGCTGCTTAAGCTTTCGTTATGTGTTCTGATGTATACCTAGTACCCACGGGTCTAGGTTTGTAATATGGAAAAAGAAAAAAAATGTGGAAATTAAGCAGGTTGTCACAATTCGGGCGATCGAACTTAAGTTCAGCCACCCGAATCCTCTCGAGTTGCTTATTTTTTACCGGGGTTAAAATTACACAAACAAGGTTAATTTTATTAATGGTTTTTAGAAGCCACCCAAATCCTCACGGGTTGCTTATTTTTTACTAGGGTTAAAATTAAGTAAACAAGGTTAATTTTATTAATGGTTTTTAGAACAAATTTAATAATATCCTTGGTGTCCCCAACGATCATAATTTTTCTTATGCCAATATATATCTCTTCATTTGCAAAATTAAGGGCGGATTAGCAAATAAGATTAAGCCAAATCTCTCTCAAAATTTCCAAACTCTTTTTGCTCATGCTACCTCCATACACTCTACAACTTTGATTTTATTGATTAACCAAGTGTAGTGAGAGTGCTTAGAGTGTTTATACATCATTTCATATTGCTTATAACTCTCATTTGTATTGTTTATTGATTGATTTTGATATTGAGAGTTAAGCATAAGTTTTCTCATAGATTTTATTTGATAAATCGAGTGTTGGGAAAAACTTATTAGCTTAAGGATCTTTGCATTGTCATTGCAAGATTCCTATAGCTATATTTTTGTGTGCAAAGGATTTTACAAGATATAATTTTTCAAACAACTCTTGTGCCAATTTTACTAAGGAAAATATTTTGAGTTGGTTTGATTATTGTTTGCAGCATCTTTGAAACCTTAATTTAGCATTGAGATTTGATATATCTAGTTTCAAAGAAATAGCTTGTTAGAACACTCATGCGCATATTTAAGATTATCCATAATATTGAGTGTTTATTACACACATAGAGCACTGAGCTTGTAGTTCTTACATCATTAAGGTGCATTGATTATATTATGCGTAGTGGTACATATCTACTTGTATAAGAAGTGATTGTTTGTACACAATAATTTGTATTGAATATTCGTTGTATTCTAGGCGTGGGCCTAAAGAGGGAGACTAGCTCTGTGAAATAGTCTTGGACTGGCTTAGACCTAGTTAGGAAAGCTAGGTATGTCATCTTGGTAAGGCGTGTTGGTTAAGGTCAGTCCCGTTATTTGACCTGGTTGTAACCAGGGTTGCTCCACCCATTAAGTGGGCATTAGTGGAATCCTTGGGCTTGTGAGTCAGAGGCGGGGATATAGGGACAGTTGGTCAAACGTCGATAACATATCGTGTGTGTTCTTTATATTTCTACGAATTTATTTTCCACACTTTTATTTTCAGCACATGTATGTTGTATGCTTGATTCGTTATATGTAGTACATATGTTGATTGGGTTTATAATTGCATAGACAGACCCTAGGTTGCGTAATACTGCTTATTTGGATAAGTCTAGGTTGGACAAAATTTTAATACCCAATTCACCCCCCTGTTTGGAATACACCAAAGCTAATGATTGGTATCAGAGCCTTGTTGCACTAGGTTTAAATCTTAGTATATGCATTCACTATATAATATTAGTTTACTAAGAACTATGAGAAAATCATGCCAAAATGGAAATACATGTAATATATCCAATCTGAACTTAATGCGTATATATCATAATGATTGGTGAAAATATGAAAACATTGGCTATAGCTTACTAAATTAAAATCCGCTTCCAAATGGACAAAAGTATTCTTGCGTGGTATAAAATTCTTATTGCTTAATTCATGCTTGAATGTACAAATCTTAAATTAACAAACATTGTCCATTGTACAAGCCTGCGGTTTAGGGAATCCATCTTTTATCATACATCATTATACCCTAAACTCACTTTTGAATATGAAAGGCCTAAATCAAAATCAAGTCATCACTTTAGGCTTAAAGCACTATTGATCATAAATGACTAATATATATATATATATATATATATATAAATATTGAGTGCTTATCATAAGAAATCTCTTCTACTCACCAGTTGTATCCTTGCTTCATAATTATAATTATATTTAAAGGATACATACCACTGTTCAAAGAGTTGTTTTCAAAATTCATATTCGCCTAGAAGCTCTTTGCAAATGCTTGGACCTCATTACTAAGTACAAAAATGTTTTAGAAAATGCGACTCATTCTAAATACTCTTCTAAACTAGATGATAATTTGATTTTTTTAGAGTATTTACTCATTTTCGCTTTATAAGCTCTCAAGTTAAAATCAAATCTATTAGAGCTTCATATACTTAGAGATGTGTTGAATGGAAAAAATTATTTGCACTAGGTTTTAGATCTAGATTGTGAAATGAAGTTTGAAAGAAACCTATGCATGATTAGGAGTAGGTTTGGTTAATTTTATAGGCTTCTTTGTAAGTTAGATAAGAGGATAAATTAAGTCAGCATTTTTCATGAAATTATTTATTGTTATACAACATTTATTTTCAGGAAAATATGTATGTTATAAAACTATGTTTGAGAATATTTTTGTTGAACAGGGAAATGGTTTTAACACATTTTATAAAAAAATATGATTTCAGAAAAAATTATGAGTTTATGAGGCTACTTACATTTGTGTGGCATGAGTATAATATTTCCATGAAAATTATGCTATATTGAAATATTATGATTTTTCCAAAATAAGCATGTTATAGCAGTTTTCAAGAAAACCATAAAAACAGTACATGAACTATGGTTTTAAGAATATTATATTAAACAGTGCAAGAATTTCATGTTCAAGTATATTATGTTATGTCGACATAAATGCCATGATTTTTACGTTATAATATGATGGCATAAATGCCGTAATTATGCATGTTATGTCGAGATTCAAGAAAATATTATCATATCATGTTTTACTCTAAAATATAAAATTGCTATGTTCCAATATCATGAAATGTATTATATGTTATTAGAACCTGGATAGCAGAGTTTAGTTTAATGGAGTATGGTACCGTAACTATATGTTCACGTTTATGTTTATGTTTATGTTTATGTTTATGTTTATGTTAGTACTACCACACATCTTATGTAGAGTGTGGGAGATGGTAGTTGATGTGACTTCATGATAGAGTTGTAGTTCCCCTAGTAGTTCGACATAGGTGGAACGGCCCCATCGTACTTACACACCTATGTTTGACTTAGCATGGTCAGCCAGCCATTGCTAGGTCCCGCTTTCGGGCCGCACAACCCTGTCATGTGGGGGGGGGGGTAAGACATGACAACAACTAACTATCTATCCTGGGTAATATTTCAAGTTTGGTATAGTCCTATAAGATGATTTTCCTATACAGAAATTTAGTATGTTAACCTATGTTATGACAAATAATGTTTTATTCAGAGATGATACAAACTGTTTTTACCATATATGAACTATGTACTGTTATATGTATAACACAAAAATACTCATGTTGCCACACACTGATATTAGTTTATCTCCCTTACTTAGAGTTGTCTCACCTTAGCATTACAAACATTTCAGGAAATCCAGGTAGCAAGGCAGATATAGCCCTGCAACAGTAGAAGTTGATCGAGCTACCATGTTAGTAGGGTAAGTGGTTGAGCTAGGGTCAGATAGGTTTTTGAATTAAGACCCTAGGATACTTTTTGTGGATGACTTTATTTATATGATAGATTTAGTAGAACTCTGGTATTGTATTTGGTGTTGGATGGTATGTAGGTAATTTATGTTTCCCGTTGCTTAGGTATTAGAGATGTATGACAGGTATATCCTTGGTACCCATGGGTCTAGGTTGATCATGACTTTCAGAGTTTAGCAGGTTATTAGAATTATTATAAATGTTATTATGTGGAAAAATATAAATATATATTTAGAAAATAGGCAGGTCATTACAGTTTGGTATCAAAGCCTAAGTTGTTAGGTTCTGTAGACTCTAGAGTGCAGCGAAATAATACTAGAGTATAGGAAAATGATTTGAGGTTTTGCTCTGCAGTTTGGAGGCAGAACTTTCATGGTGGTTTGTGTGTCTTTCCTGGGTGACGATTTCAGGAAAGCCATGGTAAACTATTGTCGGGTTTTGTTTTTGAAGTGTAGGACTGAATCTTAAATTAGGATAAGGATGTCAAGATAGAGGGAAAATATGAGGTTTTAATTAGATACGTAAATTATAAGGGTAGGGTCCCTAAGTCATGTTTATTGCCTTTTCAGGATGGACCCGAGTGGTGGCAGTGCTCATGCGAGCGGTAGTGAGGGTGTAGGGCCCTTAGGTATTATGCAGTGTAGCTGAGCAGGTCATGGCTGAGATCGCATGGAGTACTAGAGAGTAGGGAGGACCGTCTACAGGCAACGGGTGCATGATAGAGAAATTCACCAAGATGAAGCTTCCGACATTTTCAGGAGGAGTTGATCTTGCAGTCACTGAAAACTAGATGCAGGATATAGAGAAAGTATTGGTGGTACTACAGTGCATGGAGGAGTAGAGGGTCTTATTTGCTACCTGTAAACTGACAGGAGAGACTGAAAGATGGTCGATTGTGGTAAAACTATTGGAAAAATAGAGGGCGGTGCCTATAGCTATGACTTGGTGTCAGTTTAGAGAGATGTTCTTTGACATATATTTTCCAGGCACTACTAGAGAAGCCAAGGTAGAGGAATTCCTGAATTGGAAGCATGGACAACAAATAGTCCAGTAGTACGCGGCAAGGTTCATAAAATTATCTCGTTTCGCCTCGTATATCATTCCCGATGAAGTAAAGAAGACGAGATAGTTTGAAAGGGGTCCAAGGTGAGAAATTTATAAGCAAGTAGCAGTGTTGAAAGTGCAGGACTTTGCTGAGTTGGTAGACAGAACAGCTGTGGCTGAGGCTAGTGAGTGTATGGGTGCCGAGGAGTAGGGACAAAAGAAGAGATCTACACCTTCAGGCTTTCAACAGGGATCTAATCGGGGCTAGTGGAGGAGAGGAAATTATGGTAGAGGAACGAGGTAGGAGACAGGGGGCCGTGAGGTGTAGGGAGTGCAGACCTACCCTATATGTCAAACATGTGTAAAGAGACACTTGGGAGAGTGTCGAGTGGGAAGAGGTGTCTAATATCGCTGCGGTAGACTAGAACATTTGGTACGAGATTGCCCTACACCACCTGGTGCCACTCCTGCTTCCAGACCTTACCAGGGAGGTTATCAGGCTCCCCGTGGAGGCCAGTAGAGAAATGTAGCCCCAACGAGAGTTTATGATTTGACATTTGGAGATGTGGAGGTCGTAGATAATGTCGTGACAAGTACCTTTACTGCTTTATCATATCAAGTTATTGTTTTATTTGATACAGGTTCCACCCACTCTTTTGTGTCTACAGAATACGTTAAATTGGTTGGTTTTGAGAGACAATTATTAGATGTTGAGTTTCGTAGGGTGCTTAGGGGCTATCTAGTAGAAATTCAGGGGAGAGTATTACTAGCTGACCTAATTGTGCTAGATTTGCATGGATTCGATGTAATACTGGGTATGGACTGGCTAGCTACTAACCATGCTAGTATCGACTGTCATCTAAAAGAGGTGATTTTAAGACCACTAGGAAAGCTAGAATTCATATTTGTGGGGTCGTGGGTGCATTACCCACCTCAGTTAGTGTTAACCATGTAGATGAGAAGACTACTTTTTGACGAATATCAGGGTTTATGGTTTATGTAGAGGAGGTGATAGAAAAAGAATTGAAACTTGTCAGTACACTAGTGGTTGAGGAGTTTCTAGACTTTTTTCCATAAGAACTACTTGGATTGCCTCCCGACTGTGAGATAGATTTTGCAATCAATGTACCTTCAGGGACAACACCGATCTCTAAAGCTCCTTACCGAATGGCTCCAGCAGAATTGGTAGAATTAAAGGATCAGTTGCAGGATTTATTGAATAAAGAGTTTATCAGACCTAGTGTATCACCCTGGGGAGTTTTAGTTTTATTTTTGAAAAATAAAGATGGGTCTATGAGGATTTGCATAGATCACAGAGAAACAAACAAAGTAACAATTAAGAATAGGTATCCTCTACCCCGTATAGATGATTTATTTGATCAACTCTAGGGGACCCAGGTTTATTCCAAAATCGACATCAGGTCAGGTTATCATCAGGTTAAAGTTAAAACTGAAGATATTTCAAAGACAGCTTTCAGGACCAGGTATGGACATTGTGAATTCCTAGTTATGCCATTTGGTCTGACGAATGCTCCTATTGTATTCATGGATTTGATGAATAGAATCTTTCACTAGTATTTAAACCAGTTCGTTGTGGTTTTCATTAATGACGTACTGGTCTACTTGAAGAGTTTTGAGGAGCACGAGAGACACCTAAAGCTTGTACTTCGGATGCTCAGGGAAAAGAAATTGTATGTCAAGTTTAGCGAATGTAAATTCTAGTTAGAGGAAGTTACGTTTTTGGGGCATGTTATATCAGGGGATGGAATTTTAGTAAATCCTATCAAGATAGGGGCAGTAGTGAATTGGGTCAAGCCGAGAAATGTTGAGGAAGTTAGGAGTTTCTTAGGATTGACAGGTTATTACTGGCGGTTTGTAGAAGGATTCTCAACATTATCAAGGCCTCTGACACGACTGGCCAGAAAGAATGTTAAGTTTGAATGGGACGATAGTTGTGAGCAGAGTTTCTAGGAATTGAAGTAGAGGCTCCTCACAGCACCAGTATTGACCATTCCATTAGGAGGTGATGGTTATGTGATCTACTGTGATGCATCTTTGAGGGGGCTTGAATGTGTATTAATGTAGTAGGGCAGAGTAGTAGCATATGCCTCTAGACAATTAAAAGAATATGAAAAGAATTAACCCACCCATGATCTAGAATTGGTTGTGGTGGTTCATGCATTGAAGATTTGGAGGCATTATCTGTACAGAGAGATATGTGAAATATTTTCATACCATAAAAGTTTAAAGTACTTCTTCACGTAGAAGGAGTTGAATATGCGGCAAAGACGATGGTTAGAGCTCATCAAGGATTATGATTGTATAATCAGCTACCATCTATATAAAGCTAATGTTGTGGTTGATGCACTGAGCCGAAGGTCCATGATAGCAGCACTGTGAGCAACAAAAATTCAACGTCCAATCCAAATGGACTTGGAGATGCTTGGCATGGAATTAGTAGAAAGTGATCACTAGGCATTTATTGCCAACTTGGTGGTGTAGCCTACGCTATATGAAAAGATTAAAGTAGCCCAAAAGAATGACACATAGTTGATGGAGTTGATAGAGAAGGTATAAGATGGACAAGGAGAGGAGTTCGGTATTTCAAATGACGGAGCTCTGAGGTTTTGTACTAGGCTGTGCATGTCTGCGGATGTAGAAATCAGAAGGACAATCCTAGAGGAGGCACATAGGTCTTTATATACAATTCATCCTGGTAGTACTAAAATGTATAGGGATTTGCGAGAGCATTTCTGGTGGATCGGCATAAAGAGAGATATTGCCGAATTTGTGCAACAATGTTTGATGTGCCAGCAGGTAAAGGCTGAGCATCAGAGGTCGGGGGGTCAGCTACAACCACTTTACATCCTAGAGTGGAAGTAGGATCACATTTCTATGGATTTCGTGACAGGTTTATAGCTGGTGCGGCAGGGATAGAATGCTATTTTAGGTGGTCGTAGATCGACTGACGAAGACCACTCACTTTATTCCCATTAAAGTCAACTACTCCATCAACAGACTGGCAGAAATATATATTCAAGAGATAGTACGATCACATGGTGTGCCAATGTCTATAGTATTAGACCGAGACCCACGTTTCACGTCACGATTTTGGAGGAGCTTATAGGAGGCTCTGGGGTCTCAATTATGATTCAGCACGACGTTTCCTCCTCAGACAGACAGGCAGTCAGAGAGGACGATTCAGATATTAGAAGATATGCTACAGGCTTGTGTGCTGGATTTTGGGGGTATTGGACCCAGTATATGCTACTGATAGAGTTTGCATACAATAACAGCTATCAGACCAGCATCAGCATGACACCTTATGAGGTGCTATATGGTAGGAGATGTCATTCTCCTCTATACTGGGATAAGATAGGTGAGAGGCGACTTTTGGGACTAGAAATAGTGCAGCAGGCGTACGATAAAGGTTGGCTTATTAGAGAAAGAATCGGTGCAGCTCAGAGTCGGAAGAAAATCTATGGAGATAACTGTTGCCAAAAATTGGAATTCGAAGTAGGAGACCATGTATTTCTGAAAATAGCGCTACTGAAAGGTACTATGAGGTTTGGGAGGAAAGGTAAGCTGAGCCCTAGGTTTATTGACCCTTTCGAGATACTTGAGAGAGTGGGGTCAGTTGCCTATCGACTAGCTTTCCCACCAATTTTATTCAGAATACACGACATATTTCACATATCTATGCTGAGAGAATATGTCTCAGATCCCTCCCACATTGTCAGTTATGTAGAGATAGAGCTCAGAGAATCACTAGCTTATGAGGAGATACCAGTTCAGATCTTAGATAGGAAAGAACATGAATTGCATAATAAGAGAATCCCATTAGTAAAAGTCCCGTGGAGGAATCATGCAGTGGAAGAAGTTTCATGTGAGCTTGAGGAAGAAATACGACAGAAATACCTGTACTTATTTAGAGAGGACCAGCAGTAATCAGGAAAAGATGCAGGTAAGTACGTTAAGTTTATTTTGTGCAGGTTAGTTAGTACAGGTAATAATTTTCTATTAGTAGGTAGTGTTTTGGTTTTGAGAGAAATTTTAGTTTATGTATATTATGTAATCTCCTAGAACCCTGAATGTAACCACGATATTCCTCCGCCACAAGTGAGGGTAAGTAATAAAATAAGTAGCCCATTTTCCTCAAGGATGGTGTTCAATACAGATAGTAAATTTTGAGCAATAAATTTTATAAGGAGGGAAAAATGTAGAGACCTGAAAAATTAAGTAAATAAAAGAAAAGAGAGAAAAAGAAATTTCAAGAGGGGCTCAACAGGGTCTCGTCAACGAACGAAGAGCGCTCGTCGACGAGCAGCCTTCTTGGGCTCATCGAAGAGGATGACTCACTCGAAAAATGAGCAGCTCGAAAGCTATCCCAAGTATAGGAGTTCTGTCGTGTAATATTAAGCCCAAGGGCTAGATCGTCTCCTCAGGGAATGTGTTTTAATCTCAGATTTTACGTTCTTCCAATCGAAATTAAAAAGGTACTGAACTTAGTTCAGATTCGGGTTTTCAAGGTTGTTCAATTTTACTTCTGACGAATTAAATGGCACGTAATTTAAAAACCCTAAAACTAACATTCACTAAATTAAAAAAACAAGAATAGAAATCCTAGTCTACCTAAGGAAATACATAAACATGCATTATTAAAGATGACAACTACAAATAAGGAATTAAAACATGCAATGGAAACTTAATTAGATCCAAACACAGACTAAAAACTGAACTTTTAACACGAATCAAGAACGCGAACTAAAATTAAACTATCAATCAACCTAAACGATAACGTGACATATGAAATAAAAAACACAAACTTTGTATTTTATTTTAGTTTTCTATATTTTTTTTATTTATTTTTGTCTTAGACTTCATTAATTAAACACATAAAATCAATAAACTTTAATACTAAAAAGAACTATAATTGAAAGAGCATCTAAATAAATGATAAAGGAAAAAATAAAAATAAAAAACAAGTCTTTAATAAAATCCAATGAGTAAAAAAAACAAAATAACAATTAACATGAAATAAATAAATAAATAAAAACAAGAAGAAGAAGGAGATGAGAGAGGGAGAGTAAAACAGAGCCTGTGCTAGTGTTGGTATTGTTCACAGGTTGCTGTGGAGTTGGCTACTGCTGTGTTGTGGACTGGTGGAGAAGTGGCCGAGAGCTGCAGCTACTGTTGTGTGGAAGGCCGAGAGCCTGGTGGAACAGGGGTTGTGCTCTGCTCGGCCTGGTGCTGGAACAGATGGATGGAAGAGATGCTGCAGCTGGCTCGAGAAGCTCGGCTATTTGCAGGAGGAGCTGTGGCAGCAAGAGGTCTCGGCTGGTGTTGCTGTGCTGGAAGCCGGAGCTGGGGCTGTTGCTGTGTGTTCTCGGGTTGGAGAAGGGGATTGTGGAGATTGGGATGGAGCAAAGCCGAGGCTTGCTGTGCTGGTGTTGGCCGAGAGCTGGTAAGGAATAGGGCAAGGGAGAGACTACAAGAGATTAAAGAAAATAGGGGAAGAAAGAAAGGGAAACAGAGAATGGCAACGCAGCAATTGAAAGGAAAAAAAACAAAACCAAAGAAGAAGAAGAGAAGAGGAGAAGAAGAAGAAGCGAAGAGGAGAGCCAAGGACCACCGGGGCTGCGCTGGAGGAGGGGTTTAAAAAGAGAAAAAAAAAGAAGCCCTACCCAGATTAGCCAACCCGACCCGGCTATGCATGGCCGGGTCACATCAACTATCCATTCAAGTATGTATTTTTTAATTTTTTTCATTTTATTTATTCTCTGTTCGTCACAAATTATGCTCTTTTGAAGCCCATATCTCATAAAACTCAAAACATAAAAGTTGTAGATGATCCTTTTCTCTTTCTCAAGAAATTTGAATCGTCTCAATCGGAGCTCGGACGAAAAAGTTATGCACGAAATACGAACAGGTGTTGGTTTTAATTCTCGGGAATTTTCCTGCGACAAAAATTACCAAAACTTCATAAATAGTGTAATAAAGTTCAAAAATGATGATTTTGGCACTTTATTAAAATATTGGACAATTTTGGACATTTAATTAAAAATATAAACCGTAAAGCCCAGGTTAAGATGCCCAATTATGCATTTTTGACCCGTAATCAGAGGACCTGTGTCTCGTCAATGAGAACTTACTAAGAGGGGTTTAGCAACCTGAAGTTCGCCGATGAGGGTTACGAGTTCGTCAATGAAATCGCTTCATGGACTCATCGACGAGGTGGCGTGTCTCATCGACGAATTTGCATTTTTTAAATACACTAACGTCAGGATTTCAGCGTGAATTTTTCATGCAATAATCTCTCTCTCTCTCTCTCTCTCTAAACCTCGTCTCTCTCTCATTCTCTCTAGATTTTCAGCTTCATTCTTCACCGGTTCGACAATCAGAAGCCACCACGCTACTCCTAGGAAGATTCTCTTCAAGTCTGCTGGAGTAGTTCGTTGGTTAAGCCAACTTGGGCACCATCCCAAAATCTAGGTAAGTTGGTTATTTTAAGTTTTATAAGGTATTTGGTGTTTCTGGACTAAGGAAAATGCTTTAGATAGAATAGTACTAAAGTTTTGTTGGGAAAAATGTAATTTCAAGGTGTTGAGATGGGAACACCAAAAGAGTAGGTTTGGTTAATTTTATAGGCTTCTCAGTAAGTCAGGTAAGGGGATAAATTAAGTTAGAATTTCTCATGAAATTATTTATTGTTATACAACATTTATTTTTAGGAAAATATGTATATTATAGAATTATGTTTGGGAATACTGCTCTTGAACAAGGAAATGGTTTTAATACATTTTATAAGAAGATATGATTTCAAAACAAATTATAAGTTTAGAAGGCTACTTACATTTGTGTGGCATAAGTATATTTTCATGAAAATTATGTTATATTGAAATATTATGATTTTTCCAAGATAAGCATGTTATAGCAGTTTTCAGGAAAACCATAAAAACAATACAGGAACTATGGTTTTAAGAATATTATATTAAACAGTGCAAGAATTTCATGTTCAAGTATGTTATGTTATGTCGGCATAAATGCCATGATTTTTACGTTATGATATGACGGCGTAAATGCCGTAATTATGCATGTTGTGTCAAGATTCAAGAAAATATTATCATGTCATGTTTTACTCTAAAATATGAAATTGCTATGTTCCAATATCATGAAATGTATTATTATATCAAAACTTGGATAACTTAGTTTAGTTTCACAAAGCACGGTACCGTAGCTATATGTTCACGTTTATGTTTATGTTAGTGCTACCACAGATCTTATGTAGAGTGTGGGAGATGGCAGTCGATATGGTTTCATGGTAGAGTTGTAGTTCCCCTGGTAGTCCGGCACAGGTGGAACGGGCCCATTGTACTTACACACCTATGTTTGACGTAGCATGGTCGGCCAGCCATTGCTAGGTCCCGCTTTCAGGCTGCACAACACTGTCATGTTGGGGGGGGGTAAGACATGATAACAAGTAACTATCTATCCTGGGTAATATTTCAAATATGGTATAGTCATATAAGATGATTTTCCTATACAATAATTTAGTATGTTAGCCTATGTTATGACAAATAATGTTTTATTCAGAGATGATACAAACTATTTTTACTAGATATGAACTATGTACTGTTATATGTATAATACGAAAACTCATGTTGCCACACACTGATATTAGTTTATTTCCCTTACTGAGGGGTGTCTCACCCCAGCATTACAAACATTTCAGGAAATCCACGTAGGAGGGCGGATAGATCCCGCAATAGTAGAAGTTGACCAAACTACGCTGTCAATAGGGTAAGTGGTTCAACTACGGTTAGATGAGTTTTTGAATTGAAACCCTAGGATACTTTTTGGTATTTTTGTGGATGATTGTATATATATGACAGATTCAGTAGAACTCTGGTATTGTGTTTGGTGTTGGATGGTATGTGTGTAATTTATGTTTTTCACTACTTAGGTATTAGAGATGTATGACAGGTATATCCCTGGTACCCATGGGTCCAGGTTGATCATGACTTTGGCAGTTTAGCATGTTATTAGAATTATTATAAATGTTATTATGTGGAAAAAATAAATATATATGTAGAAAATAGGCAGGTCGTTACAATGTTGATCTATCTGTTGCCACATCGATAGGAATAGTAGTGGTATGTAGAAAGGTTCTTAAAGGCTTTCCAGTGGATATTCAGGGGAGAATGCTGCTAACCGATTTAGTGGTGTTTGACATGCTCGGGTTTGATGTAATCTTTAGAATGGATTGGCTAGCTACAAACTATGCCAGTATTGATTGCTACAAGAAAGAGGTAGTATTCAGACTTCCAAGGGAGCAAGAGTACAGGTTTGTGGGGTCGTGCGTGCGCATCTCACCATAAATATTGTCAGTCATATAGGCAAGAAGGCTACTACTGGAGAGATGTCAGAGGTACCTAGCTTGTGTGAAGGAAGCACCCGAGGGAGGACTAAAATTGGAAGATATTCTAGTAGTGAGAGAATTTTAAAATGTTTTTCCAGAAGATTTACCTGAGTTGCCTCTCGACCAAGAAATTGAATTTGCTGTTTACTTACTTCCAGGGATGGCACTGATTTCTAAGGCTCCTTACAGAATGGCTCCAACTAAATTGAAGGAATTAAAGGTGTAGCTACCTGAGCTACTGAAAAAGGGATTTATTAGACCTAGCGTGGCACCTTGAGGAGTACCAGTGCTGTTCGTGAAAAAGAAAGACAGTTCGATGAGGATGTGTATTGATTGCCAAGAGATAAACAAAGTGACAGTTAAGAATAAGCATCCTCTTCTCCGTATTGATGACCTGTTTGACTAGCTCTAAGGAACACGGGTTTATTCTAAGATTGATCTCTGATCCGAGTATCATCAGGTGAAAATTAAATTATAGGATGTTTCAAAGACGACTTTCCGAACCAGGTGTGGCCACTATGAGTTTCTGGTTGTGCCTTTCGAACTGACTAATGCTCCCACTGCATTCATTAATCAGATGAATAGGGTTTTTCATGAATACCTAGACCAATTTGTGGTAGTATTCGTAGATGATATTTTGGTTTATTCGAAAAATCCTAAGGAGCACAGAAATCATTTGAGGTTGGTACTCCAGGTGCTACGAGAAAAGAAATTTAAAGTTAAATTCAGGAAATGTGAATTTTGGCGGGGGAAAGTTACATTCCTTGGACATGTGTTATCCAGGGATGGAATTTCTATAAACCTGAGTAAGATAAATACAGTAGTGGATTAGGTGAGACCAAAAAATGTTTAGGCGTTCAGAAGTTTTTTGGGTCTGGTAGGGTACTACTGGCAATTCGTGGAAGGATTTTCTAGACTATCGGGTCTGCTGACACGGTTGACAAGGAAGAATGTAAATTTTGAATGGACTGATGATTGTGAGTAGAGTTTTCAGAAATTGAAACAACGACTTAAAACTACACCATTTTTGACTATTCCATTGGGAAATGATGGATTTTTGATTTTCAGTGATGCGTCTCAAAAAGGACTGGGGTGTGTTCAAATGCAACAGGGAAAAGTTATGGCATATGCTTCCCAGCAACTCAAGGAATACGAAAAGAACTACCCTACGCATGACTTGTAGTTGGTTGCAGTGGTATATGCGTTGAAAATTTGGAGGCACTACTTGTATGGTGGTAGGTGCGAGATCTTTATGGACCACAAAATCCTTAAGTATTTCTTAACACAAAAGCAACTAAATATGAGACAGAGGAGATGACTGTAATTGATAAAAGATTATGATTGTACCATCAGTTATCACCTAGGGAAAGCTAATGTGGTAATCGATGCCTTGAGTTGGAAGTCAAGGAGTGCATCAGTATTGGCAATGGTAATTCAACATCAGATCATAATGGATCTAGAAAGGCTTGGTATGGAATTGGTAGAAGGAAATCATCAAGCATTCATTGCTAATTTGGTACTTCAGCCAACTTTACTGGAGAGGATTAAAACTGCTTAGATAAAAGATACAGAGCTAGTGAAGATTATGGATAAAGTACGGAGTTCTAAGGTTTCCTACCAGACTTTGTGTGTCGGATGATGCTGAGATTAAAAGAACTATTCTAGAAGAGGCACATCGTTCCCTGTATACAGTTCATCCAGGAAGCACTAAGATGTATAGGGATTTGCGGGAATCTTTTTGGTGGAATAATATGAAGAGAGAGATTGCCCGATATGTAGAGCGGTGCCTTACATGCCAGCAGGTGAAGACTGAGTATCAAAGACCAACAAGATTGTTGCAACCATTTCGTATTCCTGAATGGAAGTGGGGGCATATCTACATGGATTTCGTCATAAGGTTGCCATTGGCATTGCATAGGCAAAATTCCATATGGGTAGTAGTAGACCGTCTAACAAAGACTACTTATTTTCTTCCAATATGAGTTAACTACTCTATGAATAGATTGGCAAAGTTGTACATTCAGGAGGTAGTTAGACTTCACGGCATGCCAGTGTCCATCATTTTAGATCGGGACCCACGATTTACGTCCCAATTCTGGAAGAGTTTATAAAGGGCCTTGGGATCTCAGCTGATATTCAGCACAACATTGCATCCCCAGACTGATGGACATTCAGAAAGAACAATCCAGATCTTAGAAGATATGTTACGAGCTTGTGTGTTAAATTTCGAACGGAGCTGGATTCAGTATTTGCCGTTAGTAGAGTTCACCAATAACAATAGCTACCAGGCCAGTATTGGGATGGCGTCATATGAAGCATTGTATGGTCAAAAATGTCGATCTCTGCTGCATCGGGATGAGGTTGGCGAACGGAGGTTTTGGGTCCAGAAATTATTCAGTAGACTTCTAAAAAAATCAAATTTATCCGGAAAAGAATTAGAATAGCTCAGAGTCAGCAGAAGAGTTATGCTGATACTTGCCGACGAGAATTGGAGTTTGATGTGGGGGATAAGATATTCTTGAGGATTGCTCCAATGAAGGGGGTTATAAGATTTGGGAAGAAAGGTAAGCTAAGCCCTAAGTATATTAGGTCATTCAAGATACTGGAAAGAATTGGTCTAGTTGCCTACAGGTTAGTATTACCCCCGATATTATCTAGAATCAATGACGTGTTTCATGTATCCATGTTGAAAAAGTATGTCCTAGATCCGTCGCACGTAATAAGTTATGAGTCTCTAGAACTGGGAGATACCCTATCATATGAAGAAGTGCCAGTTCAAATTCTGGACCGGAAGGAACATGAACTGTGCACCAAAAAGATCACGCTGGTGAAAGTACTCTGGCGTAATCATGTAGTTGAGGATTTGGAGAGCTCAAGAAAAATCGTCGACGATTTTGAGTTACCAAGGCCTAGTACAAGTAAAATAGTGAAAATAGGTTTGGTTAAAAACCAAACCGTCGATGGTTTCCCCTGGGACAACAGCTTATAAATAGGTCCTAGTTCATTTTTTTGGGAAACAATTATAACTCTCTCACACTCTCTCTCTCTAGGTTGCAAACACACACACTCTCTCTTCAATTTCTCCCCAAATTCCAACCAAATTGACAATAAGACGCCATTTCAAGATCCTAACTTCGATCCTTAATGATTTAATCAGAGCAGATTTTTCATTTGGAGATCCTAGGCACCATTCCAAGGATAAGACAATAGGAATAGATTATATTAGCTATTTTATAAAATTTACCTGACTAAATTGAAGTATATGATTATTGAAATGATATATATATATATATATATATATATGATTTTCGTGAATATTCAGGCATATGAAAATAGGTAATTATGAATTATTATATGCATGTTTTGGAGAATCAGGTATTTTGGGTTTAGGTAAACCCTAGACATGAATATACGTTTATTTCTCAGCAAAAACATATTTTTTCTAGGTAGTTATTATATTATGAATTATTGCTAAAATTGTGTGGCATGAGCAAGGTTATTTTACAATATAAATCAGCATGTAGAATATTTTATGATCATACATTACAAGTATGATTTTACACAAAATTATTATAAGATATGATTTAGACAGACATATAATATAACAATTTCAGACGAGTATGTGAAATAACAGTTCATCCGGCTTTATGCTGAGTTCAGTATGATATAACAGTTCAGTCGGCTTTATTCCGAGTTCAGTATTAAATGATAGTTTTATACAGACTTATGAAAATGAGATCAAGTTATAGTTTTATTATATATGAATAGTACTATATGGTATAAGAACCCTAATGAATCAATTATGTTTAGAGCACGATATCGTAACTAGCAAGTTATAGTCAGTGCCACTACACTTCTCAGATAGAGTGTTGGTGATTGGATAGTTGATTAAGCCCATAGAAGAGTGTAGTACCCCCTTAGCAGTCCGTACTAGGCTATAGGCCAATCATACTTACAGATGCGATATGTTTGGCTTAATGTGGTAGGTTAGCCATTGCTGAGTCCTGCCTGTGGGCTATATAACTTGATCATGTGGGATTATTACATGATATTATATGATTGTCCATCTAGGGAAAAAGTTCAGTTATGTATATATATAACATATGACTTCCATATACAGAGTAACTTATTACGATAAGTATAATATGATGAAAAGTATGTATTTTCCAAGTATATATAGATATGAGTACAGATTTACACTGTAATAACCTAAGGAATTAATCAGGGTCTCGTCGGCGAACAAAGGGGATTCGTCAATGAGAATTCACGAGGGTCTCGTCGACGAGGTCCCATCTCGTTGACGAGAAGATACCAAAAGGGGGGGGGGTTTGTGGTAGTATGAAATTCGTCGACGAAGGGTGAAGATTCGTCGATGAACTTCTTCAGGGATTCGTCAACGAGATGACGTGTCTCGTCGACGAACCCGGAGCTATAAATAGAAAAAAGCCCAGATTTTTCATCAAAGTTTGGCACAAAATCCTCCTTCTCTCTCTCTCTAAACATCTCTCTTTCCTTCTCTCTTCTATCCTAGCTCCGTTTTTCGCTGGAACGATGATCTGAGGCCACCATGATGCTCCTGGGAAAGTTCTCTGCAAGTCTAGCGGAGCGGATCGTTAGTGGGAGTGGTTCGAATTCCATCCCAATTTCAGGGTAAGACATTTTATTTAAAATTTTCCCTTTCCATAGTTATATAAAATGTTGTATGTAGGAAAATAATGATATTTTATTCTGGGAGATGTGGTTTTCAGGGTGTTGAGCGGGAAACTTTGCGAGTGTAGGACCAGTCAAAGTAAGGGGGCTTTTGCAGAAGTCAGGTAAGGGAAATATGTTATGCTAGGAATTTTTAATTATATTACTAGAGATTTTATGTACATACATGTATACCAGTTTATTATCCAGTTATTACAGAATAGGAGTTTTTAATATTTGTGTGGTCTGAGTAGATATTTACTTGATATAGAATTTATAGAGTTTTTCCCAGTATATCATGATTTACAGTATGTATAGACATAGACAAATAAACACAAATATTTTTATATAGAAAAATATAAACATATTCTATTTAGTTCATTATATTATAGTATTTACAGAATGCCATGTTTTCCTAATGCCATAACACTCAGATTATGTAAACAGATTATACAGTTATAGCATCCAAGTGCTACAGCTATATTCAGATATTACAGTATATTCAGTATAGAATTATAAAGTTATGGTTATTTTGGAAACATGATGAAAACAACAAAGATAATTATAGTATATATACTTATACAGTATCAGATCCCTGTGGAAATTACAGATAGAGAATATATAGTAGAGCACGGTACCGTTGCTATTTATAGAATAGAGTGCAACCACATATCTCAGATTGTGTGTGGGTACCGTCAAACCGTGCTCGGAGTGGATGCAACTCCCCAGTTTTGGGTCAAGGGGGCTGGTTTGACGAGGCATTAGTCCAATTCCGTGCTTAGAAGTGGATGCAATTTGGCTGGACTGAGGTAGTGTAGAGTACAGTGACTTACTTGGTAGGCCAACCAGAGTTAAGTCCCACCTACGGGTTGGACAACCCTATCATGAGGGGTCAAATCATGACATACAGAGTTTCAGGAAAAAAAGCACAGTTATGTATATGTATACAGTTTTATAGAATTTGATAAATATAGTATGATATTAATAGTATTAAAAGTAGAAATTATAGATGATACAGTTATATTTGAAATTGTGAAAAATGTACGATATGTTTTACAGATTTATCATTTCATACAGTTCAGATGTTATTAAAATAGTATGCAACTTAGTTGCCACACACTAATAATAGCATATTTTCACTTATTAAGCGTCGACTCACCTCATTACTTTAACATTTTTCAAGTGAGCCAGTTAGGCGAGCAGGCCAAGTTCGCAAATAGCGTAATTATTTTATTGCCCTGTTTATAGGGTAAGTTTGTACAGAGTATGGTATTTTGGGTAGATGATATTGGAAAGAGATGTTTTTATATAATTATGATATGGAAATACTAAATTCTGGTATTGTATGTATATATATATATATATGGTTATGTGATTTATGTCTTTCCACTGCATAGGTATGCCCATTACATACAAATATACTTCAGTGCCTATCTGAGGCCTGAGAGATTATAGCAGGATTATCAGAATAATTTATTGATTTTTTTTTAAAAATGGAATAATTTTTGGGTTGTTTCATACACGATTTATTAGTTAAAGTTAATTACTTGTAGGATATGTATATGATACACTTAAACTCATGTTGTCACACACTGATAATAATCTATTCCTTCTTACTGAAAGGTGTCTCACTCCAATAATTTAACATTTCAGGAAATCTAGGGGGCTAAGCTTAGAGAGCTCCAAGGCGAGACTGTTTAGTTTTGGGTTGGAATAGGTACTGGTGAGACTTTGATATGTACATGTATATGGATATGTTTTGTACACTTTGGGCAGTAGTATTATTTGGTTTTTCTTTTGGGGAGATACTATTGTATTATTATGGATTTAGAACCCTGGTATTGTTATTGTTGTAATTATGTTTTCTACTGCATGTTGGACAATGAGTTATGACAGGTACAACCGGTACCCCATCTCGGGTTTGGGTGTTATAGTTATGGTATCAGAGATGTATGTATGATAGAATAGCTCTCCGGGCCCCACCGGGTTTGGGACACTACAATATGTGGTATCAGAGCATATTTATTATATATATATGCAGATATATTTGGGGTCGTTATAGGCTAGGGTACCATCCCTAACTAAGGCTCCTAGAACTTCTTTTAGGTGGCAAGAGTCTTCCATTCATGACCGTGGTCAAAGTGAAATTGGTATATCTATCCTAGTACTTCCTTTATCCCAGTGTTGGGCAAACCTAGCTAACATACCTCCATTTTGGAATATACATTAGAATTTGGCATAGGAGGTGTTTGAACCTATTCATTAGGTCTCGGTCTTTACTAGAAGGACTTCTTGATTGCTCTCCTTTTCTCTTTCTAAGATTGTTCTTGCAAGTTTGTAGCTTATTCCCTTTTTTTTTTTTTAATATATCTACTTAGTATCATTTCAGTTCTACTTTTCCTCCTTCCATTTGCAATATCCTATCTTTTTTAAGAGTTTAGGCAAGGTCTTAAGTAACTCTTTTAATAGATTTATGCTATGCATTAGGAAGTGACCATTGCTCCTTATTTCAGTCATCCCCATGTAATTGATCGGATCATATCAAGTGATTCATTCATCCTCAATGTTATGCAAGTGATTGGATCTTATTGATGGTTCTTCACTTCATCATTCCTTGTGCAACTATCAACACCAGACTCAATTGGCCCATTCGGTTGGCAACAAGGGTGGTGATTTTTTAAAAAAACCAAGCAAGTATAGACAATCAAACCATTAATTATCTAACTTGCCTTTTTTTGGTATAGAAAACAAAGTCATCACTTTATTTTTGTTTTGAAAAGGAAAAAAAAATCATTTTGAAAGAGTTTTAAGTTCGAGAGCACAATTGTGAATAGGGAAAGTAATCTCTTAATTCCTTTTTAATGAAATTAAGAGACTAGCACCCTAAAGCATCCATTCTACAAATGATTTCCACTTTTATCTTTGGTGCGTGTTTGTCTCCCCCAAGAGCAAACAGTTTCCTATAACAAAGGGTGTTAAAATATCATGAAAAATAGGATGTAATAAGGGTCAGTCGACCATTTGCTGAGACCCAGTCAACCTACCTTGCTCTCGAGCAAAGCTGGTCAATTGCCCTCTAAAGGGCAGTCAACCACCTACAAAAAGACATCTACCCCTTCTAATTTTTTTCACAAAAAAGTTTCATTATCTAACTCCCTTTTGAAAACACTTTTATAAGGTCCATGTAAAGGATTTAATCTAATAGTGACCTAAAAGCTTTAGAGACTTTTAAAAAAGAACAAATATTCAGACAAACTTAAAAGAAAATAATATAAAAGATAATTATTTCTTGGTTTTTTGGTTTTTATGGCTAAATCTACTAATGTAGAATGCCTACATATCCTTAAGAGAGTAATCAAGTCATTTATAGTCCATCAAAACATTTTCAAACTTAGAATTTAAAAAACATTTGATGATTCTTGAAAACACTAGAAGTCTTTGGTTGAAAAATCCATATTATTTTTAAAAAGCATTAATTTTTCATAAAGCTCTTTGCAAGAAAATATCCTTGAAACCAAATTAAATTTGGAAACCTAAACATTTCTCCACCTTCAAGCCACTTCATAGGCAATTACTTAGAAAAATGTTTTTTTTCTAATTTTAACTTTAATAATTAGTTTTTTTGTGGGAGAACCACAAACACGCCTTCAGATTTTGTTAGAAAACAAACTTGAAAACATTTGAAAAATACCCAAAAGCCACATCATGAGCATTCATTCTACAATTTTTGAATTCCTTTCGATAACACTTTAAAAAGAATTCCTTTTGATAAACTTTAAAAAGATTTCCTTTTGATAAACTTTAAAAATAAATTTTTGGTTTTTTATGGAAAAAACCCATAAGACCACATCAAAATATAAGCAACTAGACTCGACCATACACTCTAGTGAATGTTTTGACTCATCAACATCACTAAAATTCTAGAAAACCCATAAGAAAATGGCCAAAATTTGGGCGCTACACTAGGTGATTAGTCGCACCTCTGAGGCTAGTTGATTTTCTATGTAGTCTAAGGGTCAACTGACTATGCCTACAGGTCAATTGAACATCTACATGCTTTCGTGCTTTTTTCTTCCAATTTTGCATAAAATTCAATCTTTCTAATGCACAAACCTTACCTTCCCTTATCCTATATGACATGTTAATTTAAAATTTAAACATCCATACATAAGAATATGGAAAAATAAATGGTGAAATCCCCTTTTCTCAAATATGCAATTTTTGAAATATGGGATAATAAAACCAAAGATGCTTTGGTGTAGTGCATCCTGTAACGACCTGCCTATTTTCTACATATATATTTATTTTTTCCACAAAATAACACTTATAATAATTCTATTAACCTGCTAAATTGCCAAATTCATGATCAAACTGGACCCATGGGTACTAGGGATATGCCTGTTATACATTTCTAATACCTAAGTAGTAGAAAACATAAATTATATACATACCATCCAACACCAAACACAATACCAGAGTTCTACTAAATCTATCATATATATATACAGTCATCCATAAAAAGACCAAAAAGTATCCTATGGTCTCAATTCAAAAACTCATATGACCCTAGCTCAACCACTTAACCTACTAATAGGGTAGCTTAGTCAACTTCTACTGCTGCGGGGCTCTATCCGCCCTTCTACCTAGATTTCCTGAAATGTTTGTAATGCTGGGATGAGACACCTCTCGGTAAGGGAGATGAACTAATATTAGTGTAAGGCAACATGAGTATTTTCATTTTATACATATAATAGTACATAGTTCATATCTGGTAAAAACAGTTTGTATCATCTCTGAATAAAACATGATTTGTCATTAGATAGGTTAACATACTAAATTTCTGTATAGGAAAATCATCTTATAGGACTATACCATACTTGAAATATTACCCACGATAGATAGTTAGTTGTTGTCATGTCTTACCCCCCACATGACAGGGTTGTGCGGCCTGAAGGTGGGACCTATCATTGGCTGGCCGACCATGCTAAGTCCAACATAGGTGTGTAAGTACGATAGGCTCGTTCCACCTATGTCATACTACAAGGGGAACTACAACTCTACCATGAAACCACATCGACTGCCATCTCTCACATTCTACATAAGATGTGTGGTAGCACTAACAAAAACATAAACATGAACATATAGCTACAGTACCGTGCCTCGTGAAACTAAACTAATCTATCTAGGTTCTGATAACATATAATACATTTCATGATATTGGAATATAGCAGTTTCATATTTCAGAGTAAAACATGACATGATATTATTTTCTTAAATCTTGACATAACATGCATAATTACCGCATTGACGCCGTCATATCATAACGTAAAAATCATGGCATTTATGCCGTCATAGCATAACATACTTGAACATGAAATTCTTCCACTGTTTAATATAATATTCTTAAAACCATAGTTCCTATACTGTTTTTATGGTTTTCCTAAAAACTGCTATAACATGCTTATCTTGGAAAAATCATACTATTTCAATATAACATAATTTTCATGGAAATAATATACTCATGCTACACAAATGTAAGTAGCCTTCTAAACTCATAATTTGTTTCGAAATCATATTTTCTTATAAAACGTGTTAAAACCATTTTCCTGTTCAACAGTAGTATTCCCAAACATAGTTCTATAACATACATATTTTTCTGAAAATAAATGATATATAACAATAAATAATTTCATTAAAAATGCCGACTTAATCTATCCCCTTACTTGACTTACTGAGAAGCCTATAAAATTAACCATACCTACTCCTATGGTGTTCCTAGCTCAACACCCTGTAATTACATTTTTTCCAACAAAACTTTAGTATTATTCTATCTAAAGAATTTTTCTCAGTCTAGAAACATTAAATACCTTATAAAACTTAAAATAACCAACTTACCTAGATTTTGGAATGGTGCCCAAGTTGGCCTAACCAAAAAAATACTCCAGCAGACTTGAAGAGAATCTTCACAAGAGTAGCATGGTGGCTTCCGATCATCAAATTGATGAAGAAAGAAACCGAAAATCTAGAGAGAAGGAGAGAGAGACGAGGTTTAGAGAGGGAGAGAGAGAGAGAGAGAGAGAGAGAGAGAGAGAGAGAGAGAGAGAGTTTTGCATGAAAAATTCACGCTGAAATCCTGAGGTTAGTGTATTTATAAAATGCGGATTTGTTGACGAGACACGTCACCTCGTCAATGAGTCCATGAAGGGAGTTTGTCGACGAACTCGTAACCCTCATCGACAAACTTCAGGCTGCTAAACCCCTCTCAATAAGTTCTCATCGATGAGCCCAAGAAGGCTGCTCGTCTACGAGCGCTTTTCGTTCTATGACGAGACCCTGCCGAGCCCCTCTTGAAATTTCCTTTTCTCTCCTTTCTTTTATTTACTTAATTCTTTGGGTCTCTACACATACAAACCCTTTTTACTACTTAATAATTCATAAAAACATATAAACAAACTAGAAATTTACATAATACAAGCCCACTTCATAATAACATACATGATTTCATTCAAACCAATGATGAAACTTGAAAATAAATCAAAGTAGGGTGGTAGGACTGACCTAAAGTCATGTAGCAATTTATTTCAAGTGGTAGATTCACTCTTAAATGCACACACACCCAAAAGGACCCAAAGGAAAGAAAATAGAATGATAGAATCTCTTCAAAACTTCTCCCAAAATGGAACTCTTTCTCTCACTCCCTAAAGGACTCAAACTCTTTATATTTCTCCCCTTATCCCCAACTTGGACATGTAAGAGATGGTCCATGCATGGTATATTTATAGACCATGCATGGTGGAGGGAAATTAGAATTATGGATTCTTTGCGAGCCCAACATTCAACCTAAGACACCAAGCCCTTTCAGCTAGGGTTCAGTTCAACCTTTCTGCCACACCGTTTTGTTGTGGTATATAGCGTACTAGAAAATGTCTCCTTATGACGTGCTACTCTCACGACTCTCTAAAGCTGAAATTTGCGTATTTAGTTTCGTTGTCTGAACTGAGGCATTTAATCTTTCTCCTGGTCTGGTTTTCTACCTCAGCTTTCCACAATTTAAACTTGGCAAACGTCTCTGACTTGTGCCACATGAAGTAAACCTAGACCTTCCATGAGTAATCATCAATGAAACTCATGAAATACATATGTCCCCCTCGTGACACTACTCTCACTAACCCCCAAACATCCAAATGATCCCTCCATTTTGTGTGTGGCTGCCATGAACTAAACTCTATTCTTCTTCCCAAGTACAAAGTGATTACATGTTAAAGTTGTGTTATTAAGTATTTAAATGCATTAATTAAGTGTTACCATTTTATTTAAATACTTAATTTTGTCCATTATTTTAATCATTGAGCTCATTCGATAACATTAAGATAATTGTCCTATTTTTGCCTCAAATTTATGAATATTTATGTTTAATTATTGCAGGATAATTTTTGGAAGTTAAAGGAGGCCCAATGCATGTATGCATCTAATGTAGGCTGTCGTGTGAGCTTTTGAGAAGCCAAAGGCCATGCATGTGTGAAGAAGCAATGAAGTCGAGTCGTGTGCATAACACAATAAAGAAGGGAAGCTGAAGCCATGCATGCAAATTCACGTGGGCTTCATGCACATGAATACGTGTCATGCATAAAGCCAGGCCGTGTACATGAAAAATGAAGAGATCAGGCCATGCTTGAAGTGGGCTATGTAATTGATAAACAACTCATGCAATGTTAAAAGAGGAGATTACCTAAGGGCAGTGTATTTTCTTGGCACATGCAACATTAAGGAGCTGGGATTTGGGTCGTGTATGAAGAAGCCCATGCGTGAAGAAGCAAGAAGGCTGGGTCGTTCATGCATGCAAGAACATGGGCTTGTCATGAAGAAGCTCAGCCATGCATCTTAGGCCGTGTGCATGGAAGAATAGAAGAGAAGAGGTTGTGCATTAGATGGAACCGCGAAGGAGGTCGGGTCATGTGGGGTTATGAGCTTGCACTGGGTGCCGAATTGCAAAAGGGAAGTTGGGCATTTATTAAAGGGATGATAGGATTTTAATGAAAGGGGGGATGAGCTAGGGTTTTTTAGGGTGTTTAGGAGGTTTTTGAGAAGAGCTCCAAAATAGTGAAGAACATAGCAGTTGTTGCTGCTGTGTGAACTCATGACCTCTCTCTCTCTCTCTCTCTCTCTCTCTCTCTCTCTCTCTCTCTCTCTCTCTCTCTCTCTCTCTCATATTGTTATTTAGTTGTTTTATTTTAATAATGACATTATTGTTTATTATTCTACTTTAATGCATTTTAAATATCTTGTTGGAGCTTTTCATTAGTTTAAATTCAATTATTTTTATTTAAGAGTTTGTTTGAGTTTATTTATTGTTAAGTTTAATTTATTTATTTTGTTTAGCCTTATTTATTGTTAAGTTTAGATTAATTTTATTTGAGCCATCATTAAGTTCAATTTATTCTTAAATATTATTGTATCTATTTTTCATTTAACTTATTAAGGTGTTGAGTTTGTTTGAAGCTGTTAAGTTTAGTTTGTCTTTGTTTGATACTGATTAGTGAGGTTATTGCTTTTGATTTATTATTTGAGTATTTAATTAGTCAGTTGTTTGGTTGGTTTATGCATGTTAGTTTCATAGTTTAGGTTTTGTGTTGTTTTAATTTCGTCACAAATTATAAAAAACTCCAGAAATCGAATCTGAATTGTATTTAGTAAATTGTTTTTTTTTTTTTTTTGTGCGAGTTTGAAATTGATCTGCATTCCCTAAGGAGACGATCTAGCCTTTTGGGGCTAATTATTACATGACAAAACTCTTATACTTGGGATAGCCTTTGTGCTGCTCATTTTTAGAGTGAATCACATAATACTTGCAGAAATCCATGTTGCATGATTTTACCCCATTCAAAAGATTTCGCTTATGAAACTCCTTCATTCCACACTCACCCATATGCTCTAACCACATATGCCATAAAATAGTATAGTCAGACTTAGACTCTGCAACTACAGCTGCAACTCCATCTACAACTATAGTACCCAACAGTATATAGATCTTCCTCGGTACTTTCTGCACATTCATCATGGTTAGAACACCCTTGTTCACTTTCAGTACCCCACTTTCAAACTTATAACTTAACCCGTTACAGTCTAAAGTGCCTAATGAAATCAAATTATTTCTCAACTCTAGTGTGTGCCTAACATCGTATAACGTCCTCACCACACCATCATATATCTTAATTCTGATTTTCCCTATCCCTATAATTTTGGAGGCAGCATCATTTCCCATCAGAACGAAACCAGAACTCGCCAATCTGTAAGTAGTGAATCAGTATTTGTTCGACATCATATGATAAGAACACACCGAATCTAAGATCCAAGAATATGCAAACTCATCTAAATTGAGTGAAACCGAGAGCATATCACCATCACCACTCCTAAAGTCTCCCTTTTCTACTACATTCATTGTGTTTGATTAACCTTCTTTGTTTTCATCATTCCCCTTCTTCCTCTCCGGACAATTGGGTTTTATGTGCCCCTTTTTCTTGCACTTAAAATACCGCACATCCTTCCTCTTCCTAGAATTGGACCAAGCCTTATGATTACCCTGTAGAGACCCAAAGAATTATAGTAAATAAATTTAAAAAATAAAGGAGAGAAGAGGAATTTTATAAGAGGGTGCAGCAGGGCCTTGTCAACGAGTGTAGAAGAGCTCGTTGACGAGCAGACTCTTGGGCTCGTCGATGGGGACGTACTTCTCATCAATGAGAACTTACCAAGAGGCCCGTTCTAGGGTCTGAAACTTGTCAACAAGGAGACGGTGTTCTTCAATGAGATCCCTTCATTGACTCATCAATGAGGCGATGTGTCTCGTCGACGAGTCCACGTGGACTAGCTTTCTATATAAGGATGAAAATTATTTTTTCTACTAGAATTTCATACTCAATTTACTCTCTCTCTAGAAAATGCATCCTCTACCTTCTCTCTAGGTTTCTGGCTCCGTGCCTCCCTGGATCGACGATCCGAAGCTACCATGGTGATCCTGGGGAGATTCTCTACAACATAGCCGGAGCAAAATGTTGATTTGATAAGTTTGGGAACCATCCCAAAACTAGGGTAAGTGGATTATTTCAGTATTTTCAGTATTACCCAGTTCTTTTGAGCCTAGATTTTGAATTATATGAGAATATATTGGAGTTCTGTGAAGTAAAATCAGGGTATTATATTCTCAGGGTTAGGGTGTTTTGGGACACTATAGGAGTGGGTTAAAGACCCCAGTGGATATCTTTTCAAAAGCCTAGGTAAATAATGAATAGTTTATAATTCAGAAGATAGAAAAATGAAGAATATTCTGGGTATTTAGTTGATTGATAGGATATATATGAATAATATTTTTAGGGTTATGGAATTATAAATGCCAGAGGTGTAATTTAGAACGTTAGTAGGTGAGCTTAATTGCGAGGTAAGGGAAATATTCTATGTTAGGAAAATTTTAGTATGATTATCAGTAAAAATAATATGTTTTACCAGATTATTATTCAGATTATAAAATATTAGTATAACAGAAAATATAGATTTCAGAGCATGTGAATCTAATTATTTAATTGTGTGGCATGAGTTCATAACAGATTAGTACAGTATTTATACAGTTTACAAACCATGTTTTACAGTATATTAATAGAAAATATCATGGAATATACATGTTCTTTAGAATGATGAATTTTTCAGTATACATACAAATAGAAATTTTATGGAATATTTAGAAACATGATTTGCAGTATTTCCAAGATACCATGATTTATAGTCTATGTACAGAAATATATATTTTTAGCATTTTCAGAATACCATGATTTCAAAACCATAACACCCAGATACTCAAATATTCAGACAGATATTCAAATATACAGATATTAAATATTCAGTCAGTTATACAGATTTTCAGATTATTCATATCAGTTTTATAGTGTTACGGTTATTTCAAAATCATGGTAAAATAGTAATATATAAATATCAGTTACATATGTATATATAGTATTAGACCGTGATGGACCAAATTCAGTTAGCAGAGCACGATACCGTAGCTATTTTCAGTTCAAAGTGCAATCACACAACTCATATAGTATGTGGATTTTCAACAATTATTCACACTTATGTTGTGGATAGGCTCCTCATCAGTTAGGGTTGAGGAGGCCGATCTGGCTTTCAAAGTTCAGTTTACTTATCCTGGTTGGGCAGCCAGTGATAGGTCCCGCCTACGGGCCACACAACCTTGTCATGACGAGTTAAATCATGACTTTCAGTTATCCATCCAGTGAAATTTTCTCAGCTATTATATATATATATATATATATATATATATATATATATCCAGATTTTATGGAATCCATAGATATACCTATGAATATTAGAAGTATTATGAATGGAATATTCAAAAAATAGTTTATGTTAAGTAACATAGGTATGAGCTATATTGGGTATTAATTATATGTGTTTTCTCATACTCAGTTATCTATAGTACTTCTAAATTAGATTTTATAATTATGTAAACTCATTTGCCACACACTAGCAATAGCATATTTCGTCTTACTGAGAGTTGTCTCATTCCAGTGATTTAACATTTTTTAGGTGATTTAGTTAGGCGAGCAGATCATGCTCGCAGATAGAGAGGACTACAATTCTACCCTTTCTGTAGGGTGAGTATTTTTGGGAGGTCACTTTTTAAGTAGTTCCTAGGTCTAGGTGAGGGCATTTTGGGAATGACAATGTTTGCGTATTCTGGAAAATTCTGACACTCTGGTATTGTATATATGGCATGATTGTATGTTCTTTGCTTTCCATTGCATAGGTAATTTATTGAGTTCCAGATTCCACGGCCCCTATTTGGTTCATGATGATGGTTTGATTTATACTAGAAGGTATTAGAGCAGTGAAATTTTACAGTTAGAATATGTGGAGAAAAAAATGGCATGAAAAATCAGGTCTTTACATACTCAGTCCACCCCGAAACTTACTTCTCCCACAATCTTGATTACCTTTCACCATGAGCCCTTCACCTTAAGTATTTTCATCACTGACCTTCTTCCTTTTATGGAAACTCAATAGGGCACTCGTGATATCCTCCAACTCCAAGGTTTCTTTTTCTCATATCAGAGTTGTAACCAGATTCTCATAAGTAGGAGACGTAGGTAGGGAATTCAACAGCATCAATGTTTTGTCTTTGTCCTCGAACTTCACATCAACCTGCTTCAAATCGCTGATGATCTGATTAAATACGTTGATGTGTTGATTTAGATATGAACCCTCTACCATTTTAAGCCCATAAAATATTTACTTAAGATACAACTTGTTTGAAAAATACTTTGAGATATATCGGCTTCCCAGTTTCAACCAAACCTTCGCCTGTGATTCCTCAGCCATGATGTGATACAACACATCATCAACCATACATAACCTGATAGTAGCCACAACCTTCACTTCCAACTTCTTCCAATTCATGTTCTCCATGTCTTCCGACTATTTTTCATAAAAAACCTTCACCATACCTTGCTACACCAGCAAGTCCTTAACCCTCCTCTGACAAAGTCCAAAATTTCCCATTCCATCGAACTTTCCAATGTCAAACTTTGTAGAAGACATCCCAACCATTGCAACATATAGCTTTGATACCAATTTATTGTGCAAAGAGTACACCAATGCTCAGTGGAAACACAAATTGAATCGGAACAAGCAATGCGAACAACCAATGATGAATATATGGAAGCAATCAATCATTCAAAAAGAGAATAAAGGAAAACAATAATCAAGGACATGAGAATTTACATGGTTTGGCAATGTGCCTACATTCACGAGAGCAACAACTAATATTTCACTATCAAAATGTCAAGTTTACATCAAGGGTTATAAATATAATTTATATATCAACCCCTATGCGTACATGAGGCTTAGATACTATCTAACATACTCCTATATAAAATTCCAGAGGAAAAACCTAAAAATCTCCCAATCTACTGATCTCCCGATTCAAAATCCGTGATCTATGCCAAATGAAACTGTTGACGGATTTAGGCAAACCGTCAACGATTAGATACCAAGAGCTAAAACCTATAGACTGAAGACTAAAATTGTTGACAATTTGACTGAAATCGTTGACGATTATCTATCGAGGCCAAATCGTCAACCAAACAGTTAAAGATTTCTTCCTGCAACCTTCTCCCTTGTTCTTTGCTTCACCATGCTTTCCCGACACATATGTTCCACTCAATATAAGCCACATATCCAACATATAGGATTAAAGTCATTGAAGTTAAGGAAAATTTTAAGAATTAAGACAAGATAATTGACTTATCTTTGTAGAAAACAAAGAGATTGTATTAGTTTCCTTGGTTTCCATTAAAACAAGGGAAGTAAGTGGAACTCAAGACGATTGGTCTTTATAGAATGGACATAGGCTAGTTTTCAAATCACTATAAAAGAGTTTACAATTTCTCTTCCCTTCTCTCTTTAGATCGCATTTTTATTTGTGTGATTTGCTTAGTGGTTTAATTTTCTTTAAATTTTGTATCAACCTCATTTAATTTTATTAAACCCAATTCACCACCCTCTTTTTGGGTTGCCTTTGGGCCAAGAAAAGTGTGATAGACACAAGATAAGCAACAAGAGTAGTCTTGAAATAGGGCCACCCCACCCCCACAATCACAAGTAAAATTGGCAATAGCATTTGTTGTAGCGACTCGAAAATTCTACTACTCTAATACCAATAAATACATAGCGGAAAATCTCCATAAAAATTACCTGAGTACTAAAAATCATCCTTTATTACAATTAAAATCCCAATATCACAGTAAAGTTTTGAACTCATCAAAAATATAAATAGAATAGTAACAATTCTAACCAAGGACCTTCTATCCCACCAACGCTTCCACTATGCACTCTGATTACTGTTATACTCCTCATGGCATCTGAAAAATAATCGATCATGATGGGGTGAGACACCTCACAATAAGAAGGAATAAATTATTATTAGTGTATGGCCAATGAGTTTTAGTGTGCACATAATATAATCGTTAATTTCACTTTAAAGAAAACTACATAAATAAACTGTAACTCACACCTATAATTTAAAAATACCGTTAACTTTCCTTATTTTATAAATCTAGCTCATTTTACACACTAATTCACGTATTTGCATAGTAGTACTTTCCTTATTTCATAAATCTAGTTCATTTTACACACTAATTCACGTATCTGCATAGTAGTATTGTCCTTATTTCATAAATCTGGCTCATTTTACACACTAATTCAGGCATCTGCATAGTAGTACTTTCCTTATTGGGCGGTCGACATGTTTCACCCCCATGGTGGGTTGTGCGACCTGAAGCCTGGACTTAACAACAGGCTGGCCGACCAATGCTAAGTCAAGTATAATCCTATCTATCAGTAAGATTTTCCTACCCCGTCCTGGAAAATCCTTCAGGAGGGGTCTCTTGGAATACCATTCAAGAGGAGTTCTACTCAGGCCAAATCGACTATTCCATACCAACACTATCACACCAGTGTGGTTGCACTATACTTCCTCTCTATAGCTTCGATATCGAGCTTTCATTACCACTAGCCCTTAAGATACTTAAACCATAAATTGCATTTTCAATAATAAATCCACAACATGATTCCATTTTTATAAAACTATATAAAAATTGTCATTTCCTGTTCAGTATAAAATTGGCATAACATAACTCGGCGTAACGTCGTCATATTCACAAATTCACATTATTCTCAATATTCCAAAAAACACAGTATAATACCCTAACTTTTCACATATGATACCATATACATATTTCAACAGGTTCATTTATACAATAAAGATAATCATTCTCATGCCACACGATTTGAGTAAATATTTCATAATATAATAATCTGCCTAAAAAAATATATTTTATTCACCTATGTAATTTAATTCCATTATATCCCAAAAGTCTGACATAATTAAATCCTTATAGTTTAATATAATTCCAAAATATGCCCAAAATCCTAATTTCATCAAATCCCTGCAGTTTAACGTAATTCCAAAATATTCCCAAAAATCTAATTTAATCAAATCCTTGCAGTTTAATATAGTTCCAAAGTATTCCTAAAAATTTAATTTAATCAAATCCCTACAATTTAACATAATTTCAAAATATTCCGAAAAATTCTAATTTAATCAAATATTACAATTTAATAATCACATACTACAATTTAATAATAAAACAATACAATTTAACAGGTTAATTTTTCTGAAAATAACTGACATAATCTATTCCCCTTACCTTAGTCTTTGAGTGGTGCTTAGGATCCCCAAATGACGATTCCACTCTGGTTAACTTGTTAAGGGATTGTCGCTAGGACCCCATAGTGGTGTTCGTTTTTTAATTTGGCCTAGAGATAACCGAGAAATCTAGAGAGAGAAAGTGAGAGTTTGAGGAGAGAGAAAGAAATTTGGTGAGGGGGGGGGGAGAGAGAGAGATAGAGATTGTGGCTACAAAGTGGGAGTTTGCAATGTTTATATATTGTTAGCCTTACAAGACTTAAAATCTTGTTTTGATGCTAACAAACAAGTGGAACTTAACATTTTTGGTTGAATGGTGATATTTCAGAACTCACAAGGATCACATATGTGAAAACAAGGTCAAAGTGCTCACAAGGATCAAATGAAGTTTAAAAAAGTCAAAGCATGGATTTAAAGATAATATTTCAAAGCTTGAAGAAAATGAGGACATGGATGACTTGTTGAAAGCCAAAGAAAATTTTAAAGTCAAAAGAGCCAAAGAAAACCAAAGTGAGAGGGCTTAAAGAAAGGCAAAGCATGAAGACTTCAAGAGTTGAAGGAATCTTAAGAAAGCTTTATGTAAGTACTTCATTCAATTTCAACATGGATACAAGAACCTCTTGCGTTAATTTCTTAGACCTAGAAACCTTTTAACATACTTGAAAAATATTTTTATAAGGTTAAAAATTATTTTAAAAAGGTTAGAATCATTTTTGGAATGAAAAGCATCAAAAAGAGGATTTCCCAATTGCTGTCAGTTTTTATACATCCACATTGAGGCACATTTTTCTCTATAAAAAACTCCTCATTTTAAAATGTGTTCAACATAAAAGTTATAGGATTTTCTATTATCTTTCTTTTTAAACCAAGAACACCTAATTTGGAGTGGTATAGAAAAATGTATGACTAAAATACTAAAGTGAGGTCGAAGTTGTCAGCCAACTGAACACTATTCACTGTGAAACATCAGAAGACTGAACTGGGAACTTTGGTCATCTAACCCTCAACCTCAGTCATCTAAAGAATATCTTCAAATGACTGAAGATTAAGTTCAATCATCTGAAGATTTTTTTGAAGGTTTTCTAAAGAGGCAGAACCACTTCAGACGACTAAACGCGAAAGTTCAGACGTTTGAACATTATTAATGGTCATATTTTTTTAAAGTTTTTAAATTCAAACTTATATTTCTTGTGTTCCAAACTTTCTATAAACTTGGGAAACAGTCCAAGCCACTTGGGGAACACAAAATAGACTTGATTTATCATCTATAAATAACCCCCCAAGGCTTAGGATTAAACACACGAAGAAAATACAGCAAACAAGCTTTCTTGCTCTCAAATCTCCCAATTCTCTCAAAGCTCTCCTGTGCAATCAATTTACAAGTTTCACTAGTGAGGTTTGTTGTGAATTTATCAAGAAAATTCAGAGTCTACTCTTAATTCTTTCAACCTAGAAAGAAGGTTTACGATGATATCTTCTTGAGCTTCATATTTCCATATTGTGAGTTTGATTGAAGTATATAGATTTAACTTGCACTAATCAGCTCTTTGTGTGAGTATTCTTTGTACATATATTTTGATTGTATTTATTGTAGATTGATGATTCCAAGGAATGTTTAGATCGTTGGCTAAGCAAGGGGATATTACTTAGAGAGGCGGGTTCGAGCCTAATTGAAGGACTGACCGAACGAGGGTACATCATTTGGAGAGGCAGACTCTAGCCTATGGAAGGAGTGTGTAAATGGTATTGTTCCGACCGGCAAAGGAACTGATTTTAGTAATCCTTTGGTGGTTTTCCAAAGGCGAGGACGTAGGCTGGGTATTAGCCGAACCTCGTAAAAATCCTAATCTCACTCTCTCTTTCCCTTACTCTTTACTTTCAGTACATTTAAAATTGAGTGGATGTTTTAAATTTCTAAATCATATAACCTACGTAATTTGGAAATCAAATAAACTTAAAGTTTAATTTTGATTTGGGTTGTAAAAATCGAAAGAGATGATTAGTAGCTATAAAAAGATCTAAATGACTCAATTAAGCGTAGCTCCCTTTGGAGAGGGATAATCTTCAACTAGACCACCAATCTTTTGTGGACACAACTATACATTTTGGAAAAAGAGAATGCAAATATACCTTCAAACCATGGATTGGAAAGCTTGGGAGGTTGTCACGGATGGTGATTTAACTCCTACCACATTAGTAGATGGAAAAAAAATACCTAAGGAAAAGAAAGACATGACTGAAAGAGATTATAAAATCTTGCAAATAAACTCTAGTGCTATGAATGCTCTATATTGTACTTTAGATGCTAATGAATTTAATAGAGTAATGACTTGCAAATCGGCTAAGGAAATATGGGACAAGCTAGAAGTCACTTATGAAAGCACTATAGATGTTAGGGATAATAGGATTGATATGCTTACAAGAGAATATAGAGTTTTTAAGATGAACCCTGATGAATCCATAACTAATACGTTTACTAGGTTCACTCATATAATCAATTCCTTAAATGCACTAGGAAAAACCTAAACTACTTATGAGATGATTAGGAAAATTCTTAGAGGGCTACCACCAAAATAGGAACCAAAAGCCACTGCCATAACCGAAGGAAGAAATTTGAAAAATACTTCCTTAGATGAACTTATAGGTTCTCTACTTACATATAAAATGACAATGAATGAAAAGAATGGAAAATCCAAAACCCAAGAATCAATAGGCTTTAAAGCCTTCAAAGAAAACTCAAGTAGTGAAAAAGAAATGGATGAAGATGAAGTAGCCTTTATATCTAAAAAGCTAGCAAGGATACTAAGAAGGAGAAACAAATTCAAGAGAAGAAATCAAAACTCTGAATCAGAAGAAGAAGATATTAGCACCAAGAAATCAAAGAATAAAACTCCTACGTGTTACAATTGCAACAAAGCTAGAAACCAGAATGTCCACTACTAAAGAAAAAGTCTAAGAAGAAAAAGAAAAAGGCCATGAAAGCCACTACTTGGGACATGATGAGTACAAGTAGTTCTGAAATTGAATCAAGTGACAAAGAGGTTTCTTATACGTGCTTTATGGCTTGGGATGATGAGGAAAGCTCCTCATATAAATCTTCAAATAATTCTTGTAGTGATGAATCCAATGATGAAAGTATGTCATCTTATGAAGAACTTCAAAATGACTTATTGAAAGTGCATAAGATGTTAATTAAAGTAACTAAACAAAATACTTCATTGAAAAACAAGAATGAAGGAATGATGAAAGAGTTAAAATCTCTTAGAATTGCTGAAAGAGAAAAGGATTCAAGAAACAAGAAAATAGAAAGTAAGAATTAAGCTATAACAAAGGAGTTAGAATGTAAAAATCTTGCTGAAAAAGAAAAAGACTTGAGAATTAAAGAATTAGAATGCAAGCATAAAAAAATGATAGAAGACCTTTGTTCCCTATCCTCTATAGAATATAAGAAAGATATATATTTCTGAATTAGAGGATAAAATAAGAAAATTATCTCTAGAATTAGAGAAATTACAAAAGAAGGTTGATAACAAGAAGACATTGAAATAAGTGATCTCAAAAATCAAATTGAAGATAAAGAAAGGATCATTTATAACTTTACAAAAGGAAAAACAAACTTTGACAAAACTCTTATAGCTCCACTTTGGCATGAAATTTGGCATGAAATCGCCCTTTCACCTCTTGAGATGGCTCTTACACAACTCCAAGTATTCCTCTCAAAGCATCCGATATTGTTACTCGGGTTTGTTCATTACATGGAAATCACTTTGAAACCAAGTATTATAAATAATGCCATCCAATTTGAAATTGGTTGGCACTTGGCATTGGATGGAGTAATCAATTAGGCTAATATGTTCATATAGTAGTAGTTTTTTTTTTTTCCTTTAGCTTTCTCATGTGGGACATTTTGGCTCACAAATAAAAAGTTAAATGTTGCTACCTACACTTTGTACCAAATGTGTAAAAGAAACCATATTCAATATGATAAAAAATTTCTAGCTCACCAAAAGTAGGAAAGATACAAGAACATAGATTGTGGGTTTAATTTAAAGCTTAGATCTATTTCCATCTTCACAACATAATGACACTGCTTACCTTATAAGGCATTAAACATAGATGGAACTAAAACTAAGGTTTCACAAAACTTTCTATACTAATTCATCATTACCAAAATATTGGTGATTGACCAATTAAATCTAATGTTAGAGTAGACATTAGTTGGACACAATTCAAATGAAGTAGATGTAATGACCCCCAAATTACTACCATTTTTTTTATATATTCTTTTTGCAAAAACATTTATTACTCTAATACCCATAATAATTTTCATTATAACATCCCAGTCCCAAAGTGGGTACCAAGAATACCTATCCATCAATACCAACCATTTAAGCAACGAAAAACATAAAATATCCAATTGTATATACAATACCAGAGTTCTACTATGTACATAAATACACATAAACATCCCCAAAAGAAACACAACGTCCTAGGGGTATACCCAAAAATACAACTCCCAACTCAAAAAACTTACCTTGTAGCTAGGGCAGTACTAAAGTTTCCTTTATCTCGGAGCTTGCTCCGCACGTCGGTATGGATTTCCTAAAAGGGTTGAATTTTTGGGGTGAGACACTTCTTAATAAGAGGAAATACATTATTATGAGTGTGTGGCAAATGAGTTTACATGAATAATACATTTACTAATCAAGTTGTCACTAAGATAACATTTTAGTGTAAGACATATCATAACTCACACCTATATCACTTAAAATACAAGTGTTCCTGAATTTTGTATTTAATCATACTTTTAGCTATAATATTTATATTTTCTATTTTTTGTAAATCTACATACGTATGTAACTGTAAAAATTTCCCTAGATGGATAACTGTGTATCATGAATTAACCCCGCATGATTCGGGTTGTGCGGCCCGTGGACTAGACTTAACTCTGACTGGCCTACCAGGCTAAGTCAAACTGTAAACCTCTATAGTACGATTGGCCTGCTCAACCTAGCCTGACTACTAGGGAGCTCTTCATCTCTCCTCTAAGGCACAATCAACTCTCATTCCACACTCTATAAGAGATGTGTGGTTGCATTATCTATACTGTATTAGCTACAATACTGTGCTCTGTAATTTGTTCTAGTCCATCAAGAATCTGATACCATATAATACTATGTTTGTATATTACTATTTTATTATGATTGTGTATAACTAAAATAACCATGATTTTGTATAAATAGAAATATCATGATTCTATAATGCAATATTTGTATTTCATGGTTCGTAATATCTGTATAATCATGGTTCTGTTAAAAAGTATAATCATGATTCTGTAAAAACTGTATAATCATGGTTCTGTAAAAACTATATAATCATGGTTCTGTAAAAACTATATAATCATGATACTATAAAAGCTGTGTAAAACTCTATATTAAACTGATATTTCTCATGCCACACAATTAAATAAACCCATTTACTATAATCTGTATTTTTCTGTTGTATAAGAAATATATATATATATATATATATATATATATATCTGTAGAGTTTTTCTTGAAATCCAAATTTTTGAATTTTTCTGAAAATACATAATTTCATACCCACAATGTCATACTTCTAAATTATCCAAAAATCATATTATGAAAGCACAATACTATATAAATTATATTTTACTGGTAAAATTTCCAAAATAACTGGCACAACATATTTACCTTACTGGATTATTAAGAAGCTTGCCAAACTTCCTAAATTCACGCCCACGGCATTCGAAACTCCAAAACCCTAAAATCACTTTTTCTCATGCTCACACATTCTATTTCATCAACGAAATTCCAAATAATTAAGTATTTATCACCCCTACCTGATTTCCCGAGGGAACGCTCACAGGGATGCTAACCTAGTGCCTACAGCACTCGCACAAAACCCTGTATTCCAAAATTTTTAATTTTATCAGTTCGACCCTAGAATGCATAACAATCGAACATTACTAAGTCCTCTTAACTCAAATAACTCATTAAACTTAAAAACATCTCTCTTACCCTAGTTTTGGAGTGGTGCCTGAGATCCTCAAACCATAATTCTACTCTAGTCAAATTGACAAGGATCGCCGCTAGGTATTAGATACAGAGTCTAATTGTCAATGGGGCGAGTTTAGAGTTAGGAAATGATCAGAGAGAAGGAGAAGTTTCACAGACCCTTAAGGGAGAGAGAGAGAGAGAGAGAGAGAGAGAGAGAGAGAGAGAGAGAGAGAGAGAGAGAGAAAGAGAGAGCTTTTTTAGTTTTAAAATAAAAATGACATGTAACCCTTAAATAGTGTTCTGTCCCTGACAAAAACGGTCGATGATTTTCTTAGGCTTCTCTAAAACCGTCGACGGTTCGATCTTTAACCAAATCAGTCTTCATTGTTTACCCTTAACCTAGCTACAGTAATAACAAAACTTTTGACGATTTTTTGCACCCCCACCAAATCGTCGACGATTTGGTCCACACCAAAGCAAAAATCCCATTTTTTCTTTATTTCCTTATTCTTATTATTTTCCAAGTCACTACAGTAGGTATAGTTTCATTGAATAATAGTTAGGCATCTAAGCCATTTAATTTGAAAGACAAATCAATGAAGGCTAAGCAAAAAAAAAAAAGAAAAAAAGGAAGAAGACAATTCAGTAGAAAAAGATGGGGGGGGGGGGGAAGGCAAAGCTACAAAACTCACAGTGTGATTTTTAGTGTAATCCCAAGAGGGGGGGGTGAATTGGAGATTCAAATGTTCTACAACAGTATATCGCAACGTAGGTACTGTCTAGACAAGTATTAATTCAGCAAATATATGAACAATTAAATAATTTGCACCAGTACTACAGTTCCAGTATTTTCTAATCAAACACAAATTAATTGTCAAATATTCAAGTAGTAATATCAACAAGTAAGCAAGCAAATGCAGGAAAGTAAAAAAGTATAAGGAAAGAGTGACACAGGGTTTTTATCATGGTTCGACCAACAGTGCCTATGTCCTCGCCTCAAGTTCACCAACAAGAGGATTTACTAAATGCTCACTTAACGGGTGGAGTGATGTCATTTACACTACTCCTTACGAGGCAGAGTCTCTTCGGTTCACTTATCGGGCGGAACCAAACCTACACCTTACTGGAAGGTGCTTCCTAGCTCACCTAACCGGGCTAGAGCCAAACTGATGCACCTTACAGGTTATTGTCTTCCTCTTTCGACCATACGTCGAGAATACAAAGATGAAAGTCTTTGTGTATGATTATTGATTCAAGATATAATGTTCACTAAAAGGATTATCAAAAGATCTTTAAGAACCCAAGAAATATCTCAAAAAATATCTTTCAAATATGAGGTGAGAGAAATATTAGGGTTTAGCTTCCCAAAATAATTTTTACAACAAAAGAACAATACAAGCCTTTGAATCTTGCAATGAATATGCAAAGATTCACAAGCTAAAGAGAGTGTTCCCAAGAAATATTTATGAATGAAATATTATGGAAGGACTCAAGTGTACTCTCAGAAAATCAATTTTCAACAATGCGAGAATGAGTGAGAGTTTAAGCTTTGAAATGAATGTGTAATGCTAAAAAAAATGTGTACTCAATCTAGTTTAAAGTTGCAATCAATATGCAAATTAAAAAAATGAGTATATTGCTCTCTTTCTAAAAGAATATGCAAACAAATATGTGAAAGAGAGTGAGATGAATGCTTGTATGTGAGTGTATAGCAAGAATAGCACACAAAATTTTAAGAGAATTTCTTTGCTAATGAAAGGTGCTAATCCAGCTTGGGAATGGGGTATATATAGACTCCCCAAAAATTATAACCATTAGGGATACAGTGAAAATTTTTGGAAATGTTTAATGACAAAAATAATCGTGTTTAGCGCTGGAAAAATTTGGCAACCCGAGAGGGTCAATTAACTGATGAAGGCGTCGGTCGGCTGACCACATGAAAATTTAAGCCATTCAAAGAAGGTCGGTTAGCTGACCAAAGCACTGATCGGCTGAGCCGTGTAAATTTCAAATTTTTAGTGAGGCTCGGTCGGCTGGGCAAGGTGTCAGTTGGTTGAGACAAAGGTCATGAGTTTGGTCAATTGAGGCTCAATTTAGTTCATTTTGGTCAATCGACTGAGCATTAAAAGATTACTAACAGTGTATGGCGGTCGACTGACCATTTCAAGAATAAATCAGTTTGGTCGACTGAGGCAAGATAAAATTATAATTTTGCCCTTAAGGCAAGGTCGATCGATTGAGCTAATTTGAACTTGGAACGTTCGATCGACTGAGCTAAGTGAAAACCTAAGATATGTCCTAAAAAATTTTACCCCTGTATGTATGAGTATTTTATTTTAGTTGGGGAATTTTTCATGAAAGGTTTTGGGACCTAAGGTCAGTCTATGGTCTTTGTGGAGCTATCATTCCATCATGCATGAATGTATTATTACTGACCCAAAATTAAATGGAAGAACAATACAATAGAGAAAATGTCTTCATTATCTTTTTGCTCTCCCGATTGCCATGTCATATGCTAGTTTGAAGTGAGCTTTTAGCTCCTCATGGCTTTGATCGCACCTCGACTCTACATGTCTTCTAATAGGAAATTTGTTCACTCACTAGATGCACAAGTGAGATACTTTGGATTTATCATAATCAAAACGGGATATGACTCATAAAGTCAACAATCTCCCCTTTTTTTATGATGACAAATACAAGAGCAAAAGTGCGTACAGCCTTAAACGGCTCCCCCCCTAAGAATATGCAAAAATTAAAATTCTAGAATAGTTCAAGCATATTCATGATAAAAGAAATTTAAAAAAAATATGTATTTAAGTTTGGCATTGAAGCTCACTGAAGGCCGGATACCAATCTTTTTATAATAGTTCTCCCCCTTTTGGCATCAGCAAAAGGGTTAAGGTAAAACATATATGCATTTAGATCGACCTTAAGTGGAGAGACAATCATGCAATACCTTAGATATTTATTAGCATGCATTTAACAATTCTACAACAACCTTGCAGGTGGCATTCCATTCAAGCATGCAGGCAATTCAGTATAGTCCAAGGCAGTATATGCAATAAGTACAATACATCCAATATCCATAACTGAGTATAAACATGCAATTCATTATGGATAGCAATTGTGTTCCTCACAAGACATAAAGTATATGAATATAAATGAATGTAAGGGAGTTAAATATTCATAAGTATTCTAATGGTGAAGTTGCTTTCCCTCAATTTATGCATTCCATCATATCTCTAGGCAACTTCTCTACTATGCATTAGGGCTAATTCACTTCTGATTTGGATATACCTATATCAGCCCATTGTTCATTAGTGCACACGAATTCAAGTGCCACATCCCCCTTGTGCACATGGTTATGAATAAAATGATGTTTAATTTTTATGTGCTTAGTTCATGAATGTGATATGGTGTTCCTTGAGATATTTATTGCACTAGTGTTATTGCATTTCAGAGGAACTGTGTCATAGTGCAATCCATAGTCTATGATTTGTTGCTTCATATAAAGCATTTGAGCACAACAACCCCTAGTCGCTATATATTTAGCATTGGCTGTGGACAGTGTAACTGAATCTGTTTCTTGGAGAACCAAGAAACCAGAGATTGTCCTAAATAATGACAAGTGCCACTAGTGCTCTTTCGATCTACTTTACTACTAGTAAAGTCAGCATCTAAATAACTGACAATCTTAAAAGAGGTATGCTTAGGTACCATATATGATGCCCTGATTTTTCATGCCAATTTTTTTTTTCAATAATTAATAAATAAATAATACTCAAACACCGGACACATCAAAGCTCTAATACCATTTAAACATAACCCGACCCGAAGTGGGATACCAGGTAAACTGTAAATTTCATATTCACAAACTTAACAGCGGAAATCAATATATACAAATCATCCAGAATAAAAATAACCAGAGTACTAAACATTCATGATCATATATATACATACATATCTAACACATCCCCAAAAATCAACCAAAACTCTACAGAAAAACATACATCCCTATGTCAAACACTCACCCTGTATATCAAGGTACTAACTCCCTTCTATCTCGGAGTTCTATCTCCTGGTCTTTCACGATTTCCTGAAATATTTAAATATTTGGGTGAGATACATCTTAGTAAGACGGAATAAATTATTTACAGTATGTAGCAATAAGAGTTTCATTATATCATAATATTCTCATTTCAGTGATAATACCATCTGAGAAAAATATACGATTTAAACTTATAATCATGTAGATATAAAATACAATCTTTTAAAAGCTTCATTTCCATTTTTCAACTCATTCACATGTAGCCCATAATTATCAACGAAAGTTCCCAAGGATAGGGGAGATTACATAGGGGAGATTACACGCCCATACATGTAGCTCTCCTCTACTCTGATATCATTTGTAACCTTGCCCGATTAACTCAGGTACGGCTACAACTGAAAATTATCAGGGCTCTCACCTTACTCAATAAGCCCTCTGATAGAGAGCTACTTCGCCTTATTTATTTATGCTATTAAACTTATACTCCTTCTTTTCTCTTTCATTTTCATTTCATCATCTAGCATACGAGTGTCCTTAGTAACCAATACATCCATGTCTCTAACTTATGGTTACCCTGAGGATATTCTCTCCACACCATGCTTCCCCCCATGGTCGAGGTTGTGCGGCCCAAAGGCTAGATCTAAATAGCGGTTGGCCTACCCGATTAAATCAAAATAGGAAATCCATCCATGCGTCTGTAGTACGATTGGCCTGCCATAACCCTAGTCCGGACCCAGGGGGCAAAACTACCCTTCTCACTGGCTCAATCAACTTTCAACACCACACTCACCACGAGACCATGTGGTTACACTAACACCTCACTAGAAATGGTACCGTGCTCTTTATCAACAACTGTCCGTCAGGGTTCTCATTTTCACATTTCATTGTTCACAATGCAGTATTCTCGTTGCAATATTCACATTTCCAGTATTCACATTTCATATTCACATTGCAGTATTCACATTGCAATATTCATATTCTAGTATTCACATTTTCATTTCACATTGCTGTATTCACGTTGCAATATTCATATTCCAGTATTCACATTTCACATTTCACATTTCACATTGCAATATTCACATTTTCATATTCGCATTTCAGTATTCATATTTCAACATTCTCATTATAGTATTTACATTACAATATTCACATTTTCATATTCACTTTTCAGTAATCATATCTCATCTCATAATGGTATATATCACATTTCAGTATTCTCATCATTTTCTGTTTCTTTCCCATATTTTCAATATACATTCCATTCTCATAGTAGTATATATATCTCATTTCGTGTGTTTCAACATTTCTCTATAAAACATATCGTCATTCATATTTCCCCATTTATCATAGAAAACATTTCTATATCCATATTTCACATTCCATCACTTCCCAATAAAATACACTTTGATAGAACATAATTTATCATTTCATATATTCAAATCCCAAAACATCATAATTCGGTATTACTCATATGCCACACAACTTTATCTGATATTCGTATCATAATGTTTTCAAGCAAAATATCATATTCTCATTTTCATGTATTAATTCAACCAGTAGTTCTCAAAATAATGTTATAATTTATTCCCCTTACCTGGCTTACTAAAAGGTCCACTAACACCCTAAATCCTATGCTCCACGACGTTCACAGCTCAAAAGCCTGAAATTCACATTTTTCTCAAATCAGTCAACTCAACTCCTAGAATAATTCTTATTAAGCACTTCCTAGGTTCCGAATACTCCAAATAACCTACAAAACCCTAAAATACTTCACTTACCTTGACTTTGGAATAGTGCCCCGAAACTCCAAATTGGAAATCTGCTCCAGTTAAGTTGCATAGAATCTCCCCACGAACCCCATGGCGGTTCCCGATCATTAATTGGGGCTATAATGAAGTCGAAATCAAAGAGAGAGAGAGAGAGAGAGAGAGAGAGAGAGAGAGAGAGAGATTCACGCTGAAAAAATGAGGGTTTCACTATTTATAGGCCGGCGTTCATCAACAAGTTCAAGTGATTCGTCAACAAGCCCATGAAGGCCCTTCGTCAACAAGGAGAATTTCCTAAAATTCCCATACTCTCGGTATCTTCTCGTTGACAAGACACGTTTACTTTGTCAACGAGTTCTATAAGGACATTCATCGACGAAGACCCTGAGTTCGTCGACAAATCCCTGCTGATCCCCATTTTCCTTTTTCCTTCTCTTTCATTTCTTTTATTTTATTACTTTCATTAATTAAATTTTTCTTGGTCTCTACACTATAACCCTAGTTCAATAGTCCCAATAAGATATCTAAGTATCCTTTTGACTGCTAATAAGTGAGACTCTTTAGGTGCAGCCTGAAATCTCACACACATGCATACGCTAAACATAATATCAGGCCTACTCGCAGTTAGGTATAATAAGTTGTGGAGACCCGAATAAAATATGGTTTGGTGTAGGACCAAACCGTTGACGGTTTGGTGGAGCTCAAGGATATCATCGATGGTTTCGTATTACCGAGGGCTAGTAAATGTAAAATGGTAAAAAAAAATTGATTTGGTTAGAAGCCAAACCGTTGATGGTTTCGTCTAGGCCAGCAGCCTATAAATAGATAAAAGCTCATTTTTTTAGAACTCTCTCTCTCTAGGGCGGCAAATTTCCTCCCTCCCTCCCTCTCTCTCTCTCTCTCTCTCTCTCTCTCTCTCTCTCTCTCTCTTTAATTTCTCCCCTAAACTTAGCCAAATTGAAGGATAAACACCGTTTCGGGGTCCTAGGTTCAATCCTTAGCGTTTTAATCGGAGTGGATTCATGGTTTGGGCATCATAGGCACCACTCCAGGAATAAGGTAAGGGGAATAAATTATGTCAGCTTATTTTTAAAATTTAACTAATTAAACTGAGAATATAAGTATGGTAATGTTGTATATGATTTTCTGAATGATATAGGCACGTGAAAATTGATTAATATATATGTATTTGGGGAAAAAATAAGTATGGCAATCATCTCATTTTTCCTAAAAACAGGTTTAAGTAAAATTGTGAAGATGATAATACCCTTGTTTTCGGCAAAATATATTTTCCTGGGCAGTTTATCAAATTATGGTTTAAGCATTGAAATTGTGTGGTGTAACACCCTAAACCCAAAACTAGGGTCCGGAGCGTTATACAAAATATTTCTCTGATATATCTCACCTGTATCTGATATCATATTATCTGACTCTATATCAATTAATGCAACAGATATAACAACATATCCTCAATAAAATATACTAGAGTTTCAATACCTATATACAACTCAAAACTAACCCAACATCCAGTATTCACAAACATCCATATACATCTCTGAAAACATAAATATATTACAACCTAAAACATAACTAAATTTTATACCCTCTCTCTCTACAAAATGCTACAACAGCCCTGAGCTCTCTAAGCTCGATCCCGTGAAAGTCTTGAAAAGATGTAATTCTACTATCGGGTGAGACACATCTCAGTAAGGATGGAATACTTATAGCAGTGTGTGGCCAACATGAGATTTGTGTACAATATACATACATATTCATTATTTTTAAAAGAAACCATAATTATAAAATTGTTCTTTGTTCCAACTCAAACACATGCAAGATATTTTACCAACAAGAGTTCCTAAGGATTGGGATGATTACCTGCCCATATAAGTAGCACCCCTCTGCTCTGATACTTTAAGCAACCAATGGTCACAACTGAAGCATATTAGGATACTTACCTTACTCAGTAAGCACTCAGGTGATTAGTTTATCTCATACTCACACATTCATACAAAAGTTTACCGGCAGAAGTTCTCAAGAATAGGGAAGATTACCCGCCCATACAAGTAGCTTCCCTCTGCCCTAACACGTTATGCAGCCTACAGCTACATCTGATACCTATCAAGGCACTCGCCTTTCTCAACAAGCCCTCCGACGAAGAGTATACCCCGCCCCAAATACATGTATTAATACCATATATAATACATTTTTTTCTTTATTCTATATCTATTATTTCCATATCATTCATTACATTCATATTCATATTCCATATTTCTTATAATCTGTTTCCATATCATTCATGTCCATATCATTTCCATTTTCCAGTTTCGATATTCGTTGTTCTCATATCTGCCATTTTCCATATTAACCATGGTTAAAATAACAATTATGCATTTAGAACTCTCTATACTAATTGAAAATCGTAGTCATGCTTCTACCCCATGACAGGTTGTGCAGCCCGAAGGTTGGATTTAACTCTGGTTGGCCTACCAGAGCTAAATCAACCACATTCTACTATATGTAGGTCTGATTGGCTGCTCCCACACTGATCTAGACTCCAGGGGGACACTACTCTTCCCAGCACAATCGTCCATCCCATCTCCACACTTTATCTAAGACGTGCAAGTGCACTAGCTCTGCCAAATATATCCACAACAATACTGTGCCCATTTTCCAGTTTACCAGTTTCAGTTTACCAGAGTTCTCAAACCATACATTGTCGTTTAACAATTCCAAACACATGCATTATAAACCATATCCCTAGAATTTTTAAAATCTCCTATTCACCCCTCCTATTGGGATTACATCAAAAATCACATTTGGTATCAGAGCCTCGTTGCATAGATTTAAACGTTTTTGTAAAAGATCACAATGACTCACACTGGTGTAACCCTTTTGGTGAGGGACAATCTTCCACACATTCTCCAATTTTTATTGGTGCTAACTACACCTTTTGGAAATAGAGGATGCACATTTTTCTTCAAACTATTGATGGGAAAGTGACAAGGGTTATCTCCAAAGGAAATTTTATCCCAATGAAAACTATAGCAGGTAAGAGAGAACCTAAAAAGGAAGAAGAATATATTGATGATGATATAAAGGGTGTGACGACCCGATTTTTCTACCATTTTTTTTCTTTTCAATACGATAAACTACAATAATCAATTTACATCTCTAATACCATACATCAACATGACTCGACCCAAGGTGGCGTACCGGGGTGACCTGCCCATCACTTATAATATACCAAACAGCAGAAACAAACATTTATACATCTAATCTTAAACACAATACTAGAGTGCTAATATCATCATAATACATAGATAACTCTCCAGAACCAGACTTTAACACAATACTAGGTGTCCTAAATATTACTATACACACATCAGTTCTCACCAATACTTACTTTAAAAAAATAGCCAAATAATCCTATCGTGGAGCTCCCTAGGCTTGATTCCTGGTATTTCCTAAAATGTTAAATTTATAGGAGTGAGACACCTCCCAGTAAGACAAAATAAATTATTGACAGTGTGTGGCAACATGAGTTTGGTATATCAAAACGCATTCTTTAAATCATTATTTCAACTAAGAAAGCATGTAGATATGTACTCATAACCATATATATATATATATATATATATATATATATATATATATATTTTTTCAAAAGCCTTTATTTCTCAAGAATATGTTCTACCTCAGTGAGTATCCACGTGTACGTAAATCCACATATAAGTATTTTATATAATACAACAAATCACATAATTTCAACTCTCAATGCCTACTTACTTTCCATACTAAGCATTCCTCCCCATTGGCCTCAGTGTACACTTCACAACATAGTTTCCATACTGAGCATACCTCCCCATTGGCCTTAGTACAGACTTCACAACATAGTTTCCATACTGAGCATACCTCCCCATCAACATCAGTAGGAACATCACAACATACTTTTCGTATAGAGCATACCTCCCCATCGGCATCAGTAGGAACATCACACATCATTTCCATACGGAGCATACCTCCCCATCAGAATCGGTAGAAACTACACAGCATAATTTTCATATTGAGCATACCTCCCCATCGGCATCAGTAGAAACTACACATCATAATTTTCATACTGAGCATACCTCCCCATCAGCATCAGTAGGAACTCATTTTCACACTTCTACATTATTCTCAACCTTTCTAAAGACCAGTATAATACACCCATTTATACCATATAATACAATTTATATAATAATACAGTAACATAATCTCAATTTCACATACTAGTATTATTCACATCTGTATAAATCACATATCATTACATCTGTATAAACATATTTGTATATCTCATTTCATCATATATATATAAAACATATCTATATATTTCATATCATCATACCTGTATTTTTAGTAAAAACTTGTCATCACATATTTCGGTATAAATATGTTATTTCATGTTTCTCATGCCACACAACTTTTGAATGATAACTCATAATCTCATAATCATACGGAAATATCTATATCATAATATTCCAAAACCATATACAATAATTTCATTTTCGCGTACTTTAATTCAACTAGTTAATTCCCAAAAATATCTGTCATAATTTATTTCCCTTACCTGCTTACTGAGAAAATGCCTGTAGGGATCCTAAACTGATGCCTATGGCGTTCAGAGCACGACACCTGTAATCATACATTTTACTTTGTTCAGCTCAAACTTGGGATAATAGCTACTTAACATTCCTAGGCCCACACACTCCCATTAACCGGTCAAATTCTAAAGAAAGATGGGTATGATCCACTTCCCTTATTTGAATTTAACTTCTAACATATTAAAAAAAAAAAAAAACACCAATATGATCAAATCCACGCTGTTTAATCTAATTCCAAAATATTTCCCAAAAATTCTATTTAATCAAATCCCTGCAGTTAACTTAATCCCAAGAATATTTTCAAAAATCTAATATAATCCAATCCTGCAATTTAATTTAATCCCAAGAATATTTCCAAAAAACTAATAGAATTCAATCCTGCAATTTAATTTATCTCTGGAATATCTCAAAAAATCTAATATAATCCAATACTACAATTTAATCGATTAAATTTTCAAAACAACAAACATAATTTGTACTACTCGCCTTAGCCTTGGAGTGGTGTCTAGGATCCCCAAATCAAAAATCTGTTTTGATTAAAATGACGAGGATCGAAGTTGGGACCCTGATATCGCGTTTGATTGTCAATTTAGCTGAAGATCTGAAGAGAAATTGAGGAGAGAGAGAGAGAGAGAGAGAGAGAGAGAGAGAGAGAGAGAGTTACCTTGTCCTTGGAGTGGTGCCTACGATGACCCTACGACAAATCCACTCCAGTTAACTTGTTAAGGATTGAAGCCGGGACCTCGTGGCGGTGTTCATTTTTTGATTTGGCTTACAAATGGAGAATAATTTTAGAGAGATAGAGTGAGGCCGTGAGGAGATAGAGACGAAATTTGGGGGGGCGTTTCTACAATTGCAATTGAACTTGATTTCATATGTATATATAATTATAACTTTACTTTATTATATTATATTAATATTATGTATGTATATAAATATGATATGCCCCAAATATACTAGCCCTAAAACAATCCATCTACCATAATGGTATTAAGGAGCAGCCACAATCAAGGTCATTATTGCCCAAGGGCAGTTATTCTAGAGGAGTCAAATCCATGCACACCAGAGCGATCTACGCCCGTGCCATTAACAGCTATCATTAGCTCCTTAAAGGCCAGAGTGATTCATGCCCATGCCATAACTAGCCAATAAATGGTCATACCCCCTCGGATCAACTCTAGCCACTATAAGAAGGGACACGAAGAAGAGGCCAAGGTAAGTATTTGAACACCCATTCTTACTATTGTATTTAGCCTCTTTGAAGCATTTCCCTTACTTAGGCATCGGAGTGATCCCCCGGAGTACACCCTAAGTCCTCTTAGCCTTTTTCCTTTTCCCCTTTTCAGGTCAATGGAAGTCACAGAGCAGTCTTGTTGGTCACCGCCAATTTTATCCCGCAACAATTGGCTCTGTATGTGAGAACTTGCTTTGGAGAGATACACAACTTTCTCTCGACCTCCGAAATTCAAAAAATGCCAACCAGACGCAGCTCTAGCTTCATTCCTACCACCGGACAAGATTCGCCCCAGTCCATGCACTCCACACCTGCATAACCTTCGGGAGTCATCAGGGAAGAATTCCTTGCCTTCTAAAAGAAAATGGAGGATATGTTCAACCTGCTCTTATAGAAAAAGAGTTAGGAAGGGCATGTCCCCCACCAATAACAGGTGAGTTCCAATCCAACCAAGAAAGTAGATAAGCCAAAGGAGAGTGAGGAAAAAACCCACCTCACTAAGAAGGTAGAAGACGCGAATAGCATGGGTGTCAACGAGCAAAGATCCATTGATTTGGAAGAAAGGAATAAGAAAATAGATCAAATAGAGAAGATGATGAAAGAAGGCAAGACCAACCCCTTCTACGGGGAAGCTTCTCCAAGATCTTCGAAGCCGCCATCACTAGAGAAGTGATGGAAGTTCCACTGCCCAACAAATTCAAAATGCTAACCTTTGAAAGGTACGAGGGTTTTTATGACCCGATCAATCACCTGGACACCTTCAGGGTGTTGATGTAGTTGCAAGGTGCTCCCGACGCCATCATGTGTCGAGCCTTTTCAGTAACCCTTAAAGGTAGTACCGGGGATTGGTACCGGACCCTGCAACCTAGATCGATCGGTTCCTTCTTAGAGATGAAGTAGTTGTTCACCGGCCACTTCCTCAGTTTTTGGAGAATCGCCAAAACATCAGCTCATCTAATGAGCATGGTCTAGGGAGAAAGGGAGACGCTAAAAAAGTTCTTGCACCATTTCAACACTATTACCTTGGAGATCCACAACCTAGATATGGGGGTGGCTTTGGCGGCTCTGACCATGGCCCTTCAACCCGAAAGCTTCCTGTATTCTTTAGGGAAGAAGCCGCCGGCTGATATGGGAGAATTGATGGCCCGAGCGCAGAAGTACATCAACCTGGAAGAAATGATGGACACCATGGGAAATCAAATTAGTTGAAAAGGAAGGGTAGTAGCCGAGAGATGGGAGAACCTTCCAGACCCACAAAGAGACAAGAGACCACTACGTTGCATGCCAACTCTAAGATGAGAGGGAAATCCAGTAAGTTCTCCACCTATACACCACTAAACACACCGCGGGCTAATGTGTTGATGCATATAAGGAAGAAGGAATATGTCTCGTGGCCCGAACCTATGCAGACCCCTTCATACAAACGGAACATGTCCAAGTTCTTTCAATTCCATAGGGATCACGGGCACGATATAGAAGAATGTATTCAGCTAAAGAATGAGATTGAAGCCTTGATAAAAAAAGGGACACTTGTCGAGATTCATAAAGAAGGGAGATCGGCAAGGGGAACCTCACAAGTAGAAGAGACCAAATGGGGGCGAGAAGGAAGAACTGATCATAGGAGAAATCGCGGTGATCTTTGGAGGATCCGCTAGTGGCGAAGATAACGGATGTGCTCATAAAATATATGCTATGCAGGTACTCTCAAAGGAGAGAGGAGAACCAAGCAGTAAAAGGAAAAAACAAGATGATGTTATCATCTTTGACAACAAAGACAAAGAAGGAGTGCAGCAACCACACGAAGATGCACTAGTAGTCTCCCTACAGGTGGAAAATTACAAAGTGAGATGTGTGTTGATAGATAGTGGGAGCTCGGCCAACATCATGTTCTGGTCAGTTCTCGATGGAATAAAGATTGGCAGAGAATGACTCAAACCAATCTCAACCCCCCTAGTCAAGTTCGGAGGAGATGTAGTTCATCCCATGGGAAGAATCACACTACCGGTAATAATGGGGATTACCCCACAATAAGTCACTTCCTTGACAGAATTCCTAGTGGTCGACTGGGCATCAGTATACAACATCATACTAGGCCGCCCCTTTCTCAATGCAGTCCGAGCTGTAACATCTATGTATCACCTCAAGATGAAATTCCCTACTCCACACGGGACAGAGGTGGTCAAGGGAGATCAAGCAGTGGCTCAGAATTTCTACGTAATGCCCCTAAAAGGGAAGATGAAAGCAAAGGAGACCTTGACTATAGAAGACCTAGAGGTGAGGGGAGAGTACTCTTAAATTAGCACGTTGGATGAAGACATCACACATGTACCCCTTAAACGAAAATCAAAAGAGGTGCATGTAGATTGGGAGTCACCTACTCGACACTTTGAGAGCAGAACTACGTAGGCTACTGAACGAGTTTGCAGACGTGTTCGCTTGGTCAACTGAAGATATGCCAATTATTGGCCCTGTGATCATGGGGCATAGGTTGCAGGTAGACCACAACCACAAGCCTATAAAGCATAAGAAAAGGAACTTTGCGATGGAGCAAATCAAGGTGATTGATGAAGAAGTGATGAAGCTTGTGCAAGCCAAATTCGTCAGAGAGGTCAACTATCCAGAGTAGTTGAGCAATATGGTTCTAGTAAGGAAGCCAAATGGGAAGTTGCACACCTATATAGATTTCACAGACTTGAATAAGGCATGTCCAAAGGAAAGCTTCCCTCTCCCTCGAATTGATCAACTGGTGGATTCAACCTTTTGACATAAGCTTCTCAGCTTTATGGATGCCTACTTGGGATACAATCAAATCCTAATGCATTGAGCTGATGAGGAGAAAACATCCTTTATCACCAAGAGAGAGCTATATTGCTATCGAGTAATGCCCTTTAGACTAAAGAACACAGGAGCAACATACTAGAGGTTGGTGAGTAGGATATTTAACGATCAGCTTGGGAAAACGATGGAGCATACATAGACGACATGCTGGTGAAGAGCTTAAAAGTAGAGGAGCACCACAAAGATCTGAAGGAGACATTTGAACTGTTGTGCAAGTACCAAATGAAACTAAACCCTTCAAAGTGTATGTTGGGTGTCTCTACAAGGAAGTTTCTTGGGTTCATGGTGACACATAGAGGGATAGAAGCCAACTCGGACAAAATAAGGGCGCTGCTAGAAATGGAGGCCCCTCGAATGAAGAAGGAGATCCAAATCTTGAAAGGAAGGATAGCCTCCCTCAGTAGATTTGTCTCCTGCTCGGGGGACAAGGGCCTACCCTTCTTTAAGGCACTAAGAATGAAAGGAGGATTTGAATGGGGGGGTGGGGAGGAGCAGAATAAAGCCTTTGAATAGCTGAAATAGTATATCGGCTCCCCCCGGCTACTAACAAAGGCGAAGGCATAAGAAGTCCTCTACTTGTACATAGCTTCGACTCCAAATGTGGTCAGTTCAGTCCTAGTCCGAGAAGAAGGTAGGCAGCACAAACCCATATACTACACTAACAAGGTGCTGAGTAGAGCTGATAAGAATTATAGTACAACAGAAAAGGCAGCCTTCTCCATCATTTGTGTTGCACAGAAGTTGAGGCCCTACTTCCAGGCGCACAAGGTAATTGTTTTGACAACCTACCATTGAGGCAGATCCTCCAGCGGCCAGAGAGTTCGGGAAGGATGATGAAGTGGTCAATTGAGTTGGGCGAGTTTGACATACAAAACCTACTAAGGCTTGCCATCAAGGCCCAGGTACTAGCTAACTTCATAGCCGAACGAACCCCTGAGGCAAAAGGAAAATCGGAGGTATGGAATGTACACATCGACGAGTCATCTAATGTAGCCGGAGGAGGAGTGAGGTTTATCCTCATGGCACCAGACGGTACAGAGACCCTATATGCACTAAAGTTAGAGTTCTTAGTAACAAACAATGATGCTGAGTATGAAGCTCTACTAGCAAAGCTATGCTCAGCGGAGGCACTAGGGGTAGTAAAAAGTAAGGTATCGAGTGATTCCCAGTTAGTGGTGGGGCAGGTGAAAGGATTATTTAAGGCTAGGGATCAGAAAATGAAGAAGTATCTAGCCAAGGCCCAAGAATATGTTAAAGTATTCACTCATTTCGATATAGAGTGCGTGCCAAGGTCTGAGAACGCAAAGGCTGATGCACCAGCAAGATTAGCCTCAGCCACAGACCTAGAATGAAGGGATGCTATTTACCTAGAATGAGTCGAAAAACCATCATACGAGGAGGGCAGTGTTAACTTGTTGATAGCTGAAGTCAACGAGGGGGATTGGAGAGCGCCTCTAATGCGATACTTCCGTGACGAATCCCTACCAGAGGACAAGAAGGAATCTATAATGGAGAGGAAGAAGGTGCCAAGGTACACACTCATAGACAAAGAGTTGTGCAGGCAATCCTTAACGCTGCCATACCTGCAGTTCCTGAGTGATGAAAAAGGAGAATACGTACTAAGGGAGATCCATGAAAGGGTATGTGGAAATCATCTAGCCAGCAGAGCTCTAGCTCCAAGGCCTTATGACAAGGATTCTACTGGACCACAATGAGAAAGGATGTGGTTAAGTTCATCAAATGGTGAGACAGGTACTAGCGGTGCGCAAGAATACCATACGTGCCATCTAATCTCCTCTCCCCTATGACCAGTCCTTGCCCCTTCGCTCAGTGGGGACTAGATATATTGGGGCCACTACCTCAAGTGACCAAGAAAAGAAAATTTCTGTTGGTGGCAATTGATTACTTCACAAAGTGGGTAGAGGTTGAAGCCCTAGCTCACATAACCGAGCGGAACATCACACGATTCATATGGACGTTGGTGGTTTGCCAGTTCAGAATCCCATGGGCTATAGTTACGGACCACGGGAGACAGTTTGATAATGAGTGCTTCAAGAAATTATGCTCTGATCTGTCCATTAAACTCTTGTTCGCATCAGTAGCACATCCCCAAAGTAATGGTCAGGTGGAAAACATAAACCGAACGATACTGCACAGTTTAAGGACACGTCTCGAGTCTGCGCAAGGCAAGTGGGTGGAAGAGCTCCCTTCTATAATCTGGGCACACCACACTACCCAACAAGCAAGGACAGGGGAAACCCCATTTATGCTCGAACTTGGAGTAGAAGTCATTATCCCTGCTAAAGTGGGGATCCCCTTTTAGCAAAGGTAATACTTTGACGAGCAAGACAACAATGAAGAGCTCAGGGCAGAGATAGACCTTCTAGAGGAGAATCAGGAGCAGACGCATGTGAGAATTGTAGCATACCAGCAAAAGAGTTTGTACATTCCACCCTGAAATCTGGTGGAACAAGCTAAAGCCAAGCTGGGAGGGACCATACCGAGTTATAGCGAAAATAAAGCCAGGGACATACAAATTGGAGGACGTAGAGGGAAAGGACATAAAAAATACATGGAACACTGATATGTTGAAAAAATATTACTCTTGAATTTTTCATTTCACCAAATGTTGTACAATGGAGTAGTAAGTCTCAAATACAAAAGTTGTACCACCAAGAAACTCAAAGGTGCATTACATCATATTGAATAAAACTACGGAGATGGACTATTCAGTAGATCAGTTGGCTTTGCTTCCCTTTACAACCTCCTTTTCCTCCACATTATCCTCCTCATCCATCTTGTCTACGGACTTGGGACTCTCATGGTCGTACCCATATGAACACACACCATTTAGAGGAAGGTCAAGGTGCATGGTCCTGATCGGCTTCCGACACCTCCTAAAACCTACACGATAAAATTTGGCGGTGTCCATGACGAACTGTGATGAATCCTTATACTCCCTCACCGCAGCTCAGGCAACATTAGCAGCAGCAGCAGGAACCTCCCCCCTTCAGATCCTTTCAATTTCTTCCTGAAGGGCCCGCTCACAAAGCTCGGCCTCACCGACGGAGATGATTCTGGGCAATGACGTACTTTTCTCAGGCATCGAATATAGAGACCCGAATAATTTTCATAGTTTAATAATAGGAGAAGGAGAGAAAAGAAATTAAAATTAGAAAATTAAACTGGGTCTCATCAATGAACACGGGGGATTCAACGATGAGCACACATGAGGGGCTCGTTAATGGGGATGTGTCTCATCAACGAGAAGATACCGAGAGGATGTATCTCATCTCTAAATTTCGTCAACGAGGATAAGCATTCTTCGACGAACTTCCTTCTTGACCTCGTTGACGAAGTGACATGGCTCATCGACGAAGGCCAATGTATAAATAGCCTAAACTTGATTTTCAGACATAATCTCACGCACAAAACCCCTCTTCTCTCTTAGGTTCATCTCTCTCATCTTTTCTCTAAGTTTTTGGGCTGGATTCTTGCCAGTTTAACAATTTGAGGCCACCATGACACTCCTGGGGAGGTTCTCTACAATTCTTCCAGAGTGGATCACTAGTGGGGCTGCTTTGGATTTCATTTCAAATTCAAAGGTGTTTAACAGGGAACCAGTTATACTAGAGTCTTTCCAAAAGTCAGATAAGGGAAATATGCTACGCTAAGGATTCTAGAATGTATGTCAGAAGACTATGTTTATGTATATATATCAGCTTATTGATTAGTTTTTCCAAAATATTATTGTTATTAGTATTACAGTAGAATTACAAAAATTGAGCAAGATATTTTGATTACTCGAATGTGTGGCGTGAGTTTATTTCAAGTACAGTATGATGATTAAACAACTTTACAGATATCCAGTTATACAATATATTAGCAGAAAGTATGAGTTGTAGTATTTTTCAGAATGACATGATTTCAAAAACCATAACACTCAGACAAAAATTATAGATATTTCAAAAAGATATTACAGATATTTCAAACAGAAATTACAGAAATTTCAAAAAGATATTACAGATATTTCAGACAGAGATTACAAATATTTCAGACAGATATTATAGATATTTCAGTTCAGATTTATAGTGTTATGGTTATTTTAAAATCATGTTAAAACAACAAGATATATATACATACATATATATATATATATATATATATTAGTATTACACAGTATCAGATCCCTGAGGAAATATCAGAAAGATTCAGACAGCAGAGTACAGTACCATTGCTATTTCAGATAAAGTGCAACCACATAACTTAGATAGTATGTGGATTCCATCTAACCGTGCCAGGAGAGATTGTAGTCTCCCCAGCAAGCTGGATTGAGGTGGCCAGTTAGATGAGATAGATTTGGAGATTGCCCAGAGAGACTGCAGTAGGCTAAATTGTCGGTTGTAGAGATTCAGATTGACTTACCTGGTAGGCCAACCAAAATAAGTCGCGCCTACGAGTCGTACAACCCTATCATGAGGGGTTAAATCATGACATACAAATCCCAGGGTATCATCACAGAAGTTCCTATGTACATATATATCATACATCAGCAGTTATATTATGATATTAGAAGTATGTATAATTAAAGAACTCATATACACAGTTGTATTCTAAATTACAGTGCATGTGATTTATACAATATATTAGCTTATCTGTTTTACACTATCAATATTGTATCTGTATATTAAAAGTGTAACTCAGCCGCCACACACTAGTAATAGCATATTTCCTCTTACTAAGCGTTGTCTCATTCCAGTGACTTACTATTTTTCAGGAGATCCAGATAGGCGAGTAGATTAGGCTCGCGGGTAGAGGACTACTTACGCTACCATTATTGGAAGGGTAGGTGTTTTTGTGATGTCAGTGGTTTGGAGTAGATCCCATGATTTTGATGACGTCACTGGATGTTTTTGTGATACATATATTTGTTGGGATTTATAGTTTATTGGTATTGTATATAAATGTATATAGTTTCCTGTGTACCGCTGCTTAGGATTGTATGGTGTACAGAGTTTCCTCAGTGTTTTTGAGCCTGATATGTTTCAGTAGTAGTACATACAGATTGGTATATATTATGGAAAAAAAATATAAAAATAATCAGTAGGTCGTTACAGTTTGGTATCAGAATCTAGGTTTCTAGGTTCTGTAAACCCTAGAATGCAGCAGAAACAATACCAAAATATAGGAAAAAGGATTTGAGGTTTTATTTTGTAGCCTAGATATAGGATTTTCGTGGTGGTTTCTGTGTTTTTCCTAGGATGACGATTCTAGGAAAGTCATAGTAAACTATCAACGAGTTGTGCGTTTAGGTTGGAGGATTGGATTTTGGGTCAAGAACAGGGGTGATAGTTAATAGAGAATCTAAGGTTTTAGTTGAATGAAATAAATTAGATCTATATAGGAGATAGGATCCCGAAATAGTGTTCTTTGTGTTTACAGGATGGATCCAGGGAGTAGTGGTACGAATGCTAGAGGTGATAGACCAAGAGCCTCCAGTATGGGAGGTGGAGATACAGACGCAGTGTTGCGCAGCGTCACCCAACAGGTGATGGCTGGGATGGCTAGAAGCAGGGGAGAGCATGGCTGCACGATCGAGTAGTTTACGCGGATGAAGCCTCCATCTTTTTCTGGAGGACCTGACCCAATTGTAGCTAAAAATTGGGTTCAGGATGTTGACGAGATTTTAGCAGTGCTTGCATGTATAGATGAGTAGAAGGTGTCATTTGCATCATTTAAACTGACAGGGGAGGCGAAGCGCTAGTGGAGGTCAGCGCGATTGATTAAGGAACAGAGGCCTAATCCAGTGCTAGTGACGTGGACTCGGTTTAAGGAGTTGTTCTTTGAGCGATATTTCCCTAGTATCGTTCGGAGCGCGAAGGTAGCAGAATTCCTGCATTTAACTTAGGGGCAAATGACAGTGTCACAGTATGCTGCACAGTTTATAGATTTGTCTCGAATTGCCCCACACTTGGCACCAGATGAGAAGAAGAAAGCACAAAAATTTGAAGAAAGTCTAAGGCATAATTTATTCAAGCAAGTTATTAGTTTTCGAGCTCAGACATTCGTAGAGGTTGTGGACAAAGCTGCCATTATTGAGAGTGGTATGCAGAGAGGTGTCGCAGCTCAAAGTCAGAGGAAGAGGCTCGTGCCTCAAGATTTTCAGGCAAGTTCCAGTCAAGGGCCATGGAGAGGAGATCAATATGGAGGTAGTTAGGGACGGATGATGGGGTGCGGTGGTCCTCAGGGTGGATGAGCTATTCCTACCAATTCTAGATGTGGCCAGAGACATCCAGGTGAATGTAGAATGGGGGAGGACGTCTGCTACTGATGTGGGAGACCCAGGCACAAGTCTTGGTCATGTCAGGGATTGCCGGCCCAAACACCAGCTCCTAGACTATTTTGGGGTGGTTATCAGGAACCCCATGGAGGCTAGAAGAGGAACACTACATCGGCAAGAGCCTATGCGTCAATGTCGGGTGACGCCAAGGTAGTTGGAGACATAGTTACTGGTACCCTTACTTCTTTTTCATATAAAGCTATTGTTTTTTTTAATACAGGTGCTACCTATTCTTTTGTTTCATCGGTGTATGCTAAGTTAACAGGGTATGAGACATAGTTGTTGGATGTTGGGTTGGTTGTAGCTACACCGACTAGATCAGTGGTGAGATGTAAGAGAATACTCAGGGACTTTCCCGTGACCATTTAGGGAAAAGTACTATCAGCTAATCTTGTGATATTAGACATGCCGAGGTTTGATATAATTCTGAGTATGGATTGGTTGGCAGTTAATCATGCTAGTATTGATTGTCATTTGAAAGAAGTGATTTTCAGACTTCCAAGTGAGCAAGAATACATATTTCTTGGTTCATGTGTACGTTCTTCACCACAGTTGGTGTCAGCTATTCAGGTGAGGAAATTGATTCAAGATGGCTTCTAGAGATTTGTTGCCTACATAAAAGAATTACCAAAAGAAGAGCTGAAACAAGCTAATATTCCTGTGGTTAGAGAATTTTTAGATGTATTTCCAGAAGAATTACCTGCTTTTCCACCAGGCCGTGAAGTTGAATTTACTGTGGATCTTCTATAGGAGTCGACATCAGTATCTAAAGCATCTTACCGAATGGCTCCAACCAAGTTAAAAGAACTAAAAGATCAATTTTAGGAATTGCTAGATAAAGAATTTATCAGGCCCAGTGTGTCGCCCTAGGGAGCACTAGTTCTATTTGTGAAGAAGAAAGATGGGACCATAAGGATGTGTATAGTTTACATAGAGATAAATAAACTGATAGTTAAGAATAAATATCCTCTTCCCAAGATCGATGATATGTTTGATCAGCTTCAGGGGACCCAAGTCTATTCTAAAATTGACCTTCGGTTAGGTTATCATCACGTTAAAGTTAGGGCGGAAGACATTCCAAAGACAACATTTCGAATGAGATATGGGCATTTCAAGTTCTTGGTAATGCCATTTGGGTTGACTAACGCACCAGCACTATTTATGGATTTAATGAACCGAGTGTTCCACCAGTACTTGGACTAGTTTGTGGTGGTATTCATTGATGATATGTTGGTCTACTCGAGAAGTTTTGAGGAGCACGAGCATCATTTAAGGCTGGTATTACAAACATTGAAAGAGAGAAAGCTATTCGCGAAGTTCAAGAAATCTGAATTCTGGTTGAGGCAAGTTTCTTTTCTCGACCATGTGATCTCCGAGACAGGTGTATCAGTTGACCCGAGTAAAATACAGGTAAGGCCAGGGAATGTCCAAGAGGTTAGAAGTTTTCTGGGTTTGGCAGGTTACTACCGATGCTTTGTTGATGGTTTCTCTAGTTTATCAGGTCCGCTGACGCAACTTACAAGGAAAAATGTAAGGTTTGAATGGACTAAGGACTATGAGTAGAGCTTTCAGGAGTTGAAACAGAGGTTGGTTACTACCCCAGTGTTGGCTATCCCATCAGGAGAGGATGAGTTTGTGATATACGATGATGCATCTTTGAAGGGTCTTGGGTGTGTGTTGATGCAGCACAATAGGGTTATGGTTATGCATCTAGATAACTTATGGAATATGAAAAAGAAATATCCTGTGCATAACTTAGAATTAGCTGCAGTAGTTTATACTTTAAAAATATAGAGGCATTATCTATATGGTGGGAAGTGCAAAATCTTCACGGATCAGAAAAGCTTAAAATATTTCTTTACCCAAAAAGAACTAAATATGAGGCAAAGCAGGTGGCTAGAACTTATTAAAGACTATAACTACAGTATTAGTTACCACCCAGGGAAAGAAAATGTGGTAGCAGATGCTCTGAGCAGGAAATCAGTGGGACCAGTACTGGCAACTATGGAGATTTAACACCCGATCCTGATGGATTTAGAGAGTCTTGGCAAAGAGTTAGTAGAGGATAATCCTCATGCATTTATTGCCAGCCTGATTGTGCAGCCTACGCTATAAGAAAACATTAAGGCCACCCAGTGTGATAACGTAGAATTAGCAGAGGTAATAGCTAGAGTACAGGATCGTTAGGGAAAAAAGTTCAATATCTCCGATGACGGAGCTTTGAGGTTTTGCACCAAATTGTGTATGCCTGAAGATGATGATATTAGAAGAACAATTTTAGAAGAGGCTCACAAATCACTATACACAGTCCATCCTGGCAGTACTAAAATGTACAGGGATCTGCGAGAGTACTTTTAGTGGAGTGGAATGAAAAGGGAAATTTCCAAATTTGTACAACAATGTTTGATGTACCAGCAGGTTAAAGCTGAGCACCAGAGACCAGCAGGATAGTTGCAGCCACTCTTTATTCCAAAATGGAATTGGGATCACGTCTCTATGGATTTTATTGCTGAGTTACCACCAGTACGACAGGGATTGAATGCTATTTGGGTGATCGTGGATCGTCTGACGAAGACCACTCATTTCATCCCCATTAAAGTCGGCTATTCCATTGACAGATTGGCAGAAATATACGTTCAGTATATAGTTCGTGTCCATGGTGTACTAGTATCCATAGTCTCAGATCGAGATCCTCGGTTTACTTCATGATTTTGGAAAAGCTTTCAAGAGGCTATGGGTACACAGTTAGCATTCAGAACTACTTTTCACCCTCAGATAGATGGTCAGACTGAGAGGACAATCCAGACATTAGAAGATATGCTTCAGGCATGCGTGCTAGATTTTGGGGGTAGCTGGACCTAGTTTATGCTGCTAGTTGAGTTTGCTTATAATAACAGCTATCAGGCTAGCATCAGCACGGCACCTTATGAGGCGTTGTATGGTACAAGGTATCGTTCTCCTCTTTTCTGTGATGAAGTAGGCGAGAGGCGAGTTTTGGGTCCAAAAATAGTACAGCAGGCGTATGATAAGGTCTGACTAATTAAAGAAAGAATTAGTACCACGCAGACTTGATAGAAAAGCTACGCAGACACTCATCGCCAAGAATTAGAATTTGATGTGGGGGATCGGGTATTCTTGAAGATAGCTCCTTTGAGAGGGATTATGAGATTTGGGAAGAAATTCAAGCTGAGCCCTAGGTTTATTGGCCCTTTTAAGATACAAGAGAAAGTGGGGTCAGTTGCCTATAGGCTAGCTCTGCCACTAGCCTTATCTAGGATACACAATGTATTCCATGTTTCCATATTGAGGAATTACGTCCCAGACCCATCCCACGTAATCAATTATGCAAAAATAGAGCTTAAAGATTCATTAGTCTATCAAGAAGCACTTGTACAAATCTTAGACTAAAAGACACAAGTATTATGCACGAAAGAAATTCAGCTGGTGAAAGTTTTGTGCAGAAATCATGCCATAGAGGAAGCTTCTTGGGAGCTCAAGGAAGAGATAAGACAAAAATACCCGCAATTGTTCCAAGAGATTTAGTTATAATCAAGTAAAACGTAAGTAGTTAGGTAATGTTTCTTTTGCATGTACATGTACTAATTTAGTTAGTAAGTAGACTTTTAGTTTTATATGTGTAATCTCCTAGGAACTTAGAATGTAACCACGGTATTCCTCCACCATAAGTGAGGGTAAGTAATAAAATAAGTAGATAATTTTTCTTCAGAGAATAATGTATGGTACAAATAGTAAATTTTGATGACGAAATTTTTATAAGGAGGGGAGAATGTAGAGACCCGAATAATTTTCATAATTTAATAATAGGAGAAAGAGAGAAAAGGAATTAAAAATTGGAAAATTAAACAGGATCTTGTCAACAAATACAGGGGATTCGTCAATGAGCACACATGAGGGGCTCATTGACGGGGACGTGTCTCATCGACGAGAAGATACCGAGAGGATGTATCTCAGCTATGAATTTCGTCAACGAGGATAAGCATTCATCGCAAACTTCCTTCTTGACCTCGTCGACGAAGTGACGTGGCTCGTCGACAAAGGCCAGTGTATAAATAACCTAAACTTGATTTTCAGCTATAATCTCACGCATAAAACCCCTCTTCTCTCTCCTATTCATCTCGCCCATATTCTCTCTAAGTTTTTGGGTCAGATTCTTGCCGATTTGACAATCCGAGGCCACCATGACACTCTTAGGGAGGTTCTCTACAAGTTTGCCAGAGTGGATCGCTGGTGGGGCTACTTTGGATTTCATCCCAAATTCAAGGGTGTTTAATAGGGAACTCTACGGGTGTAGGACCAATTATACTAGGGGCTTTCCAATAGTTAGGTAAGGGAAATATGCTATCCTAGGGATTTTAGAATGTATGTCAGAAGACCATGTTTATGTATATATATATCATCTTATTGATCAATTTTTCCAGAATATTATTGTTATTAGTATTACAGTGGAATTACAAAAATTGAGCATGAGATTTTGATTACTCAAATGTGTGGCATGAGTTTATTACAAGTATAGTATGATGATTAAACAACTTTACAGATATCTACTTATACAGTATATTAGCAGAAAGTATGAGTTGTAGTATTTTTCAGAATGACATGATTTCTAAAACCATAACACTCACACAGAAATTATAGATATTTCATAAAGATATTACAAATATTTCAGACAGAAATTATAGATATTTCAGAAAGATATTATAGATACTTTAGACAAAGATTACAGATATTTTAAACAAATATTATAGATATTTTAGTTTAGATATATAGTGTTATAGTTATTTTGAAATCATGTTAAAACAGTATGATAAAATATATATATATATATATATATATATATATATATATATATATATACACAGTAAAATCCCTGAGGAAATTTCAGACAAATTCAGATAGCAGAGCTTGGTACCATTGCTATTTCAGATAGAGTGCAACCACAAAACTCAGATAGTATGTGGATTCCATCTAACCCCTTCGGAAGAGATTGCAATCTCCCCAACAAGCTGGGTTGAGGTGGCCGGTTATATGGGATAGATTTGGAGATTGCCAGAAGAGACTGCTGTGGGCTAGATTGTCGGTTGATAGAGATTCAAATTGACTTACCCGGTAGGCCAACCAGAGTAAGTTCCACCTATGGGCCTCGCAACCCTATCATGAGGGGTTAAATCATGACATACAAATCCCAGGGTATCATCACAGAAGTTCCTATGTACAGATATATCATATAGTAGCAGTTATATTATGATATTAGATGTATAATTAAAGAACTCATATACACAGTTGTATTCTAAATTACAGTGCATATGATTTATAAAGTATATTAGATTACCTTTTTTATAGTATCAGTATTGTATCTATATATTAAAAGTGTAACTCAGCCGCCACACACTAGTAATAGCATATTTCCTCTTACTGGGCATTGTCTCATTCTAGTGACTTACTATTTCAGGAAATCCAATTAGGCGAGCGGATCAGGCTCACAGGTAGAGTACTACTTACGCTACCTTTATTGGAAGGATGGTGTTTCTGTGATGTCAGTGGTTTGGAGTAGATCCCATGATTTCGATGACGTCACTAGATGTTTTCGTGATACATACATACATATATATATATATATATATATATATATATGTTGGGATTTATAGTTTATTGGTATTATATATAGATGTATACAGTTTCCTGTGTACCGCTGCTTAAGATTGTATGGTGTACAGAGTTTCCTCAGTGTTTTTGGGCCTGAGATGTTTCAGTTGCAATATAGACAGATTGGTTATATGTTTTATATATATATATATATATATATATATATATATATATATTATGGAAAAAAAATATAAAAATAATCAGTAGGTCGTTACATCCAAGGTTTGCCGGTACATCTCGACAATCTTGTCTTCTTGAGTCAAGGTCATGGTCGCCAGCTGAGAACAAACAAAAGGGAAGAACAGGTTAAAATTCTAATGAGAAATGGGGGAGATGGACAGGCACAGTCAGAAAGCATGAGTTTCAAAGGTACCTCGTATGTGGTGTGTCTAATCTTTGCGAAAAGGACGTCTAGAAGAGAACATTGAGCTTGCACAAGATCCTCCAAGTGAACCGCCCTATGTAGCACAGGAGCACAATGGGTCAGCTTGTGAAGTATAGCTTCATTAAACATGGATGGGCCAGGAGGATGCGCTGCCACAACATTCTTCGCAACAGGAGGCTCACACTTGCCTACAGTGGCCACTTCCCTCTAAGACGACTCCCCCTCGAGCTCCTTCCTCTTCTTCTTGCTCCTGTTTGCCCTTTGTTTCTTAGCTTTGCCCGCAATAGATTTGTACGTGTTAAAATCCATATCTGAAAAGGGAGAAGAGGAGGTATATATATAGAAAACTGCATGGACATCTAGATATATATATATATATATATATAATGAGATCAAAGGTAAGATAAGACTTGGAGAAACGGGGCTGATCCCCCACTACACAAAGACTTGCTCCTTGAGCAACTCCTCATGAGGGACTATCCCGTACCAACCAAGGGCTCATAGCTCTTTTAGGGTGGCCTGCTCAGCAGGAGACAGCGTCGGAGGTATATGACGCACTCGAGCTAAAAGAAAAAGAAGAAATAAGTAAGCAGTATGTACCAACACATAGCTCCCACATGCGTAGTAAGTAGATAAAGTGAAGAGAACGTCACCATCAAGAGGAGCAGACAAAATGCGAGGCCTGGTATAATTCAACTCCTCAAATGCAAAGAAGTACCAGGACTTCCAATTTTGAAGGGAAGAGCTGCCTGGAGTAAAGAGTTTATAGTCGGACAAAGAGTTGAACAGAGTGCATCCTCATCTGGAAGCAGTTTCGAAAAAGAGGCACCATGGGTTGATGACCTTTTTCTAAGCAGGAGGACAACAAAGCACACCAGAGAAAGATATGAGTTCGGAACAAACTGTGAGGGGGCTACGCGAACACCTCAGAAATGAAAGGTGGAAAAGGAAGTCTAAGCCCTAAGTCCAAATAGTCAGTATACGAACAAAGTTCACTAGGGCCAGGATCAAGAGCTGACTTCGAGCTACTAGGCAACCTAATACTAATGTTTGCAAGAATAACAAAGAAGTAGCGAACATTTTGTATATCTAAGGAGGATAGATCGCACCGAGCACTCCTCACTGTGATGGTAGCCCTCGCCAGGGGCGCCGAAGACTCCATGACAAAATCGAAATACGAAACAAACAAGACAAACAATTTATGCAAGTATAAAAATAGATCAAATAGGTGAACTCCACAAAAATACTAAAGATACTGTGAGAAACAAGATCAAACGGGTAGATTTTGCATAAAAACATGACAAACACTATGCAAAAGAAGATCAAAAATGCTAATAGTGAAGAACATGAAGAATAAGACAAACATACAATGCCACACAAAAGCAGGGAAAAGCAACCAAGGAAAGGGCAGAAGGAGAGCGTACCTAGCAAGCAGAAGGGACCCTTTAAGTGAGTTGAGGAGCAAATTAGGGAGCCCATGTCCTTTATAGAGAAAGCCTACACGAATCCCCAAGAAAGTTAGCATCTCAAGAAGGCAAGAATGCATCAATAGGGTGTGTGTCTTGAGGGAAAAGATATCAAATCCTCGTACATACGCTAACGTGGTGCTAAAATTATTGACTTCCCAAGGTACAACCGATTTGACAGGAACTTATTAAACTTTTGTAGGGCGGTGGACATTAGGAAAAGACTCCAAAGTCGCTTCGAAGCGGTTATACTGACATCCCATTAGGCAAACAAGGCCTAATTGATGAGCACAGCTCGTGAGGCCATGCAACAGCCTAAATAATGAGCACACCTCGTTAGGCAAACAAGGCCCAATTGACGAGCACATCTCATGAGGCCATGTAACAGCCCAACAAATGAGCACAACTTATTAGGCAAACAAAGCCCAATTGACAAGCACAGCTCGTGAGGTCACGCAACAGCCCAACAAATGAGCACAACTCATTAGGCAAACAAGGCCCAATTGATGAGCATAGCTCATGAGGCCATGCAACAGCCCAACAAATGAGCACAACTCATTAGGCAAACAAGGCCCATTGGACAAACAAAGAGCACAGCTCGGCAAAAATTCCTCGAAGAGAGGCTTGGCACAGTTAGCTCAGCAAAGAGTGCCTTGAAGAGCAGTTCAACACAACCAACTCATTAAGAAAAGCCATTAAGAGCAACTCTGCAAAAATGCCTCAAAGAGCGTTTTGACAGAGTTAGCTCGGCAAAGAGTGCCTCGAAGAATAGCTCAACACAGCCAGCTCAACAAGAAAAGCCATTAAAAGCAACTCGGCAAAAACAATTCGACACAACCAGCTTGGCAAATATTACCTCAAAGAGTAGCTCAACAAAAAAAAAAACCTCTAAGAGCAACTCAAGACAGCCAGCTTGGCAAGAAAAGCCTTTAAGAGCAGCTCGACAAAAACTAGTTCAGTAAAAACGCCTTAAAGAGCAGCTTGGCCAATATTGCCTCGACGAGCAGCTCAACAAAAAGTGCCTTGAAGGGCAACTTGGCATAGCTAGCTCGGCAAATACTGCCTCGAAGAGCAGCTCAGCCAAAATAGTTAGGCAAAGAGTGCCTCGAAATGCTTCTAAAGATAGTGTGGCAAAAAATGCTCCAAAACAACAGCTCGGAAGAAACTTTCATCAAGATCAGCTCAGCAAAATCTTGTCGGAGCAAAATGCCTCCAAGAAAGTTGCTCTACAAAATTTGCTCAAAGCAAAGCCTCGAGAAGCTGCTCGGCAACAGCCAGGGGGAAGAAAATTCTCCTATGAGGTTGCTTGGCAAAATCTGGTCAGAAGGATCTGCTCAACACAAATAGGTGAACGAAGCCGGTCAAAAATGTCTGCTAGGCACAAGTCGTCGAGAATGGCGGTTCAGAAACAATCAGCTCGGCATAAGTGACACATCACTGCGGCACAGATTAGTCGAATCTCATTAGGACCTGCACGACAAGCCGTCTAAGCCCCATTGATGGCTCTGATCAGCCAACCTCCTTCGGATTGGCTCAAAAAAGTCGTACCACTCCCCCCTCGATTCGAAAAGTCTTTTGAGCCCCACCATCGGCTCGGATCAGCCGAATCGGGTTGAGATTAGCCAGCCGAGCAGCATATATTCCTTAATATATATATATATATATATAAGAAAAAGACATAGCAACTTTCAAAATTCCTTCTGGAAATTTGAAACGAAGAGGGGAACAACTGATATGCCCCAAATATACTAGCCCTAAAACAATCCATCTACCATAATGGAGTATTAAGGAGCAGCCACGATCAAGGCCATTATTGCCCAAGGGCAGCTGTTCTAGAGGAGTCAACTTCGTGCACACGCTACGCCCGTGCCATTAATAGCTATCATCAGCTCCTTAAAGGCAAGAGCAATTCACGCCCATGCCATAACTAGCCAATAAATGGCCATACCCCCTCGGGTCAACTCTAACCACTATAAGAAGGGACACGGGAAAAAGGCCAAGGTAAGTCATTAAACACTCATTCTTACTATTGCATTTAGCGTTTCTGAAACATTTCCCTTACTTAGGCATTGGAGTGATCTCCCGAAGTACACTGCAGGTCCTCCAAGCCTTTTCCCTTTTCCCTTTTTCAGGTCTACAAAAGTCAGAGAGCAATCCCGCTGGTCACCGCCGATTTTATCCCACAACAATATATATATCTTATTATATCATTTATTTAATTATTTCAGTTTAATAATTAATTAATTAATTAATTATTAATAATAATTTTTTTCTTTTTTACACTTCCATGCCTATAATTTTCTGGGGTGCTACAAAGGGAGTTAATGTAAATGCTACTACAATGAATGCCTTATACTATGGTCCAGATGTTAATGAATTTAACAGGGTTATGACATGTACATTTGCGAAAGAGATATGGGATAAACTAGAGGTTACATATGAAGGCACTAGAAATGTTAAGGATAATCGCATTGACATGTTAACTAGTGAATACGAGGCATTTAAGATGAACTCTAGTGAATCCATACAAAGCATGTACACTCGATTCACACATATCACCAACTCTCTGCCTGCACTTGGTAAGACTTACCCAACATATGAAATGAAATGATTAGGAAAATAGTTAGGGGTCTACCGCCAATCTAGGAGGCAAAAGCCACTGCCATAGCTTAGGGGAGAAACTTAAAGGCAATTGATTACGCGTCAAAGTTGCATAATTAGGCATTTAAATTCATGCATTACGGACTATAATTTTAATTAAATGCCTAATTATGTTCAATATTTTAACATTGCACCCAATTTATAATATTTGGAATTTTATTCAATAATTTACGAATTTTTGTATTTTATTATTGCAGAAAAGATTCTAGAAATTAAATCTAATACAAGGGTCATGAACATGAAGAGGTGTCATTTACGTGAGGCAGAGTCCAAATCAAAACCGTGAGCATTCGAGATTTTCATGGACATTTAAAGGATAATTTTTTGAAGCTGAGTCATGCACGTAAGAGAGACCGTTTTCAATACTACTTCGTAATCGGTGCGTAACTCTCTCATCCGACCTCTAATTTAGATGATTCAAAATGCCCTAAAAATATAAGAGAACCCTCTACAACTTTTATGTTTTGCTTTTTGAAGTCCATACAAGAAGATCTTAATCAATTTGAGAGGAACAAAGTCTAGACATTGATTCCTAGACCTAATGATCACACTATTATTGGAACCAAATGGATTTACAGGAACAAAAAGGATGAAAATGGAATAGTAATTAGAAACAAAGTCAGACTAGTAGCCCAAGGGTATAAACAGGAGGAAGGTATAGACTTTGAGAAAACATATGCTCCTGTGGCTAGGATGGAAGCCATCCGTATGCTATTAGCATATGCTGCTTTTAAGAACTTCAAATTATATCAAATTAATGCTAAAAGCGCATTTTTAAATGGCTACATCAATAAGGAGGTTTATGTGGAATAACCTCCAGGATTCAAAAACAATAAATTCCCCAATTACGTCTATCGCTTGTCAAAAGCCTTGTGTGGATTAAAGCAAGCTCCTAGGGCTTGGTATGAGAGGCTTAGTGGTTTTCTATTGGATAATGGGTTTGCTAGAGGGAAAATTGAAACAACACTCTTTATAAAGGCTAAAAATGATGATATGGTCCTACTACGGAGATATATAGATGACATCATTTTTGGAGCTACAAATGATGAGTTGTGTAATGAGTTTGCCAAATGCATGTAAAATGAATTCAAAATGAGCATGATGGGTGAACTTAACTTCTTCCTAGGATTGCAGATAATACAAGACACACATGGAACTTTAATATGCCAATCAAAATATGTTAGAGACTTACTCAATAAATTTAATATGGAAGATGGTAAAATTCTAGGAACACCTATGAGCTCTTCCACAAAATTAGACAAAGATAAGTAAGGTATACTAGTAGATGTTAAGTTGTACCGTGGCATGATTGGTAGTCTATGTAATGCCTAATAATAATAATAATAATAATAATAATAATAATAATATGAAACAATTAATAAATCATTTAAGCAATATACACAGATAAAAATAGATAAAATTATAAGTTCGTTCTAATCTTTGGGATGACTAATATTTCCGCATGATGGGAAAGTGCTATTATGTCTGAAGAACTGGCCGAGCCAAGGCTTTGACAACCCAATATCGAGTTAGAACAAATTTTGAATAAATCATAAACAAGGGTCATAAACAAGAGTTTTTGATGCAGAGGATCATCCTTCGGACGCAACTGCAGAGCATACATATGAAAGAAAATAGATAATAATTGAAAAGCATTTAAAGCTTACTTGATAAATCTTGTTAAAAGCTTACTTGATAAATCTTGTTAAATTTCTTTGTTACATGACAGAAATTCCTAAGGACGAAAGATAGGAGAGGAGAGGGAGAAGAGATATTTGGGTGGAGCTCAAGGTGTCTTTGATTTTTACTAAAGAATCCCCAAATTGGTGCGAGATTACAAAGAAACTGAACTCCTTATTTATAGACTCAAAGGCTTAGACTTCAAACCCATTTGAAATCTGGGGTGAGATAGTGCGGGTACTCAAAGGGCCCCATTGTCTACTAAATCAATGCAGAAATCATGCAAAATAGTCGAGCCGACACAAGAAAACAAAGGACTTTAAGAAAAGGTGACAACACATGGATGGCTGCATTTGTGTGGAGACCCACCACCTTTGCTTAAAAGACACTTAAACAGAAAATAAAAATTACAATCCTGTCACCAAATAGTGAGCAGGCACAAAAGTCTTCAAACTCTTTTGACAGCTGGAGAATGCTTTTGATAAAGTGGCCGCTTCTTTTGACAATTGAATAAAGTGGTTTTTTCTGCTTTTGAAAATTTTGTCGCGAGGTCATTTTCTAATAGTCTTCTTCGAGGAAACTTCCTCTTGATCTTTTTCAATAAATCTATACCAAGCATCAATGTCTGATCCAAGGCAATCGAAATCAATGGCCTTGGGAAATACCTGGCAATCGAATGAATCAGAGTTGTCTGATTCCAATTGAGCAATTATTTTGAGTAATTTCTTCTTTGCATAGGATTTTGATTTCCTTGATGATGATGATACTGTTGACATAATATCATCTTCTTCGTAAACTTTCTTCTTTTTATCTTTTGATAATGGAGCTTCAGGAGTAAGAGACTGAGCTAACCAGGCCCTTACTTTTCTTTCTGGCATGGTGAATTTGTCCCACCATCTGACTTTGAAAATCCTTCGTAAGGTTCTGAAGTAAAGATATGAACTTTCTTCTGGAGGAACAACAACATAATCCCAACAAGAAATCCACGTAATCATGAAGATTGAGCAGAAAAACAAAAGACTTGAAGAATCTTTTGAATAACCAGATAGGAATTTAAAATTCTTTTGAATGGTTTCTAGGAAAATCTTAGGGTTTGGTCCAAAGAAGTTAAATCAGGTGAAAAACCATCGAGGAAAACTTTTGATAATCTTTTGATCAAAGTGAATAAACCAGGATTTAGTAAGATTTCTTACATACATGGTGTAAAACCATGCTCTCATATAGTCTTGATAATCATATTTTTGAGGAACAAAAACTCCTTTAAAATTCTTTGGGACACGAGGATGATGTCCCATTCCGAAGGAGAGATGACTTTCAAGATTCTTATTTTTGAGAAATTTATTTTTGATGCATCTTGAATATCATAAGTATGATCAATAGTAACAGAATTTGTTTCTATTAAAATTAATTTCTAAAAAATTCTTTCTTTCAAGGTGTCTGGAGTGTCAAAGTGACAGCCTTGAACGAATCTCTTTTTGATATCTTCGAAGGGGGTAGGTGCTTCCTATTCGGGTTCAATAGGAAATAGATTTTCAAATGAATTTTTGATAAAATATCCTTTTGAAAAATTTTGAGAAGGTGACCGTTGTGGCGACGGAACCTGTCCTTCCAAAATTTCTCTAAAAGATGGAGCTTGAGTAAGAGGTGAGTATTTGTTAAAGGTAGGAATAACTTCTGTGGGTTTGGTGGCTTTTGAGGGAGTGGCTTCTTTTGAGTAATAGTCTGTGGCTTTCTGTCGTCTAGCCATTTTTTCCCTGAAGAAAATCTCTTGTTAAGAAATCTGGTATTGAATTTGAAGATCCCTTGATAAATTTAATTTCGAAATCAAAGACAGAAAGAATTGCTTGCCATCAGGCAAAGATCTGTTTTGAAACTAAATTTTTAACATATTTTTCTAAAATGTCTTTTACACATTTGCAATCAATTCTTAAAATAAGTTCTTGGTTAAACAAATCATCTTGAAATTTTTGTATGCATAAAACAATGGATAAAATTTCTTTTTTGACTGTTGAATAGTTGGTCCTAACCAGGCACCAGAATGAAACCTAACTAGGCTCTCTTTTGACTCTATCCTTTGCTTAAGGATTCCTCCAAATCCAACATTAGAGGCGTCTGTTTCTACTATCATAAAGGCTATTGGATCAGGTAAACTAAGGCAAGGTAGACTCTTGACTAAGGTTTTGACTTTGATAATATTTGAGTATGCTCTTCATTCCATGCGGGCGGATTTTTTCTTAATCTTTTAAATAAAGGTTTTAATATAAATCTTATGTTTGGAATAAAATCTGCTACATAATTTAGGCATCCTAAAAATCGTTGTAATTGATTTTTATCTTTTATTTCATTTGGAAATTTATTTGTAAATTCTAATGATCTTTGTATAGGAGTAATGGTATTTTGATAAATATTATGACCAAGAAATCTAATGTTAACTTGAAACAACTTGATTTTTGGCCGTGAAACAACCAATCCATTTTTATTAATAACTTCATAGAATATATTCAAATGCTTAAAATGTTGTTCTATGGATTCTGAGTAAACAAGAACATCATCAATATAGACTATGGTAAATTTAGTGTAAGGATTAATGATTTCATTAATTATATTTTGAAATTCAGACGGGGCATTTTTTAAACCAAAAGGCATTACATTCCATTCATAATGTCCAAATGGTACCGTAAAAGCTGTCTTATATTTGTCTTCTTCAGCTATTTGTATTTGCCAAAATCCTGACTTCAAGTCAAATTTTGAGTAAATTACTGCAGTACATAATCTATTGAGTAAGTTTTTTTTATGAGGTATAGGATACCTAATCCATTGTAAAGCTTTGTTAAGAGGTTTATAATTTATGACAAGACGAGGTGCTCCTCGCTCAATCTCAGCCTGATTTCGTACATAAAAGGCTGAGCAACTCCATGGGGATTTACTCTTTCTTATCAATTTTTTTTCTGATAAATCTTTGATCTCTTTTTTGAAATATTCCATTAATTCATGATTCATTTGTATTGGTCTTGCTTTTGTAGGTATTTTATCTTCAATAAAATCCTTTACGTATGGTAATCATATCATATGTTTCTTCCTTAACCAAAAAGCATTTGGAAGATTTGAACAAACTTCCTTTTCTAACTTTTCTTTGAACTGATCAATTCTAATTTTGATTTCAGGAGTTTGAATTCTTTCTTCAATCTTTTTATGATATATTTCTTTTGATAAATGCTTAATATGTTTTCTTTTTTGTTTAATTAGATTGATCGCTAAATCTTTTAAAGTATTAACTTCTTTTTCTTGCATTTTTTCTAAGAATTCAAATGTAATTTCTTGACCTCCTATTTCTGTATGAATTCCTTTTTCATTAACTTGAAATGGATATATTAACGTAAAGAAAGGTGTTCCTAAAATAATTTCTTGTTCAATATTTTTGGCAAATATAAAGGTTGTTTTGAGACATATATCATTGTTACATATATGGACATTTGTGATTTTGTAATCTATTCGTAATTTTGAATTATTGGCACCGTATAATTGAGTATTTGTTTTTTCATAATAAGTTGTTGGTATTAATCCTTCTTGAATACAATTCATATCAGCTCCTGTGTCTAAAAGGGCACGAGCTACTAATACGAAAGTTTTTTTAATTACAACTTTAACTTCAGTATACCATTTATGTATATTAACTTTTGATAAATATCCAAGGCAGATTTCTCTATTCTTATCTATTTGCGTATATTCTGCTTCATCTTCAATTTCAACAATTTCTTCAATTTTTGTTTTTCCCTTTTCCAGTGATTTAATTTTAAATCGTAATGTCTGCATTTCGGTTTGAATTTTGTTAATTTCATTTTTTGTAACATTTATTTCTCTTTGTAAATCTTGTATAGTTGGTTGATCATTCTTATTTTCTTTAACTTCTTTGTCACTGTATCTTCTAATTATTTTTGTTAAGTTATATCCTTCTTCAATTTTTGGTAGTTTAGATTTTGTTAATCTTTCTTTTAATCTTGCTAAATATTTACTTCTTATTTCTGGATTTTCTATATGTTCGATCATTTCAAGCATATCTTCACTTTCTTTTGAGAAAACATTTATTTTGTTAGTGCATTTATCACAATAATAAAATCCTATTTCTTCATTACAAACTTCTTCTTCTGATGAGAATTGTGAGTAATTGGATGAGGTTTCTTGTATATTATAGATAACTTCTTCTGACTCAGATGAGGATTCAAAAGATTCAGATTCAGAAGAGCTACTTTTGATTAAAGCAATCATTTTCTTTTTAAGATCTTCTCCACAATTTAATTCTTTTATTTCTTTCTTAACTCTACAATCTTTTGAATAATGTCCTTTCTTTCCACATTTAAAACAAGTAACATCTCTTTTATCTCTTGATTTTTGTTTTCCTTTATAGTGTTTTGTAGGTTTTGAATAATTCCTTTTTTTCTTTTTGTAGTATTCTTTGTCATAATTCTTATGGCTTCTTTTGGCTAATTTTCTATAATATTTTTTATGATGCTTATGTCCTTTTGAAGGGGCTTGGATTTTCTTATACCCATACTGAGTACAAAAATCTCCTAATTCTCCCTTATTTCTTTTAAATTCATTCTTCACTTGGGATTGTATTTTTAATTCATTACATAGTCTAAGACCTTCATGATTAATGACAATTGTAAGTTGACCATAAGTGATTCTTTCATAATCTGTTCCTAACGTATCTTTAATTCTTTCACGAACTCTTTGAGCGAACAATTTTGGTTATCCTCCTATAAACTTTTCTTTCCAGAATCCACTTCTTCCATCTGGTCTACTCAAAACCCTTGCTAAAAAGATATCTTTATACCAAGAAAAGTTCAATAATTTTGGACAAATAAGATTGACAAGAATAACACTATTCTTTTCAATTACTTCATTTGGTTCTCCTACAAAAGCTTTCAATATTGTCCAGAGTAATGCTACAACAACATCACTAGTTTGAACTTGTTGCTCATTATCTTCTATAATTTTAGTTGCTGTATAAATTTCTGCCTTCTCATTTTGAGTAAGATAATTATCCCACCATGATCTTAATGATCCATTGAATCCTTGGACTAACAAGTTTACAATAACAGTTTCTAGAGTCTTTTTGTCACTATATTTGTAAGCTGTTGCTGCCAATGTCATCTGTTGAACAATTCTTACAACTTGATACTCTGTAAATCCATCTCAATTCCATTCATAAAGAGATCCTCCACTAAAGCTTCTTTCTTCTTTCATAGGATCATCTTCAAATAATAGACTTGGAAAAGTTGGTTTCTTATAATAAGTTCTTTGACTTTTATTTCTCCAATTACTTCCTATTTTGTTTACTTCATAATTTTCTTCCTTAAAATTATATTCTAAATCTTGAATAGTTTCTTCTTTACTAAGAACATTTAAGTTACATTTTTTAAACATTTCTTCTATTCTTTCTATAATTCTTTCTTCCTTGGAATCAAATTTAAAATCTAAGTCTGGTATTGAAAAAGGTTTAACTAATGCTAGTTGTTTAATAACTTTGCTTGATTCTCCTTTTTCGTAAGTACTTTTATTTTCTAGTTTTTCTTCCATAAGGGCTTCCATTCTTGTATTTTGACTTGCAAGAGATTGTAACATTTGATTTGTATAATTATTTTGACTAACTAATTGATCAAATTCAATACAAGTGTTCTTAGTTTCTTTGTAAGGTGATGCAACAATTTCTGATCCTTTATATTGAATTTTGAATGAATCTTTTGGCGGATGAGTTGAGGTTACATAATTATTATCTAATAGTTTCGATTTATTATTATGAATAACATTAACTTCTTGTTGCTTCCTTTTGACATAAGTAAAGAATAAAATATTTCTCTTAGTTCTTTGCATTTCTTCTTACCATCCTTCTTTTATTTTATCTCTCTCTTCCTCATTATAATTTTCAAAGAAATTATCTCTATTCTTTTTATTTAACTTATGTTTATAATATTCTCGTAAAAAATCCATATGTGGTTCAAACTTTTCAGTTATTGTTAATAGATTTTTTCTTTAACCTTCTTCACTTAAGGCTTCTCTTTGCTCTTCATCTAAGACTTGAGACATGGTTGGTGAAGTAATTTCTTCGTAATAACCTTGAGGAATTTCTGGTTCAAAATCAACTCTTTTTAATCTATAATAATTATTTGGTCTTGTGTAAACACTTGAGATACTTTTTCTTCCTAAGTCTTCAGGGATGCTTGATTTTGAAGATTGACCTATACTTCTGCTTCTTGTTAATAGTGGTGTTTGAAAGTTTATTTTAACATTTCCAGATTGATCTTGACTAATGCATGTAGCAATTATCTTTTTGATACTTCGAATTTTTTCATCTGTGTTTTCATGAAGATTATTATACTCCTATTCTCCCCCAGTTTGAATCTCATGCCAAAGAAGTTTCTTTGGTTGAGATACCAATGAGGTTCTTTCATTATTGGCTTGTAATGAGAGTGTTTCACCTTTTGGACTTTGCTTAATTGCGTCTGGAAGGATTGTTGAAGTCATTACTTCATAATAAACTCTATAAATCATTTCTAAATTTGACGTCTTGAATCCATGTTATAATTCTTTGTTTGGATATCTAATGTTAATAACTTATATATTGATTCATCATGAAGATTTGCCCTAATGTTCGGATAACATTCAAAATAAATTGGACCTTCTACTATGTTTGATTCTAACATTCCTAACAAGGAATCATCAAACTCATGATGTCTGGCATCTCTAAGTAAGACACAGACTGGTTTGTTAAGTCTTGCTCTTGTTAATGGAAATAGTCCTATTTGGACCATCCCAATATGAATTCTATCGTACTTGGGTCTAAAGGCTTCTAAATCTTCTAAACTCAAGAGTCTTTTTTGTTGTCTGGCTTTATTTGTAACTAATGATACAGATTTGTTAACAATTTTGACTAAGTATTCTTCTTCTATTTCTAAGGCACCTTTTTGCTTATTGACTTGAGCTTATATTCTAGACATTTTCCAAATTTCTTTTGGATCTTGTTTTGGTAAATCTTTTCCATTCTAGTTTGCTAATCTTTATTATTATTATTATTATTATTATTATTATTATTATTATTATTATTATTATTATTATTATTATTATTATTATTATTATTATTATTCTTGTTGTTGTTGTTGTTGTTGTTATTGTTATTTTCCGAGTCCCCACATCCTCCCCTCCTTATAAAGATTTCGTCCTTAAAATGTGCTAATTGGCACTTATGCCAACATTCAGAATCCCCTTAAATGGTAACCCCGTACTACAAAAGAGCCGATAGCCACCCACATAGTGACTCCATCCTAAATTTATAAATAACCCTCACTTATGGCGGAGGAATACCGTGGTTACAACAAAGGTTTTTAGGAGATTACAAGTAATCACACACACACACACATATATATATAACTCTTCCAAAACCACCCAAACATCAAACTATCGCATTTAGATTTACAATCAAATACACCCAACTGAACAACCTGCACAAGACATGCTTACATATAATTGAATACTTACCTGAACAGTCACACTAACCTGCCTAGTGTTGGGTCTCGTCAAATAACTGTGAGTACTTCTAACGTAGCTCCTATTCTTATTCCCATAAGGCTTTCTCAATTGCATGATTTCTCCAAAGTACTTTTACCAACGAAATTTTCTTGGTATGCAATTCTTGCTCTTTTCAATCTAAGATCTGAACTAACACTTCATCATATGATAAGGTGTCACTTACTTCCAATGACTCGTAACTTATCATATGCAAAGGATCTAGGACGTATTTTCTCATCTTGGACACATGAAACACGTTGTGGATCCTAGATAATACTAGGGATAAAGTTATTCTGTAGGCAACTGGACCAATCCTCTCCAATATCTCGAATGACCCAATATACCTAAGGCTTAGCTTACCATTCTTTCCAAATCTCATAACCTTTTTCATTGGAGCAATCCTTAGGAATATCTTATCCCTCACATCAAGCTCCAATTCTCGTCGACGAGTATTATCATAACTCTTTTACCGATTCTAAGTTGTTTTGATTCTATCCCGTATGAGTTTGATCTTTTCAGAAGTCTGCTGAATAATTTCTGACCCCAAAATCTATCATTCACCAATATCATTCCAATACAGTGGAGATTAGAACCTATGACCATACAACGCTTCATATGGCGCCATTCCAATACTGGCCTGATAACTATTGTTGTAGGCGAACTCTACTAATGACAGATACTGAATCCAGTTTCCTTTGAAATCCAACACACATGCCCGTAACATATCGTCTAAGATTTGGATAGTTCTCTATGATTTTCCATCAGTTTGGGGGTGAAATGTTGTACTAAAAGTAAGCTGAGATCCCAAGCCCCTTGTAAACTTTTCCAAAACTAAAAGCTAAATCATGGGTCTTGACCTGATACAATGGATATTAGTACGCCATGAAGTCTACCTATCTCCTGTACATATAGCTCTACTAATCTATTTATGGAATAACTGAATTTGATTGGAAGGAAGTGTGCAGTCTTTGTTAGACGGTCAACAATTACCCAAATGACGTTGTATCCTTGCAATGCTGACAGTAACCCCGTTACGAAATCCATGGTGATCTGATCCCACTTCCACTTAGGAATGTGGAGTGGCTACAATGGCCCAGTTGGTCTCTAATGTTTGGTTTTCACCTGCTGACACGTAAGGCACTGCTCCATGAACTAGGCAATCTCCCTCTTCATATTGATCCATCAGAATGACTCTTGCAAATCCCGATACATTTTAGTGCTTCCTGGATGCTCTGTATAGAGAGAGAGAAAGCGATGTGCCGTTTCCGGAATTGTTCTTTTTTTTTTTTTTTTTTATCTTTGTGTCATCAAACACACATAATTGGGCTTGAAACCTTAAAACTCCATCATCTGTGATATTAAAATGTGCCCCCAGTCCACTCCGTACCTTGTTCATGATTTTTACCAACTCTGCATCATTCTTTTGTGTGACCTTAATTCATTCTAGAAAGGTCGGTTGGATCACCAAATTAGCAATAAAAGCTTGATGATTCCCTTCCACTATTTCCACACCACATATTTCCAGATCCATCCTAATTTGATGTTGATTTACTACTGCCGAGATCGCCGCATTCCCTGACTTCCAACTCAACGCATCAGCTACCACATTTGCTTTCCATGGGTGGTAGTTAATGGTACAATCATAATATTTTATCAGTTCTGATCATCTCTATTGTCTCATATTCATCTCCTTTTGCGTGAATATGTACTTAAGACTTTTATGATCTGTATAAATCTCACACCTCACACCATACAATTAGTGTCTCCAAATTTTCAATGTGATAATCACTGCTACTAATTCCAAATCATGCGTTGGGTAATTCTTCTCGTACTCCTTAAGCTATCAATAGGCGTATGCAATAACCTTTCCCTGTTGCATCAATACGCACCCAAGCCCTTTCCAAGACGCATAACTATAAATCCCAAAACCACCTTCTCCTAAAGGAATTATCAGTATCGGTGTGGTGATGAGTTGATGCTTTTAACTCTTAGAAGCTATGTTCATATTCATATGTCTACTCATATTTTACATTCTTTCTTATTAACTTTGTCAGTGGACCTGATAATTTAGAAATACCTTCCACAAATCGGCGGTAATATCCTGCCATACCTAAGAGACTCTTGACCTCGTGAACATTCTTTGGTCTTGCCTAGTTTACCACTGCCTCTATCTTACTTAGGTCCATAGAAATACCACCCATGGATACCACATGCCTAAGGAATGCAACTTTTTTCTAGCCAGAATTCACATTTCTTAAATTTAGCATACAACCTCCTTTCCCTCAGCACTTGAAATACCATCCTCAAATGATTTTCATGCTCCTCAGGACTCCTTGAAGAAACCTAAATGTCATCAATGAACACCACCACAAACTGATCCAGATATTCATGGAAAACCCTATTCATAAGATCCATAAATGCAGCAGGAGCATTAGTCAGTCTGAATAGCATAACCAAGAATTCATAATGGTCATACCTAGTTTAGAATGTAGTCTTTGGAACATCCTCTGCCTTAACCTTCACCTGATGGTACCCAGATCAGAGATCAACCTTAGAGAAAACTCGTGCTCCCTAGATTTGGTCAAACAAATCATCTATATGGGGAAGTGGATACTTGTTCTTAACAGTCACCTTGTTTATTTTCTGGTAATCGATGCACATTCTCATCGACCCTGTAACGACTTGATTTTACATGCCATTATATATATATATATATATATATATATATATATATATAACTGTAAAATTTCTCTACTCTAATAACTTCTAATAAAAACAAAACCATCATCACGGACCAGATAGGGACCATGGAATCTAAAATCCAATAAACTACCTAAGCAGCGGTAAGCAAAATACATACAACCACATCAATATATACAATACCAGAGTGTCAGAATTCTTCCCAAAATATACATACATAACCATTTTCAAAATACCCTCATCTGAACCTAGGGACTACTCAAAATGACTACCCAAAATACTCACCCTACAAACAGGGCGGTATTGTAGTCCCCTCTATCTGCGAGCCTGATCTGCTCGCTTGGCTAGATCACCTGAAAAATGTTAAATCACTAGGATGAAACAACGCTTAGTAAGATGAAATATTCTATTGCTAGTGTGTGGCAAGTAAGTTTACATATTTGTAAAATTTGATTTAGAAATACCATAAATAATTGAATTTAAAAAAACATGTATAAATAATGTACAATATAGCTCATGCCTATGTTACTTATCATAAACTATTTATCTAAATTTTCTATTCATAATACTTCTAATATTCATAGGTATGTCTACGGTTTTAGTAAATCTGGATATATATATATATATATATATATATATATATATGTGTGTGTGTGTGTGTGTGTGTGTGTGTGTGTGTGTGTGTGTGTGTGTGTGTGTGTGTGTATAATAAGTGAGAAAATTCCCTGGATGGATAATTGAAAGTCATGATTTAATCCCTCATGACAGGGTTGTGCTACCCAAAGGCGGGACCTATCACTGGCTGGCTGACCAGGATAAGTCAACTGAACTCTGAAAATTAGATCGGCCTCCTCAACCCTAACTGACGGGCAGCCTATCCACAACATAGGCACGATCGACTGTTGATATCCACATATTATATGAGTTATGTGGCTACACTCTGAACTGAAAATAGCTATGGTACCATGCTCTGCTGACTGAATCTGGTCCATCAAGGTCTGATACTATATACATATGTAACTGATATATCTATATTACTATTTTACCATGATTTTGAAATAACCATAACACTGTAAAACTGATCTAAATAAATCTAAAAATCTAAATAACTGACTGAATATTTAATATTTGTATAATTGAATATCTATCTGAATATCTGAGTATTTGGGTGTTATGGTTCTAAAATTATGATATTATGAAATTGCTAAAAATATATGCTTCTGTACATATACTGTAAATCATGTTTCTGAATATAATGTATAATTTCTATATATATATATATATATATATATATATATATATTGAAAATTCATCATTTTATAAAACATATATATCTCATGATACTTTCTACTAATATACTATAAAACATGGTATTTGTAACTATATAAATATTGTACTCCTCTGTTACTAGCTCATGCCACACAATTAAATAATTGGATTCACATGCTCTAAAATCTGTATTTTCTATTATACTAATATTTTATAATCTAAATAATAATATGGTAAAACGTATATTTTATACTAAAAACCATACTAAAATCTCCTAACATAGCATATTTCCCTTACCTGACTATCTAAACACTAGCAGCTATTTACAGTTTCACACGTGCGACATTTATAATTTCAACATCCTAAGATAATACACATATAATTTCTCAATCAAATAATTGAATTCACCTAAATAATTATCACATACATACTTCCCCAAATCCACATATGAACAATTCCTAAACTATAATCCATATATCATTTTATCTGGGTTCCTGAAATACCACCCACTGGGGTCCTCAACCCTTGCATGCAGGGTCCCAAAACACCCTATTCCTGAAAACATAATACCCTAATTTTACTTCACAAAACTCCAGTATATTCACATATAATACAAAATCTGGCCTCAAATGGACTGGGTAATACTGAAAATAATCAAGTAATCCACTTACCCTAGTTTTGGGATGGTTCTCAAACTTCTCAAACCAACTTTTCGCCCAGGCTATGTTGTAGAGAATCTCCTCAGGATCACTGTGGTAGCTTCTGATCATCGAACCAAGGAGAGATGGAGACAGAATCTTAGAGAGAAGTGAGAGAATACGTTTAGAGAGAGAGAGAGAGAGAGAGTAAAAATGAATTTATTTCGTTAAAAATCCATTTTAGGGTTATATATAGAGTGTTGTCCACGTGGCCTCGTCAATGAGCCATGTCTCCTCGTTGACAAGTCCAAGCAGTAGTCTCGTTAACGAATGCCTACTCCTCGTCAATAAGAACAGTCCTTTTGGTAACTTCTCGTCAATGAGAAGAATGTCCCCATCGATGAGCCCAATAGTCTTCTTGTTGATTAGCACTTCTACACATGTCGATAGGGCCCTACTGAAACTTCTTATAAAATTCCTTTTCTATCCTTTCTTTTATTATTTAATTACCATAATTCTATGGGTCTCTACAAACTCGTCTTTCTTTTTAACAAATAACACTAGTGCTCCCCATGGTGACACACTAGGTCTGATAAATCCTTTATCTAGTAACTCATGTAATTGTTCTTTCAATTCCTTCAATTCTTCTAGAGCCATTCTGTACAGATCCCTAGAGATTTGTGCCATTCCTGGAAGTAGATCAATGGAAAATTCAACTTCATGGTCGAGAGGCAACCCAAGTAAGTTCTCCAAAAACACATAAGGGAAATCCCTCACTATTGGGATATCCTCGAGCTTTACTTCTCCTTATGGTGCCTCTTTCACACAATCTAAGTATCCTTGACATCCATCCAAGAGTAGCCCTTTTGCCTACATGGCCGACAGTATTTGTGGCAAGGCGCGCACACACAACCTAATAAATCTGTACTCTTGCTCTCCTGGAGGTCTGAACACCACTTCCTTCTTGTAAAAATCAATACTAGCATAACTTGATGCTAGCTAGTTCGTCTCCAGAATCACGTCAAATCTATGCATATAAAAAATCACTAGACTAGCAGGTAATGTTCTCCCCTCAATACTGATTGGATATTCCTTAAGAACCCTCATACACACCACCACGGTCCCCGTCGGTGTGACCACCGATAAATCTATATCTAGCAACTAAGCTTCTATCCCACATAATTTGATATACTCCCGAGATATAAATGAGTGTGTTGCCTCTGAATCAAATAATACAACAACTTTATTTGACTATAATAAAATATTACCTTTCACCACGTCACTTGCATTTTCTACTTCTCCTAGTGTAAAAGAATAGACCTACGATAGGGCAATGTTCCTCTGATGGCCGCCTCAGGATGCCTATCTATCTCCATGGAATTGACTAATATGGGGTGCATTGATCGACTGCACACGACAGTCTCATGTAATGTGGTTGGGTCGACTGCACCGATAACAGACATTCGTCCCAGCCTGGTGTTCCCCCGAATGTATTCTGAAATGAGGAATAGCTTCCTAAGAAGGGGGTGAATTGGATTCCTTTTAAATATTAATGATTTTTAAGCTATTGATTTTAATTACCTAGAAAACAAGATATATAAACGATAACTACACTTAAAAATACTGAAATTTAAATTTACAAGTCAATTAATGAAATCAACGTAATTCAATCACTCAACCAAAAATATTAGAGTTTTAGTTGATTTTTCTGTAAACTCTTAGTATGCACTTTACTTGATCAAGATTTCCGAAAATTAACCAACATACTCCCTTTTTGGGTTTCCGCAAATGATTAATCAAAACGTACTTTCTAAATATCAAGTACCTTTGTTTCTTTCTCACTTAAGAATCTCCAACCTACACGTTTAAATCATACCACAATAGCAAGTAAATAATATAAAGTAAAGCAGAGAGAAAGACACAAGATTTTTACAAGATTCGGCTTCAACACAACCTACGTCCTCGCCTTTGGAAAAACACCAAAGGATTCCACTATATTAGTTATATTACCTGGTGGAACAATACCAATTTACAACCACTCCTTCTGTCAGGCTAGAGCCCGCCTCTCCAAATAATAACCCTTTGTTTGGTCCAATGATTCAACAACTCTGAATCGTTTAAGAATGATGATAAAGAAATTTGTGTACAAAAGAGAACTCTTACAATAGAGTAGATTAGTATAATGATCAGCTCACTTATACTCTCACAATAGAGTAGATTAGTATAATGATCAGCTCACTTATACTCTAAAGTAATTCAAATATAAGAAATTTGAAGCTGAACGCTTAGTATGAATTACCAAATGATTTTTTAAAGAAAATGAAAGATTCTGATTTTTTAAAGCTTTGCTTCAAAAATATAAATCAATATCAGATCAGAAAGTTTAAGCACAAGAAAATTTTAGATCCTTTGAGAAATTTGAATATTTGAAAATCACTTGATCTAAAAACCTTTGAAAAGTAGCTTGATCTAAAAACCTTGAAGGTTGCTTGATCTTAAACTTTGAAGATTGTTGGATCTGAAACTTTTGAAGATTTCTGGATCTGAAACTTTTGAGAATTGCTTAATTTCCAAAACCTTTCAATATTGCCTCTATGATCATTATTTTAAACCTTTGAAGCTTTTGACTATTTATAGATGTTTTTAGAAGCCATTCGTTACTCCCAAAGACTCCTAAAATTCATTTCCAAATATTTTGAAATAAATATGTTTAAAAACGTCGTTTAAAAAATCTTCTCTTTTTAAGCCTTTTTTATTTATTAAAAAAATATTTTTTAGAGTATATATGTTTAAAAAAATATTTTTGATTTTCTATGAGCTTCAAACCACTTTATATTTGAGTTTAACTTTTGAAGTACTTACATTAAGAACATCCTAAAATATAATTCTTTAATCTTCAATCTTGTTCTTCCATCATCTTTGTTGTTTCAATCTTTTATTTGAGCTTTTCACCAGTATAATTTTATTCCTCATGCTCTTTGTAATCCATAAGCTTTTCTTTGTGTTCTTCAAGGATTCTTTGTAATCCATAAACTATACTCGTGTTCTTCAGGAATTCTTTGTAATCCATTGGCTTCTTTATGCACTTGGGCTTTGTCACTTTCCTGAAAAAATTTTACTTGAAACATATTAAACATATCATTGATTTGTTATCATCAAAATAAGAATTGTAAGCCTTAGTAGGCCAATATATTCTATTACACCTGGGATAAGGAGGGCATAACGGATTACTCTGCCCCGCTCGATTCCCTATTTCAAAACTCTGGCCCACATTATTTATGTTTCTTCTCTATGAACCGTGACTCGTACTGGCTTGAAAACCAAGAGGCACGGGCCTCTTCCTCTAATTAGCCATCCCTACACTCCTCTTTAAACTGGTTTCCAATACCATGGCTTTATCTACCAGTTCTGAGAAATTATGTACCTGAAAAGCTATTATCTGCTCGTAGATCTCCCGTTTCAAGCCTTTCTCAAACCTTCTCACCTCCCTTGCCTCATCTGGAACCATACACGGGCTGAAGCAGGAGAGCTCAACAAACCTGGTCACATACTATTGTACGGTCGAATGCCCCTGTGTCAAGTTCATAAACTCCTCCGCCTTAGCATCCCTGGTGGCAACGGGGAAGCATCTGTTGAGGAAGATCTCCTTAAAATGATTCCAAGTCATAGCCACGAGTCCTAGCCTCCATTCCTCCAGTAGTTTTACTGATCTCCACCATCGCTTGGCCTCAACAACCAATTTAAAAGTAGCATACTAACTTTCTGTTCCTCTGTGCAGCGCAGGATTGCCAGTAGCTCCTTTGTTTCTTGAACCTAGTTCTTTGTTTGAATCGGATCAGTTCCTCCCAACAAAATCTGGGGATTAATGTAGGTAAATTACTTGATGGTGCATCCCTGGTTTGCAAGTGGGCGGTTCTGCCTCCTAGAATTCAGCCTAATCTCAGCCATAACCTGCCAGGCTAAACGTCATAGCACAGTAGAGGTATCAATGTCATCCTCACTTGAAGCCCCCAAATTGTTACTTCCCCCATCATCCACATTCTTATCTCTAGAGCCCATCGCGAAAAAGGATAGGAGAACTAATTTTAGAATCCCAATGTCATAACATGATTAACTAAGAAACTATAAAATGCACTATATCCTTATACTAAAATCCTTAAATTTTCAACAATGCAAGAATGAGTGAGAGTTTAAGCTTTGAAATGAATGTGTAATATAATGCCCCGACCCACCACGTGGGCCCATGATGCTACTTTGGTGACGTCTGTGTACCTGATACCAAAATCAATAATATAACTGCAGCGGAAATAAATAAAATATTCTACATAATCCATTGCCAGAGTTCTATGTTACTAATATACATCAGAGTCTCCCAATGCTTATAATACAAACCGTAGTACAATACCAAAAACTAACTCAGTCCATACATTCATATTACATACTCAAGGGCTCTAAACCCAACTAAAATATAGTAGAGTTCTTACTAACACTCACAAAAACTAACTGGCTATCGCCCAGTCCCAGAGTTCGCTAAACTCGACCTCGAGATGATCCTGAAAAGGCAATTGGTATATTGGGGTGAGACACTTCTCACTAAGGCAGATTAAGTACAACAACCCAAAAATTCATACCATATTATTTTTTATCCTTTATGTATATATAATTATATATAATAACATATTACTCTAATACCTCTGTTAAAGTCTACTAAAACATCTCGGTCCCTAAATGGGAACCGAGGAAATTCATGTTCATAAGATAACACCTATGCAGCAGAAAACATAAAATCATAAAACCATTATTACAATACCAGAATTCAGTATTTTTCCTCAAAATATATATATACACATTTTCCCAAAAATCCACCATCAAATCTCCTAGAAACTATTAATATATACATTCCCCAAAAACACTTACCCTTCTGACAGGGCTCTATAAATATTCCCTTTATCTCCGAGCCTAATCTGCTCATCTAGCTGGATCACTTGAAATGTGTTAATTTACTAGGATGAGACAACTCTCAGTAAGACAAAATATGCTATTACCGATGTTTGGCAGCTAAGTTTTGCATGAATAATATGCTGTTAAACAACTGAAACTGAGATAGCATGTAAAATAATATACAATATAACTCACACCTATGTAGCTTAAAATACAACTGTAATATCTGATCTTTCTATTTAATCATACTTCCAATAACTATTAATATATTTGTTGTTAATATGTAAATTTATATACATGTATATAATTGTAAAAACTTCCCTAGATGGTTGTATGTCATGATTTAACCCCTCATGATAGGGTTGTGCGGCCTGTATGCGGGACTTAACACTGGTTGGCCTACCAAGATAAGTCAATTGAAATCTCCCTAGTCAGATCTTCCGCCTAAACCCGGACTACCAGGGAGTCTGGAATACCTCCCTAGGCACGATCGACCACTGGTAAAATCAACACACTATCAAAGATATGTGGTTGCACTCTGAACTGAAATAGCTACGGTACCGTGCTCTGAAATTTGATCTGATCCATCAGGGTATGATATTGAATAATACTAATTTATATATATATTACTATTTTACCTTGATTCTGTTTCAACTGTAATAACCATAACATTGTAAAATCTTATCTGAATAAATTGAAATTATCAGAATAAACTAAAATATCTGAATGTTATGGTTCTATAATCTGTATATCATGGTATACTGCAAATGTTGTAAAAAAAAAAAAAAAACATCTTTCTATTATATATGCTGTAAATCATCATCCTGTAAATTCCATAAATCATCTTTTCGTATATATATAAGTCATGATACTTTAGAAACTGTAAATTTTGAACTGAGCTGATATTTACTCATGCCACACTATTACATAAATAAACCCATGTACTATAACCTGTAAAACTATATAATTTTTCCCTGAAAATTCCTATTCATATACTATATAATTTACTGGTAAAAATCTCTAATTTAGCTGGCATAGCATATTTCTCTTACCTGGCTAACTAAACTCGTCTATCAATCCTTAACTCACGCCCACAACTTTTATAATTCCAAACCCTAAAATTAGGCACATATATCTCCTAATCAATCAACTAAATATCCAAAATAATTATCATACTTACAATTTCCTAAACTATAAACTATCTATCATTTACCCGAGTTCCTGGGAAAAACACCCACTAAAATCCTTAGACTGCCTGCGGTGTATGCACCAACCCTGTATTTTACAAAATCCTAATTTCTCAATTCAACTCCATAATTACATCCACATCTAAACGTACACCTTCAATAAATTAATAAACTAACCATAAATACCCAAATAACACCCTTACCTCAATTTTGGGATGGTGCCCCAGAACCCCAAATTGAAATTCTACTCCGATAACTTTATAGAGAATCAATCCTGGATCGTCGTAGTGGTTCCTGATCATCGATTCGAGTTTAAAACGAAGTAGAATTTTAAAAAGAATTGAGATGGCTTCGTGGGTTGTGAGAGAGAGAGAGAGAGAGAGAGAGAGAGAGAGAGAGAGAGAGAAGAGAGAGAGAAATGAATTTTAAAAAATAAAAGAGCTTGCATGGTTTTATATCTTCAACACTGCTAGAGAAAACCATCACTGATTTTCTCTTACTCTTAGAAAATCGTAACCGATTTTCTATTTAACCAGCCTAGAAATTACCATTTACCCTTTACCCAGCCGCGGTAGTTTGCCAAAACCATCACTGGTTTTATTACTTCTCCAGAAAACTGTGGCCGAATTTCTCCTGCCTCAGCCAAAAATCCATTTTTCCATATTTCTTTTATTATAGTATTTTTCGGGTCTTTACATTCTTTCCTCCTTATAAAATTTTGTCCTCGAAATTTGCTATCTGTACTGTACACCATCTTCTGAGGAAAATTTACTACTTATTTTATTAATTACCTCACTTATAATGGAGGAATATTGTGGTTACAATTATGGTTCTGGGAGATTACAAGTATACATGTAAAAGAAAATTCTCCCAATACCCAAAAGCACTACTTATACTATAACCTAAAATACAACTTATTTATACATTATCCTGCTCTGCATAAAAATAAAATCAAAATATATTTACTTTACCTAAATTATTACCATTCCTTTTTCTATTTAACGATGATCCCCACTGAATAGATGTGGGTATTTCTGTCGTATCTCCTCCTCTAGCTCCCACGAGGCCTCCTCTACTGCATGATTCCTCCACGGGACTTTTACTAGTGGACTTTTCTTGGTGCGTAACTCCTATTCTTTTCTATCTATAATCTGCACTGGTGTTTCCTCATAAGATAAAGTGTCCCTAAGCTCTATTTCCTTATAGCTAATCATGTGGGAGGGATCTGGGACGTATTTCTTTAGCATGGAAACATGGAATACGTCATGTATCCTGGATAAAGCTGGTGGTAAAGCTAGCCTTTAGGCGACTGGACCCACTCTCTCAAGTATCTCGAGTGGGCCAATAAACCTAGAGCTCAGCTTACCCTTCTTCCCAAACATCATAACTCCTCTCGGCAGTGCTACTCTAAAAAATACTTGATCTCCCCCATCAAATTTTAACTTCCGGTTGCGAGTATCTACGTAACTTTTCTTCCAACTCTGAGCTGCACTAATTTTGTCTTTGATAAGTTGGACTTTATCATACGCTTGCTGCACTAACACAGATCCCAAAACTCGCCTCTCACCCATTTCATCTCAATATAGTGGGGAATGGCACCTTCTACCATATAATGTCTCGTATGGTGCCATCCCAATGTTGGCCTGGTAGCTGTTATTATACGTGAACTCTACCCGTGGCATATACTGGGTCCAACTGCCCTCAAAATCCAGCACACATGCTCATAGCATATCCTCAAGTATCTGGATCGTTCTCTCTATCTGCCCATCAGTCTAAGGATGAAAAGTTGTGCTGAATGATAATTGAGACCCTAAAGCTTCCTGCAAACTCCTCCAAAATCGTGATGTGAAATGTGAGTCTCAATCTGAAACTATAGATACTAGCACTCCATGGGGTCAAACTATCTCTTGAATGTATAACTCTGCCAGTCTGTTTATAGGATAGTTGATCTTAATCGAGAGAAAATGAGCGGTCTTTGTCAATCGATCAACGACCACCCAAATCGAATTTTGTCCATGTAGCACCAATGGTAACCCTGTGATGAAGTCTATAGATATATGATTCCACTTCCACTCCGGGATGTGGAGTGGTTGCAATTATCCCACTGGTCTCTGATGCTCAACCTTTACCTACTAGCACTTCAAACACTGCTCCAAAAATTCAGCTATTTCCCTATTCATACCGCTCCACTAGAAAGATTCTCAGAGATCCTGATATATCTTAGCACTTCCTGGATGCACTGTGTAAAGGGATCTGTGCACCTCTTCTAGAATAGCCCTCCTAATCTCAGCATCTACAGGCACGCACAGCCTAGTACAGAAACTCAGAGCTCCATCATCTGAAATACTGAACTCCTCCCACTATCCATCCTGCACCCTATCTATCAGCTCTACCAATTCTGCATCATTCCTCTGAGCAACTTTAACCCTCTCTTGCAAGGTAGACTATAACACTAGATTGGCAATAAATGTCTAGTGATCATCCTCTACTAGCTCCACATAGAGCCTCTCCAAATTCGTCTAAATCGAATGCTAAATACCCACTGCTGACAATTCTGCTCCCACTAATTTTCAATTCAAAGCATCAGCCACCATGTTTGCTTTCCCTGAGTGATAGCTGATAGTGCAATCATAATCCTTAATGAGCTCTAGCCATCTTCTCTGCCTCATATTCAGTTCTTTCTGGGTGAAGAAATACTTCAAACTCTTATAGTCAGTGAAGATCGCACATCTCCCACCATAAATATAATGTCTCCAAATCTCTAGAGCATAAACCACTGCAGCTAACCCTAAATCATGCATTGGGTAGTTCTTTTCATGCTCTTTAAGCTACCAAGAAGCATATGTAATAACCCTTCCGTGCTGCATCAACACACACCCGAGTCCCTTCTATGATGCATCACTGTATATAACAAACCATCCTCTCTTGATGGAATAGATAATACTAGTGCAGTGACCAATCGCTGCTTCAACTCCTAGAAGCTCTGCTCACATTCATCGATCCTTTCAAATCTCATATTTTTTATTGTGAGTCGTGTCAATGGCCCCGATAATCAGGAAAAGTCATCCACAAAGCATCAGTAGTACCTTGCTAGACCTAGGAAGCTCCTAATTTCCTGTACATTCCCCAGTCTCACCCAATTCACCACTGCTTCTATTTTACTCAGATCTACCGATATGCCATCCCTATAGATTACATGCCTAAGAAAGGTGACATGTCTCAGTTAGAATTCACATTAATTAAATTTAGCGTATAGCTTTTTTTCCATTAATACCTGCAACACCAGTCTCAGATGATCCTCTTGCTCCTTAAAACTCCTCGAGTAGACCAGTATATCATCAATAAATACCACAACAAACTAGTCCAAATACTGATGGAACACCTGTTCATTAGGTCCATAAACATAATCGGTGCATTAGTCAATCCGAATGGCATTACCAAGAACTCGTAGTGCCCATATCTGGTTCGAAAAGTTGTTTTCGAAACGTCCTCTACTTTAACCTTCACCTGGTGATATCCCGACCGAAGGTCAATCTTGGAGTAGACCTAGGTTCCCTGGAGCTGATGAAATAAATCATCAATTTTGGAAAGAGGATATTTATTCTTGACTAACACTTTATTTATCTCTCTATAATCAATGCACATCCTCATAGTCCTGTCTTTCTTCTTCACAAACAAGACTGACGCTCCCCAAGGTGAAACTCTAGGCATTAAACCCTTTATCCGACAACTCCTGCAACTGTTCTTTTAGTTCCTTCAGTTCGGCTGGAACCATTCTATAGGGTGCTTTAGATATCAGCACTGACCCTGGTAATAAATCTATAACAAATTCAATCTCTCGATCTGGTGGTAAACCAAGTAACTCCTCTGCAAAAATATCTAAAAATTCCTTGACTATTGGAATATCAGCCTGTTTCAATTCTTCCTTTGGCATCTTCTTTACATAAGCAATATACCCTTGGCAACCATCCTGAAGCAACCTCCTTACCTGAATAGTCGATACTAACTGTGGTGAGGCGCACACTCGTGATCCTACGAACTTGAATTCCTGCACACCAGGGGGTCTGAAAATTACTTTTTTTTTTATGGCAATCAATGCTAGCGTAATTAGCTGCCAGCCAGTCCATACTCAATATCACATTGAATCCCTGCATGTCTAATACCACAAGATCGGCTGGTAATACTTTCCCCTGAATGCCCACTAAATAACTTTTAAGTACCCTCCTATACCTCACTACTGATCTAGTCGGCGTGGCTACTGAAAATTCAACATCTAACAGCAATGCCTCAACCCCAGATAATCTAACATATCCCGATGACACAAAGGAATGGGTGGCACCTGAATCAAATAAAATAATAGCTTTATAAAGTAAAGTAATAAGAATACCTGTAACAACGTCTTCGACAGCCTCAACAACTCCCGGTGTCAATGCATAGACCCTTGCCAGAGTTGTGTTCCTCTTCTGGACTCCACAAGGCGCATGGTAACCTCCCCGGAAAGGTTTGTGAACTGGTGCATGGGTCAACGGTCCCTAACATGACGGTGCCATATGAACGGCTCTCCCACACTGATATCAAATGTTCTCTCTCATCTAGCATTCACCTGAATGTCGCCGGCCATGGGCAGATGGGATAAGTCTGCCCATCCTGAGAACCACTATGTCCTGTCATCTACATCTCGCCTCCACTATACCGGTCTCCTCTCCTAGAGCCTCGGCTAGAACCCACCTGAAAACCCAGAGTCGTGGGCCTCTTCCTTTGGCCCTATGCTCCCACATCTCTCTGTTCGCTCTCCTCTCCTACTATGGCCCGATCCACTAGCTCAGAAAAGTCCTACACTTTTAGAACTGCAACCTATTTATAGATTTCCCGCCTCAAACATCCTCGCCCTTTTAACCTCATTTGGAACAACATAATGGGCAAAGCATGACAACTCGATGAACTTCGTCACATACTGTTAAACCGTGAGATTTCCTAGGATCAAATTCAGAAATTCTACTACCTGAGCCTCTTTGATGGTAGCAAGAAAATATCTGTCGAAAAATACCTCCCTAAACCGGCTCCAGGTCATAGCCACTAGTACAGGTCTCTGCTCCTCCAATAATTTCGTAGATGTCCACCATCTCTCGGCTTCGCCTGTCAACTTATATGTGGCATAGAGGACCCTATGCTCATCGGTGCAGTGAAGCACCATTAGTACTTTCTCGATCTCCTGCATCCAGTTCGTGCAGGAATATCTCCTTCTAAAAACGTTAGAGGATTCATCTTCGTAAACTTCTCTATCATACACCCTTGGGCTGCAGATGGACCTGCTTATACCTTAGAGCTCCATGCAATCTCAGTCATAACCTGTTGAGCAACGCTGCGCAATACAGCATCTAAATCCTCGCCACCCATGCTAGAAGGCCCTACACCATTATCGCCACTAGCGTGAGCACTACTACCTCCAAGGTCCATTCTACAATATTACCAAATTATTCTGAGAATCTGAACCTCATAATGTTGTTCTTACATTAATATAACTAAAATATCCTCATGCCACCTATTACAAATTTAAAGCCTAGTCCCACCATACGGAAATAGAAACCAACGATAGTTTACTATGGTTTTCCTAAAATCGTCACCCTAAGAAAAATATAGAAACCACCCCAAAGTTCCCACTTCTAGACTGCAGAACAGAACTCTAAATTCTCATCCTAATTTTCCAACATTAATTCACAGAAATTATGTTCTATCCCAATTCCTATCCTTCTCAAAATTCCTTCCTATATTCTGGTATTGTTTTCTGCTATATACTAAAGTTTGTAGAACCTAGTAACCTAGGCTCTGATACTAAATTGCAACGACCCAAAAAATCATACCATATTATCTTTTCCCCTTTATTACATATATATATATATATATATATATATGCTATAATAACATATTACTCTGATACCCCTGTTAAAGTCTACATCTTGGTCCCTAAATAGGCACCAAGGAAATTCTTGTTCATAAGATAACACCTATGCAACGGAAAACATAAAATCATAAAACCATTATTACAATACCAGAATTCAGTATTTTTCCTCAAAACATATATATGCACATTTTCCCAAAAATCCACCATCAAATCTCCGAGAGACTATTAATATATACATTCCCCAAAAACACTTACCCTTCTGACAGAGCTCTATAAATATCCCTTTTATCTCCGAGCCTGATCTGCTCGTCTAATTAGATCACCTGAAATGTGTTAATTTACTAGGATGAGACAACTCTCAGTATGACGAAATATGTTATTACCAGTGTGTGACAGCTGAGTTTACATGAATAATATGCTATTAAACAACTAAAACTGAGATAGCATGTAAAATAATATACAGTATAACTCACACCTATGTAGCTTAAAATACAACTGTAATATCTTATCTTTCTATTTAATCATACTTTTAATAACTATTAATATATCTGTTGTTAATTTGTAAATTTGTATATATGTATATAATTGTGAAAACTTCCCTGGATGGTTATATGTCATGGTGCGGCCCATAGGCGAGACTTAACACTGGTTGGCCTACCAGGATAAGTCAACTGAAATCTCCTTGGTCAGATTGGCCGCCTTAACTCAGACTACCGGGGAGTCTGTAGTACCTCCCTAGGCATGATCGACTACTGATAAAATCCACACACTAAGATATGTGATTGCACTCTGAACTGAAATAGTTATGGTACCGTGCTTTGAAATCTGATCTAATCCATCAGGGTTTGATTCTGTATAATACTAATTTATATATATATCTTACTGTTTTACCCTGATTCTGCTTCATCTGTAATAACCATAAAATTGTAAAAGCTGATCTGAATAAACTGAAAATATCCAAATAAATTGAAATATCTGAATGTTATGGTTCTGTAATCTGTATATCATGGTATACTACAAATGCTGTAAAAAACATCTTTCTGTTATATATGTTGTAAATCATCATCTTGTAAATTCCATAAATCATCTTTCCATACATATATACATATACTATAAGTCATGATACTTTAGAAACTGTGTTTTTAATTTTGAACTAAGCTAATATTTACTCATGCCACACTATTACAAAAATAAACCCATGTACTGTACCTGTAAAGTTATATAATTTTTCCCTGAAAATTCTTATTCATATACTATATAATTTACTAGTAAAAATATTTAATTTAGCTGGCATATCATATGTAGAGACCCGAATAATTATCATAATTTAATAAAAGAAGGAGGAGAGGAAAGAAGGAATTATAGAAGAAAATTAAACTGGGTCTCATCAACGAACACAGGGGATTTGTCGACGAGAACACATAAGGGGCTCGTTAACGAGGACGTGTCTCGTCAACGAGAAGATACCAAGAGGATATTTCACAGTTCTGAATTTCATTGATGAGGAGTGAGCATTCGTCGATGAATTTCCTTCTTAACCTCGTCGACGAAGTGACGTGACTCGTTGACGAAAGCCAATGTATAAATAGGCCTAAACTTCATTTTTTTAGCTGAATTTCATTCACAAATCTCTCTCTCTCTCTCTCTCTCTCTCTCTCTCTCTCTCTCTCTCTCTCTCTCTCTCTCTCCCCTCAGTTTGTCTCTCCTTCCTTCTCTCTAAGATTTTGGGCCGAATTCTTGCTGAATCGATGATCTGAAGCCACAACGACACTCCTGGGAAAGTTCTCTAGAAATCTGCTGGAGTGGATCATCGATGGGGCTACCTCGGAATTCATCCCAAATTTAAGGTAAGGCTTTTATTTGAAATTTGGCTTTTCCATAGTTATAGGAAATGTTGTACATGGAGAAATACTAAAGTTTTGTTTTAGGAGACGTTGTTTTCAGGGTGTTGAACAGGGAACCCAGCAGGTGCAAGACTAAATCTTATAAGTGCTTTTTGGTTGTCAAGTAAGCGAATAAACTAAAGAATTTATTTTCCATGAAAATTTATTATTACTTATTAGCAAATTAATTTTCAGGAAGCATGTATTATTTATATGAAAAGATTGTTAAAAATGCATATCTGGGAAAATACTGTTGTTATACATGAAATATAGTTTTAAAAAGGAAATTATGGTTTTATTCAGTATATTGTGGCATGAATATTATTTTACGCAAATTGTAATATGTTAAGGCAATTTTACGAATAAAGTATGCTTCAGTGATTTTTCAGAAATTACATAATAATGCAGTACATTATGATTTTAGAATACATAATAAACAATATATTCATTCAGATCAATATGTATGAAATGTTCGGTGCAAGGTCATGATTGATAGTCGCAAGGCTGTGAATTATGTATGATTTCAGCGTAAGGCCGTATTTATGAATGATTTCGGTGTAAGGCCGTAGATATGAAAGTAATCGGCGCAAGGCCAAATTTATTTATGTTATTACAGAAAATGTTATCAGTTTATTTACATTAAACAGTATATTATCATGTATTATATGTTATCAGAACCCGGATGATAGTTCAATTCAGTTTCAAGAGCATGATACCGTAGCTATACAGTTCAGATTCTTACAGTTCAGACTTGTGCTAACCGCCCCTGCAAGTAGAGGGGGTGGGAGATGGATAGTCGACGTGGCTTTTAGTGTAAAGTTGTAGACGTCCACCCAGCAATCCGGATCAGGGTGTGGTGGGCCCATCGTACTTATAGACATTTTTACTCAGCAGTGGTCGGCCAGCCATTGTCGGGTCCCGCCTTCGGGCTGCACAACCCGTCATAGGGGGTAATACATGACATCAGCTAGCTATACATCCTGGGTAAATTTCAGTATTATTAGTTATATCAAACAATTCATGACTAGTATGATTTATGAGAATTATGAAATTATATGTTTACTCAATTATGTTATGATCAATGTTTTCTAGTATATGAAATGTACTATATATCTACTATAACATTAAATATTCATGTTGCCACACAGTTGTATTTAGTTTATTTTCCCTTACTGAGAGGTGTCTCACCTCAGCTTAAATAATTTTCAGGAAACCCAGAAAGACCGGTGGATTGAGGCTGCCGTTGAGTTAGTTGTGGTACCCCGCAAGGAGGGTAAGTTTTGAACTAGGATCAGGAGATTTTGTTGTGGGATCCTAGATATATTTTTGGACGTTTTGGGGATTGTGTATAAACACAGTATTATTGTGGATTGTAGTTAACTCTGGTATTATGCACTATATGGTTTGGTGAATATAATTTATTTTACTGCTGCTTAGGTTTCCGCTGTATATGATAGGTGTGTCCCCGTTACCCACGGGTTCGGGTTGACTATATTATATGTGATTTATTATGTTAAAGTTAAGCAGGTCGTTACAACATATTTCCCTTACCTGGCTAACTGAACTCGTCTATCGATCCCAAACTCACGCCCATAGCGTTCATAATTCCAAACCCTGAAATTATGCACATATATCTCCCAATCAATCAACTGAACATCCAAAATAATTACCAAACTCACAATTTCCTAAACTATAAACTATCTATCATTTACCCGAGTTTTTGGGGAAAACAACCACTACAATCCTTAGCCTGTCTGTGGTGTATGCACCAACCCTATAGTTTACAAAATCTTAATTTCTCAATTCAACTCCAGAATTACATTCACATCTAAACTTATACCTTCAATAAATTAATAAACCAAATAACACCCTTACCTCAGTTTTGGGATGGTGCCCTAGAACCCCAAACTGAAATTCTACTCTAGTAACTTTGTAGAGAATCGACCCCTGATCGATTCGGGCTTAAAACGAAGTAGAACTTTAAAGAGAAGTAAGAGGGCTTCATGGGTTGAGAGAGAGAGAGAGAGAGAGAGAGAGAGAGAGAGAGAGAGAGAGAGAGAGAAGAGAGAAAAGAATTTTACAAAATAAAAGAGCTTGTTGGGTTCTATATCTTCAGCACTGCCAGAGAAAACCGTCGCCATTGCCGATTTTCTCTTACTCTCAGAAAATCGTCGCCGATTTTCTATTTAACCAGCCCAAAAATTACCATTTACCTTTTACCCGGCCTTAGTAATTTGCCAAAACCATCACCAATTTTATTCCTTCCCAAGAAAAACATGGCCGATTTTCTCCTACCTCGGCCAAAAAACCATTTTTCCTTATTTCTTTTATTATAATATTTTCCGAGTCTCTGCATTAAGTTAATATCATTGTGTGGCTAGCATGCATTTTGTGTTTACAAAAAACATTCATCCTTTATTTAACCGAAAATAGTTATTTTACATTGTACTCACTTTGCACGGTTGAAAATACTCGTCTCGTTTCCGTAGTATAGACATTTCAAGAAATAAGTAACATCATTTATATAAATCTACAGATATGCATAAAGACACACCCTGGGACTAAACACCATTTACTTCCCCTATGATACAGGTTGTGTGGCCCAAAGGATGGACTTAGCCATAGGGGATCAACTCAGCTAAGTCAAATCAAACATCTGCTAATACACCTGCATGCCAGCTTAAGGTCCGATTGTCTTACCACTTCCTGGTTCGGACTTCCAAGGAAGTTACATCCTCTACTGAGGCTAATCGGCTAAAACTACCCAACACTTCTATCCATAACAGTGTGGGTGCACATGGTCAACTACTGAATCTCTAGCAACGGTACCGTGCTCATAATACAACTGGTTCTCAAGGTTCCAAAAGCATATCATGCAATTTAAGAAATAAAAGCTATAGTTCAAACTCATTTTGTATAAAACTTGTCATATTATAAAACCCGGCCCCCGGCCATTAAATAAAATCTAGCCCCCGGCCATCATATAGTACTTGGCTCACAACCGCTAAAAAAAATCCCGACCCCTGGCCGTCATATACCACTCGACTCACAGCCGCTAAAAAAAACCCCGGCCCCTGACCGTCAAATAAAACTCCAGCTTACAGCCACTATGTCAAATCCCTATATTTTTCTCAAACAGTTCCAGTATTTCACAAACATTCACAAACTCGGTTATACTATAATCCCCAAAATAATATTCACCTGCCACACGATTTCAGTATTTTGAACATAGCCTATAGGCAACCAAGAAACACAGTATATTTAGTTTATAAGGTTAAACCAAAGTTTCCACCATTCATTTTTACTCAAAGTATGATATCATATATCTTAGGTTTGAAAAATCCATTTTCAACGGTTGGTTTTCGTAATAACAACTAAAAACATAAATATACATATATAGCAGTTTAATCGATTCAACTTTAGAAAAATTCTGACTTAACTTAATCCCCTTACCGGTTTACTATAGAGTTCCTACAACACTCCTGGAGGCCACCCTACGGCGATATGGAGCCCAAAACCTTGAAAACACATTTCCCCCATTTTAATCAACTCAAATACCAAATCAACAACTATTAAACATCCCTAGACTCATACACCCCCTTTAAGTAATTGCATACTAGACAAATAGCTCATTTGTACCCTTACCTCAACTTTAGGGTGATGCCTGGAAAGACTCCATTCAAAAATCCACTCCACTAGACTTGCAGAGAAATGCCCCTAGATCCTCGTGGTAACTTCCGATCATCGATTTGGGCGACGAACAACGATATATCGTAGAGAGAAGGGGTGGGGGCGCGGTTGAGAGATAAAGAGAAAGATTTTCTAATTTTTTAATGAAGAAGTAATTAGAATTCTATTTATAAATCGTTGACCTAGCCACATTCGTCGAAGAAATGAAGCCTTCATCGATGAACGTTCATCGACAAAAGAAGGGGTTCATTGATGAACCCTAAGCCTAAAATTTCCTATCGTTTGGGATTTCCTCGTCGACGACGCCTGAACTTCATCGACGAGACACAGAAGGGCATTCGTCAACGGAAAAAGGGAATCGTCAACGAACCCTATTGCTTTTCCTTTTTTAAATTTCTTTCTTCCTTTCTTATTTATTTCTTTTATTTTCTAGGTTCGGGTTTCTACAATCTCCCCTCCTTATAAAAATTTCATCCTCAAAATTTGCTAACTGTTACTGATCACTTTCTAAACTCACGATTCATCTCTACTGAAGAGTCGGTAGCCACCCACATAGCGGCCCCGTCGCAAATTTATTAAATATTCTCACTTATAATAGAGGAATACCGTGGTTACACTCCATATCTTGGGAGATTTCAATATCATACCAAACTCTCCCAAAGACTATTCATATACGGAATCATAAACAACTAACAAACTAAACAAACCTACCTTACCTGACCTGCAAATAAAACTAACACTAAACTGTGTTGCCTACTGATCTATGTGGGGGTTAAACCTTTCTAAAAAGCTATGGGTATTTCGAGTGTATTTCTGTCTCTAATTTCCAAGAAGCCCCCTCTAGTACGTGATTACACCAAAGCACCTTCATTAACGATGTATCCTTAGTATGCAGTTCCTGTATTTTCTTATCCAAAATCTGAACTAGAACCTCCTCGTATGCTAGAGCATCCCCAATCTCCAAAGGCTCATAACTTGTCACATGCGAAGGATCTAGCACATACTTCCTTGATAGCGATACGCGAAAAACATTATGAACTCTAGACAACGTTGGGGGTAACACCACACGATAGGCAACTAGACCTATCCTTTCCAGGATTTCAAATGGCCCAATGTACCTAGGACTCAACTTGCCTTTCTTCCCAAACCTCATCACCCCTTTCACCAGAGGAAACCTCACAAATATCATATCACCAATTTCGAACTCTAGTTCCCATCAGAGAGTATTTGCATAACTCTTCTATCGACTTTGTGCAGCTTTAATCCTCTCCCTAATAAGCTAGACTTTTACAGAGGTCTGCTGAACTAATTTTGATCCCAAAATCTACCACTCGCCCACCTCAACTTAGTACAACGGAGATCGCCATCGGCGACCATAAAAAGCCTCATATGGTGTCATCTCAATACTGGCCTGATAACTATTATTATGTGCAAACTTAATGAGTGGTAAATACCGGATCCAACTATCCCCAAAGTCCAGCACACATGCCTGCAGCATATCCTCTAGAATCTAAATGGTCCTTTCAGACTACCTATCCGTCTGCAGGTGAAATGCGGTACTAAACGTTAGTTGAAATCCCAAGGCATCCTGTAAACTCTTCCAGCACTAAGAAGTGAACTCTAGATCTTGATCTGAAACAATAGAAACTGGGATGCCATGGAGTCATACAATCTCCTACACATAAAGCCCTACCAGCCTATTCATAAAGTAACTAACTCTGATCGGGACAAAGTGTGCAGTCTTCGTTAGCCAATCCATAATAACCTAAATAGCATTCTGCCCAAACACCACCGAAGGTACCCTGATACAAAGTCCATCGAGATATGCTCCCACTTCCACTTACGGATATCAAGTGGCTAAAGTGGTCTCGCTAGCCTCTGGTGCTGTACTTTTACTTGCTAACATGTCAGACACTGCTCTACGAATCAGGCAACCTACCTCTTCATGTTACTCCACCAAAAGGATTCTCGCATATCTCTATACATCTTCGTGCTCCCTGGATGAACAGTATAGAGAAAGCGATGTGTAACGTCCTGAACCCTCAAACCCGATCCAATGCGTTATGCTTGATTAAATCCAGATAATCCAAAAATAAATACCATGTACGCAGCGGAAAACATAACTATGATCCTCAATCATAAAATTAAATACCAAAGTTTACTACTTCTATCCATAATCCATAATAATTATTCATCACCTGTATTCTCATATATACATACCTCCAAAACATTTTAGTATACACAAACACCAGTATATTCCATAACCATCCATTTCGTAGAAGACTTAAAACATAAAAACATAAAACATAACTTATATACATCCCAAAATATCATCAAAATGTTTGTACCCTTTCTCTTTCTATAGACCAAAAATGCTATCAGCCTCGAGCTCCCTAAGCTCGTTTTCTTGGAAGTCCTGAAAAGATTAATTCGTATTCGAGTGAGACACATTTCAGTAAGGGAAAGAAACAATATATAATAAAACAGTGAGTGGTCAACATGAGATTATAATCAACATTATAATATCATTTGCAAATCATTAACATAAGTTCCTGAAAACATTTCCTGATCCTAATCATACACATGCAGAATATTTACCCACGAGATTACACGAGGATATGGGTGATTACCCGCCCATACTAGTAGCAACCCTCTACTATGATACATTAGGCAACTCAAAGGTCACAACTGAAGCATATCAAGGCACTTACCTTACTCAATAAGCCCTCAAGTGTTAGATTAATCTCGTACTCACACAGTTCATACAAAAGTTTACCAACGAAGACCCCCAAGGATAGAGAAATTTACCCACCCATACAAATAGTTTCCCTCTGCCCTAGTGCGTTATACAGACTACTGCTACATCTAATACTACTAGTGCACTCGCCTTTCTCAGCAAGCCATCAGGCGAAGAGTTTGCCCTGCCCTAACGTAACATGTTCTACTAATATAAATACTTGATAATACCATAATACATTATTCTGTCTGTCGTTATTTAATTATCCATAACTGTTCATGTTTATAACTTTAGCATTTCATAACATTTCATTTTACGTAACCTTTCACCTTTTTACATCGTTCACATTTCATATTTCATTTCATTTACATTTCTATTACATTTCATTTTCATTTCATTCTTTTGTACTAGAGCTCCTTTTAACTATACATCAGTTAGTCCACATAGATATGCACTAGAATCTGCTAACACAACTCCTTTTAGCTATCATCAATTAGTCTACATCAATTAGTCTACAGCTCCTTTTAGCTGCCATTGCATACATGGTTGCATTATCAAACACAAGTAACATGGTCCTTATAACATTTTATTAACAGTGCATTTCTTCCATAGCCTGCATCTCACACATATAACATATGTTCAAACAACATTACTATCCACTCATGCCACACATTTTAACAGTAAAATTCATACGTTGCCTGTAAAATAAACCAACCAACTTTAACGTTTAAATACTGAAAATATACCTTCATTTCTTACATAATTATCCTAAAAATATTATTTACTTTCATCAATTCATTTTAACAAATACATAGCTAAATAAGCAGCCCTAAGCTCAGAAAAACGTAATTTAAATGATTGGCATGTTATACCCACATGAAAACATATATACATATATATATATATATATATATATATCATAATCCATTTCCATTTAATACATGAAAGCCTGATTTAATATATAAATTTTCCCCTTACCTGAACCCTTAAACTACACCAACAGGTATCCCAAATTAATGCATGTGATGCTCACCCTGACTTTGGTTCAAAATCCCTAGTTTAAACAAATAAACCCCAAATAAACTACTATTTCTACATTTTCTTAACTTAATAACCTTAAATAAACTTTTAAAAGCCTAAAACTAAAAACCCTAACCTTTACCTCAACTTAGGAGCGTTTCCTGAAAATCCCAGTTTAGAAAATTGATCTCCTAGATGTGTAGAGAATCTTCCGTAGAACACCGTAAAGACCTCTGATCATCGATTCAAGTTGACTCCGGGCTGGATTCTTAAAGAGAAGGGAGAGAGACGATTTTAGAGAGAGAAAAATGGAGAAGAACTGAATTTCTTTGCTAATAAGCTTCCCTATTCCTTTATATACCCGTCTTTGCCACGTGGACTTGTCGACGAGAAGATAGGACTCATCAACGAACCACTGAAGAACACTCATCGACAAGACCGTGAGCTCGTTGATGAGTTTCCGAACAGCCTAAACCCCCTCAGTTAAACCTCGTCGACGAGCACCTGCTTATTACCCTTTTAAAATTCCTTTTTCCTTTCTTCTTTTTCCCCTTTTCCTTTTTATTATCTTACTTATTATTTTAAATAATTAAAATTCTCTGGGTCATTAGACGATGAGCCTCCTCCAGAATTGTCCTTTTCATCCCCGCGTCATTAGGCACACACACTTCCTAGCGTGAAATTTGAGAATTCCATCCTCTGAAACATTGAAGTTTGGTTGCTGCTCACTCTATACCTTCTCTACAATTTCCATTAGCTTTACGTCTTTAATCTGAGCGGCTTTAATTTTCTCTTGTAAGATGGGTTGAATGATCAAACTGGCCATGATCTCCTGTGGATCCCCGTCCACTAACTCTACACCCAACCTCTCTAGGTCCATTTTGATTTGATGTTATACAACAACCACAGAAACTAACGCACCCATCGACTTCCTAATCAAAGCATCATCTACCACATTAGCCTTTCCTGGGTGGTAACTAATGGTATAGTTGTAGTCTTTAATCAACTCAAACCATCTTCTCTGCCTTATGTTCAACTCTTTCAGGGTGAAAAAGTACTTAAGACTCTTGTGATACGTAAAGATCTCGCATTTCACCGTATAAGTAGTGCCTCTAGATCTTTAATGCATAAACAACTGCTGCCAGCTCCAATCCGCGTGTAGGATAATTCTTCTCATACTCCTTGAGTTGGCGAAAAGTGTACGAAATAACCTTTCCCTACTGCATCAAGACACACCCAAGTCCTTTCTAAGGTGCGTCACTATAGATTGCAAATCCACCATCCCTTGATGGAATGGTCAACACTAGGGTTGTGACTTGTCATTGCTTCAATTCCTAGAAGCTCTGTTTACACTCACTAGTCCACTTAAACCTACTATTCTTTCTCTAAAGTTATATTGAAGGACCTAACAGCCTGGAGAAGCCCTCGACAAACCGGCGATAGTACCCTGCCAGACCCAAAAAACTTCTAATCTCATGCACATTCTTCGGTCTTGCCCAATCAACTACCGCCTCCACTTTGCCTAGTTATACTAAACTTCCCTCACCAGACACTACATGTCCCAGAAATGCCACTTGTTCTAGCCAGAATTCACATTTCTTGAATTTGGACAAAAGCTTCTTCTCTTTGAGTACTTGAAGCACTAGTCTCAAATGAACTTCATGCTCTACACGACTCCTCAAATAAACCAAGATGTCATCGATGAACACCACCACGAACTAATCTAAGTACTCGTGGAACACCCTACTCATCAGGTCCATAAATGCTGCAGGCGCATTCATCAAACCGAATGGCATAACTAGAAATTCGTAATGGCCATATTGGGTTCATAAAGCTGTCTTCAATACATCCCCTAATTTCACCTTCAAATGATGATACTCGGATCACAAATCGATCTTAGAGAAAACTTGAGTGCCCTTCATCTGGTCAAACAGGTTGTTAATACTAGGTAACGGGTACTTATTATTCACTACAACCTTATTAATCTCCCTATAGTCGATGCACATCCTCATCGACCCATCCTTCTCCTTTACAAACAACACCGGCGCTCCCTAGGGTGAAACGCTCAGTCTGATAAAAACTTTATCTAGAAGTTCCTATAACTGCTCCTTTAGTTCAGCTAGAGCCATTTGGTATGGAGCCTTGGAAATTGGCGTCGTCCCTGGAGTTAACTCAATGGCGAATTCCACCTCACGATTAGGAGGCAATCCAGTTAAGTCCTCAGGAAACACATCTGAGAACTCCCTTATCACTGAGATATCCTCTAGCTTCAGTCCTTCCTTTGGTGCTTCTTTCACATATGCCAGGTACCCCCGAAAACCCTCCAGAAGTAACCTTCTTGCCTGCATCGCTAAAAGGATCTGGAATGTAGAGCGCACACATGACCCCGACGAATTTAAATTCCTGCTCCCTTAGGGGTCTAAACACTACCTCCTTCCTGTGGCAATTGATACACGCATAGCTGGATGCTAGCCAATCCATCCCCAGAATAATGTCAAATCCATACATATCAAATACGATTAGACTAGTAGGCTACCTTCTCCCTTGAATTTCTACTGGGTGATCCCTGATTACCTTGCTACACACCACCACTAACCCTATCGGTGTGATCACAGCTAACTCGGCACCTAAGTGTTGTACCCCGCACAGTTTAATAAATCCTTGAGACACAAAAAAGTGCATCACACTTAAATCAAAGAGCACAACAGCTTTATTTGAAAGCTATGAAATGTAATGACCCGAAAATTTAAAAGGATTAAAATAATTTGAAAAAATAATAATAAATAAAATAATAGTTAAATAAATAAATAAAATGAATGGCGTGGGAAAAAGAAGAAAAAAAATTAAATTTAAAGAAATTAAATTAAATTAAGATGAATTAAATAATTAAATAATTAGTTATTAAATTAAATATTTTTACATTAGATTAAAAAAAAAACTAATTGAAATAAGAGAAATATATATATATACACTTATGTAGTAGGTTAATATAATATATATAAAGTATCTGACAGAAGAATAAGTAAAGAAGAAAGAAGAAGAAGAAAGAGAAGGAACAGAACTGGCACGCCCCCCCCCCCTCTGCAAATCTTCAATGAGCCGCACCTCCATCTTCGTCTCTCCTTCTCTCTCAATTACTCGACGAGTTTACGATGGATCGAGAAACGAAAGGTGCCATTGGGATCCTGGTTCTGTTGCCGACATTTCTATTAGAGCAGATTTTTCATGAGAATGGCTTAGGCACTGCTCCTGGGGAAAGGTAATTTTTTTCCATTTTCTTAATTTTGCCGTTAATATGTGGTTAAATCGACGAACGGACACCACTACAGGGTCCTAGTCGTCGATATCGTCATTTTGGCATAGGTAATTTTTCAATTGGGGTTTTCTAAACCCTACTCCCAAAGCGAGAGTGGGATTTGGGAAATTTGGCAATTTGGCTAAATTTAAGGGTATATCTATTTATTTAGGAATTATGGCCCTAGGAAATATTTAAATAATATTTTATTCAAGAATAATTTATTGGAGTTAGGAAGTTTTGATTTAGGGTCCGGGTGAGCGCCGCAAGTATTTTTCGGAGTCTCTATTGGCGTAGTTCAAGAAACCAGGTAAGGGAAAAAATATATATTAAATCAGAATTTTTATGAATTTAATAGAAAAATAAATTGTGTTATATGTACGTGTATATGTTTCAGTATAGGTAAAATGCCAACTGTTTAAATTATATTTTCTTCCGAGTTTAGGGCTGTTTATTAGATATGTATATGCAAAAATGAACTGATGAAAGTGGGAAATATTTTCAGGATAATTAAGTAAGAAATGAAAGGTATTTTCAGTATATAAACATTAAATGTTGGTTGGCTTATTTTACAGGCAGTGTATAAATTTTATTACTAAATTGTGTGGCATGAGATTCTGTGCAAATATATGTTAAATGTATGAGATGTAGGCTAAGGAAAGCAATGAAAATAAAATATGATATGGACAATGTTGCCTGTGTATGTTAAATGCAATCATGTAAATGTAAGATAGCTGAAAGACAGCCATGTTAGCAGATCTAGCACACTTCTGTGTAGACTAACTGATGACAGCTAAAAGGAGCTGTGTTAGCAGATCTAGCACGTTTCTACATAGACTAACTGATGATGGCTAAAGACCAGCTGTAGTACGAAGTAATGAAATGAAATGTTATGTAATGAAATGACGATGAAATGGCAATGAAATGAAATGACAAAGGTAAAAAATAAATGGAAAAAAGTCACTTAAAGTGAAACAAAATGCAAAGTTAAGTTATGAACATAAATGAATGTGCATGAATGTATAATGACAGAACAGAATGATGTATTATGATATTAGAAGTATGTATGTACGTAGAACATGTTACGATTGGGCGAGCCATACTCTTCGCCTAAGGGCTTGCTGAGTAAGGCGAGTGCACTAGTAGCTAAAGATGTGGCAGTAACCGCATAACGTACTAGGGCAGAGGGAACCTACTTGTATGGGCGGGTAGATTTCCCTATCCTTAGGGCCTTTGCCGGTAAGCTATTGTTGAACAGCGTGAGTACGAGATTAATTTATCACTTGAGGGCTTACTGAGTAAGGTGAGTGCCCTGGTATGCTTTAGCTGCGACCTTTGGGTTGCCTAAATATCATAGCAACGAGGTGCTACTTGTATGAGCGGGTAATCACCCCTATCCTCAAGTAATCTCATGGGTTAAACATTTGCATGTGTTTGATAGGATCAGGGAATGATTTCGAAAATTATGTTAAGGACTTTCAAATGTTAAATATTATGTTATATATAAACTCATGTTGGCCACACACTGTTTTAATATATGGTTTCTTCCCTTATGGAGATGTGTCTCACCCGAATATGAATTTATCTTTTTCAGGATTTCCTCGAGATCGAGCTTAGAGAGCTCGAGGTTTTTATAGCATTATTGGGAGATATAAGAAAAAGGGTATAAACATTTTAATGATGTTTTTGTAGAAAGTAAATATTTAAGTTTTATGTCTTTATGTTGTAAGGCTATTGAGTAAGGAATGATTGTGAAAATACTGAATTATTTTTGGAGTCATGTAGATTTATGGAAATGCAAGTGTTGGATGATTTAATATGGATTATAGTCAGAATTAGTAAACTCTGGTGTTATGTTATATGGAGATTTTGTTTATATTTTTCGCTGCATATGTTATGTTAATTATGGATTATTAGGTATAACGCGTCGGACTCGGGTTTGAGGGTTTGGGGCGTTTCAACATAAATGTTACTTGTAACCACATCTTCTACGTGCTCAGCGTCACTCGGAGTCACAGAATACACCCGCGCCTGGGCGATGCCCCTCTAGTGACCACCTCAGGGTACCTGGTTACCTCCCCCATACTGATGCTGTGGAGGTGTGTAATTCAATGTCATGTGACAATCTCGCGCCTGATGTCTTGGCCCACCGCATCGGTAACAGCTAGCTAATCCATCCCTACGCTCGCCCAATACCTCTTATGACATCTGAGACAAGTAGAATGTTGAGAATTTCCTTGAAGGGCTCGAGATCCCATCTATAAAGACCCGAACCTGTAAATAAGGAAAATAAATAAGAAAAGGGTAAATAGGGAATTTCAGTAGGGTTCATCGACGTAGCCACTATATTTGTCAACGAAGTCCCTTCAGTTCTTTATCACCGAAGTCTAGATCGTTATCGACGAAGAAATACCGAGCGAACCAAGAAAATATCCAGAAGGGGTTTGTCGCCGAAGGAAGAGTTTCATCCACGAACAGTCCAGGTTGTTCGTCGACGAAGGCGCCACTTCGTTGACGAATTTGACTCGGTCAAAGGCTCTATTAATATCATCTTTGATTGCTTAAGGGGTAAGAAAACCAAAAAGCTCTCTCTTTTTCTCTAGAACCAGCGAGTTCTCTTTCTCTCTCTCTCTCTAGGATTCACTGTTTGTCATCTATTTCTACGATCGAAGGTTTCACGTGGATTAGGGGAGGAAACTCTATAGTTATAACAAATCAGATCGTCGTTTTGAGGACTTTTGAGTTTTTCCCTAAAATTTAGGTAAGGACCAGAATTCGTTTTCATTTCGGTAGATCTGTAGTAACTTGATGAATATTGAAGTATTGTTCTTCGATTTTTAGGTATTAAGGATTCCGTGTCATAGTTTTGGATCAATAAGCTCATGTTTCAGTTTTCGTATAAAGGTAAGGGGATTTTTTTACATCAGTATTTTTAGAAAAAGAAACCACAGGATATGTAGCTTATATTTATATGTACTTATTGACTGCTTATTTGCAAATTTTTACTGGGTATAAATGTTGATTCTTATGGTTTTAACGATTTTACGGTTTTGGCAAAAATGAGGTCTTTGGCATATGATCTCCAAATTTCTTAAACTACTTTATTTGCACTAAAACTAAAGTAGGAGATGCTTGAAACTCTTAATAGCAACAGAAATGATATTTTACGAACTAGTTTATATGAAATGTATAATTTACCAAATAAGTGTGACGTGTCATATGGATTGAATCTATACTGATTTGAGATGTATGTATATGAACTATAGGGACTAAGGTTCCAAGTGATTATCAGAAAATGAAAAAAATAGGTGTCGGTTAGATACCGTGCCAAGTATGAGAAAAGGGTAAAACCAAGAGGTTACAAGCCAGTTTTTACCAGAGTATGAATGAAAGTATGCATGAAAAAGATTGTGAAAATACTGGAATTGCACAGGTTATTATGTTTTAATGTAAATTATATATATGATAGTGGGACCGCAGCTTGTCTAAATAGTACATGAAGCCTTAAAAAGGTTATATTATGTAGGCTCGGTACCGTTTCCAAAACAGAGGTACAGTACAACCACACGCAGTTATTTTTCATGGTGGGTACCTAGTAGTAGGCTTGGTAAGAAAGGCCACTGGTCAAAAGGGATCAAGGTGGTGATGGCCAATTCGATCTGTAGTATGTTATGATGTCTAACAATGCCTACACGAACAGGGCTCGATTAGTGCTTTCTTATCGCACAACCCTTGCCACGGGGAGTTACTGGCATAATTATGATAGTTTCAAGCTAGACGGTATTCTAAATATGCATATACATGATTTAAAAGCTTTACTAGGCAAAGTCACAAGTCTAAGTACTAAGCGGAGGGATCATACAGTGTGTGGGCCTGTACCCTACCCTAACCTCAGGAACTCTCACTTGTAATGATGCTGGGTTTTATATTATCAGGGATTTATATATATACTATATACACATTATAGTATTGAGAATGTGCAATCTATGCAATCGTTTTCAAAACAAGAATATAATTGTACAGTCACACACTGATGTAATATCTTCCCCCTTACTGAGAAGTGTCTCACCCCAATCTTACAACCTTTGTTTCAAGAGTTACAGGAAATCGGTCCTAGTTTTCTAGAAAGACTTTGGAGCATGGCGTCTAGTTAGCTGACGTAAGTTTTGTATGAGTATTAGGTTGTTTAGCTAGGATGGGTTTTGTTTTTGGGAATGTAATAGAATTTATGTTTTTACGTACAGATGAATGTAGATAAGAAATAGTTAGATACTCTGGTATGTATATTAGAATCCATATGAATGTTTATGTTTTCTGCAATATATGTGAGTACAGATCATTATGAAATACTCATATGTCCCTATTTAGGGTGGCTAGTTATGTATCTTTCAGGATTTATACAGGATATGTATGTATAGTAGCACTTTGGGGTCGTATTAAAGGTCAAGGCATTACAGTTTGGTATTAGAGCCCATATCCAAGCGGAAGTGAGATGTGAATTGCACTACCTAGTTATGGATATGCACAAAGCTTAGGTTGCTAGGTTCTGTAGATTAGAGTATACCAGAGTTTAGGATGTGAGTATGATTTTTTAGTTTAGCTTAGTATACCTGGGGATAGAAATCCATTGGCAAACTTCTGTGCTTTTTGGATCATTCGAAGGGGTTCAAAAAATCACGGCAATCTATTGGCGATTTTGTTTCTAAGTTGAAGGGCAAAACTCGAGTTAGAGTGAGAATGTGAGTCATTAGAGTACGTCGGTACTAGGAAGGTTATTATGGGAAGCGAGTTTAAAGTATTGCAGTATTAGTTGGTTAAGCTTCTAATTCATTTCCTCAAATGCTTTTCAAGATGGAATTCGAGGATATTATTGCCAAAGTTGGAGGCAGTAGTAGTGAGGGTGCTGGCCATGAGGCTAGCAGTGACTCTACTAGTGTGCTACAAGATTTCGCTTAACAACTTATGGTTGAGGTTGTCGGAACGAATAAGGGTCAGGATCGTACCCTTGCTAAGTTAGGATGCTCCATTGACCAGTTCACACAACAGAAACTTCCTATCCTCGTGGGGAGTACGGATCTGATTCAGGCTGAGAATTGGATCAGTGAGATTGATAAGATTTTAGACGTCCTAAACTGCATAGAGAAGTAGAAGGTAGCCTTTGCGACATTCAAGCTAACGGGCGAAGTAGAGAGGTGGTGGAAGTCAATTAAGATGCTTGAAGAACATCGACTTATTCCTGTAGTTCTAACATGAGCTCGGTTCAAATATTTATTCTTTGAACAGTATTTTCCAGCCACGGTCAGAAATGCCAAAATGGAGGAATTCATAAAAGCAGGGGCAGCTGTCTGTTCAGCGGTATGCTACCAGATTTCAGAAGCTATCTCGATTTGCTCCATTCAAGATTCCAGACGGAGCAAAGAAGGCTTGGAAGTTTTAGAGGGGCCTAAAGAAGGAGATTAGGAAGCAGACTGTGATTTGGTAGATGTAGGACTTTGTTACTCTGGTTGACAAAGCCACCATAGTAGAGAAGAGTTTGCAGAAGGAGCTTGAGGTTCAAGTTCTGAAGAAGAGACCTGCGCCTTCTAGTTCGTATGGAGGGGCAAAGTAAGGCCACTAGAAGAAGAATAGTGGTGGTGCTTCTCAGAGTACCGCAACTACTCCGGCTTATTCCAAGTGTGGGAGACTTCACTCAAGGAAGTGTTTGTTGGGTTTTGGAGCTTGTTTTCGTTGTGGTGAGATGGGACATTAAAAGAAATATTGTCACATGCCGATGAATAGCGGAGCTCCACATATTGAGAAGGTGTTTAGGCATAGCGAGGTCGTCAACTAGTGGGTTCAACCCAGGCTAGGGTGTACACCCTGACTCCTGGCGACGCAAAGAATGCAGGAGATGTTGTCACAGGTACCATTTATATGCTTTCCAATAAAGCAATTATACTATTCGACTAGAGGGCAATGCATTCCTTTATCTCCAGAGGATTTTTTAAACTGTGTGGAATTGAGACTCAATAGTTAGATTATGATCTGGTGGTGGCTACGCCTTCAGGATCGGTAGTCATATGTAGCAGGGTAATCCGTGACTTTCGAGTAGAAATTCAGGAGAAAGTACTACCAGTTAGTCTTATTGTGTTTGATGTGCATGGCTTTGATATCATTCTGGGTATGGACAGGTTATCTACCAGTTATGCCAGTATTGATTGCCACATGAGAGAAGTGGTGTTTAGACCTCTAGGGAAGCAAGAATTCATATTCTTAGGATCGTGTGTGCGCTTCGCACCACGGATCCTCTCAACTTTGCAGGTTAGAAGATACTTTTGGATGGATGCTAAGGGTATCTGGCATTTGTCAAAGACACGCCGGCAGGGGAATGTGAACTGGAGGAGATTCCTATTGTGTGCGAGTTCCCAGATGTGTTCCTAGAGGACTTGTTGGGATTACCTCCAGATCATGCGGTGGAGTTTGGTATAGAATTAGCTCCAAGTATGGCACCGATATCAAAAGCTCCGTATTGTATGGCTCTAGCTAAACTGAGAGAGTTGAAAGAACAGCTTTAGGAGCTGTTAAATAAGGGGTACATTCAACCGAGTGTTCCTCCTTGGGGAGTACCTGTGCTATTTGTAAAGAAGAAAGATGGGTCGATAAGGATGTGCATCGACTACTAAGAACTTAACAAGGTAACAATAAAGAACAAATACCTGCTACTTAGTATCGATGATCTATTTAACCAGCTATAGGGCACGCAGATCTTTTCTAAGATCGATCTACGATATGGGTATCACCAGCTGAAGGTGAAAACGGAGGATGTTCCAAAAATAGCTTTCCAAACTCGGTACGGCCATTACGAATTCATGGTTATGCCATTCGTTCTAACAAATGCACCTACAGCATTTATGGATTTAATGAACCAGGTATTTCACGAATACTCAAACCAGTTCGTCATGGTATTTATTGATGACATCCTAGTATATTCTAGGAGTGCTGCAGAACATGAGGTTCATTTGAGACTGGTACTGCAAATGCTTAGGGAGAACAAGTTATTTGCTAAACTAAAGAAGTGTGAGTTCTTGCTAGAACAGATTGCATTTCTAGGGTACGTAGTGTCCAAAGAAGGAGTATTAGTGGATCCGAGTAAGATTAAGACAGTAGTGGACTGGGCGAGACTGAAGAATGTTTAGGAGGTTAGAAGTTTTCTAGGTCTTGAGTGTTACTACCGTCGTTTTGTAGAAGGGTTCTCTAGTTTAGTAGGTCCATTGACACAACTCACGAGGAAGAACGTGAGGTATGATTGGACTGATGAGTGCGAGCTGAGTTTCTAGGAGCTGAAATGGCGACAGGTTACTACTTTAATTCTGACCATTCCATCTGGGGATGGTGGATTTGTTATCTATAGTGACGCCTCTAAGAAGGGTCTCAGCTGTGTTCTAGCAGGGCAGAGTAGTTGCATACGCTTCTCGTCAACTCAAAGAATATGACAAGAACTACCCGACATATGATATGAAATTGGCAATTGTAGTGTTTGCATTGAAAATATGGAGGCACTACCTGTATGGTGAAAGGTGGGAGATTTTTACTGATCACAAGAGTCTTAAATACATTTTCACCTAGAAAGAACTGAACATAAGGTAGCGTAGATGAATTGAGTTGATAAAGCACTACGATTGTACCATTAGCTATCACTTAGGAAAAGCAAATGTGGTAGCTGATGCTTTGAGTCGAAAGTTAGTTGATGTGTCGGTCTCAGTAGTGGGAGTTCAGCATCAGATCTGTATGGACCTGGAAAGGTTGGGCTTGGAGGTAGTGGAAGAAAATCATCAAGTTGTTTTTGCTAGCTTGGTGGTACAACCAACCTTATAGGAGAGGATCCGAACAGCGTAGAAGGAGGATCCCGAGCTTGTTGAGATTATGGAAGGAGTCCAGAGTGGGTTAAATTCGGATTTTAGTATCTCTAGTGATGGGATCTTGAGATTCCATAACAGGGTATGTGTACCGAATGACGCCGGAATTAAACAGGTCATTCTGGAGGAGGCACACCGTTTGCTCTACACCGTACATCCTGGTAGTACAAAGATGTACTAGAATGTGAGGGAATATTTCTGGTGGTCCAACATGAAAAGAAAGATTGCCTGTTTCATATAGCAGTGTCCAACATGTCAGTAGGTCAAAGCAGAGCACTAGAGACCAGTAGGGCAACCTTAGCCACTTGACATCCCCAAGTGGAAGTGGGAGCACATCTCGATGGATTATGTGACGGGGTTACCTGCGGCGGTGCATGGGCAAAATGTGATATGGGTTGTAGTTGATCATGTAAAGACCCGAAAAAATTAAAATAATTGAAATAATAAAGAGAAAAATAGATAAATAACAAATAAATACATAAAAGGAATGGCGTGGAAAAAAATTTAATTAAAAAATAAATAAAATTAAAGATATTAAATTAAGATAAATTAAATAATTAAATAACTAGTTGTTAAATTAAATATTATTGCATTGGATTTAAAAAAAATTAATTAAAATAAGATATATATATATATATATATATATATATATATATATATATATAGTAAAAGAAGATAAGAAGAAGAAAGAAAGAAGAAGAGGAAAGAAGAAGAAGAACTCAGAAGAAGTCAGACACGCCCCCCCCCCCCTCCTGCAAGCTCCAACCACTCCGTCTCCATCTTTCTCCTTCTCTCAATTTCTCGACGAGTTTGCAGCGGATTGGGAAATGGAAAGTGTCGTTGGATTCTTGGTTCCGCTACCGACATTTCTACTAGAATAGATTTTTCATGGGAACGACTTAGACACTGCTCCTGGGGAAAGGTAATTTTTCCCCATTTTCTCAATTTCGCTGTTAATATGCGATTAAATCAACGATCGGGTACCACCACGTGGTCCTAGTCGTTGTCGTCATTTTGACGTAGGTAATTTTTCAATTGGGATTTTCTAGGCCCTACTCCAAAGCGAGAGTGGGATTTGGGAAATTTGGCAAATTAGTGAAATTTGTGGGTATAACTGTTAATTGAAAGCTATGACCCTAGAAAATATTTAAATAGTATTTTATTTAGCAAAATTTGTTATCAAACTCTGACAGAGGATAGGGCCATGAACGCCATCTTTGCATTCTTGCCTTGAACTATTTCCTTACAATGATTCATATGACAATGAATTTTAAGAATTCTTTTCTATTCCAATTACATGACAAAATATAACTTATTTGCTATTCCAAACGTCAATTAATTAATTAATTCGGTTAAATTCGGTTAGCCGAATTACCCAAAAAGATAATTTGGTTGGGTTCGGTTCGATGAGGCCCAGAGGTTTGGTCTGTTCGGTTAACAGCATTCATTAATCGAAAATTTTGGTTAATTCGGTTAATTAACCGAATTTGGCCGAACGGACTATTTGCTCACCCCTAGCCACAGGCATAATTTAGAAAATTAAGTGGGAGTATTAAATATTAGTTTAAATGTTAATTTGAGGTTTGTGGAGCCTAAGGAAGGCTATATGGGTAATATTTTGGGGAAATGAATTAATTAGTTTGCAAAATTTGGTAATTTGGCTACATTTAAGGATATATTTATTTATTTAGAATTTATGGGCCTAGAAAATATTAAAATAATATTTTATTCAGGATTAATTACATGGAACTAGAATTTTTTATTCAGGATCCGGGTGAGTGCCGCAGGTATTTTTCTGGAATCCCTGTCGATGTAGTTCGAGAATTCAGGTAAGGGGGAAATTTATATATTAAATCAAATTTTTCAGGAATTAAAAATGACTATGTGTTATTTATGTATATATGTTTTTATGTGAGTTTAAAATGCCAACCATGAAATTTATGTTTTCTAAGCTTAGAATTGTCGATATAGTTATGTATATGAGAAAGTGAACGAATGAAAGTGAAAATAATTTTCTAATGAATTAAATAAGAAATAAAATGTATTTTTTGCATATAAATGTTAAATGTGGGTTGGCTTAATTTATGAGGAATATGTATGAAATTTTACTACTAGATTGTGTGGCATAAGAATTTGTGTAAATTATATGTTAAATGTATGAGATGCATCCTAAGTAAGTAAAGTAATGAGAATAAAATATGATATAGACAATATTGCCTATGTATGTTGAATGCAACCATGTAAAGGTACAACAGCTAAAAGTCGAGTTAGTAGATTCTGGCGCATTTCTATGTGGACTAACTGATGACAGCTAAAAGGAGTTGTGTTAGTAGATTCTAGCGCATTTCTATGTGGACTAACAAATTATGGCTAAAGAGCGGTTGTAGTACAAAGGAATGAAATGAAAATGTTATGAAATGAAATGACAAGGAATGACAATGCAATGAAATGAAATGTGAAATGTGAATGATACAAATGGGAAAGAGTCACTTAAAGTGAAACACAAGGAAATGTTAAGTTATGAACATGAAAAAATATGAATGATTGAATAATGATGGAAAGAATGATGTATTATGATATTAGAAGTATTTATGTATGTAGAACATGTTACGTTTGGGCGAGGCGCACTCTTCGTCTGAGGGCTTGCTGAGTAAGGCGAGTGCACTAGTAGCTTCAGATGTGGCAGTAACTGCATAATGCACTAGGGCAGAGGGAACCTACTTGTATGGGCGGGTAGGATCCCAATCCTTAGGACCTTTGCCGGTAAACTATTGTTGAATTGTATGAGTACGAGATTAATCTACCACTTAAGGGCTTACTGAGTAAGGTGAATACTCTGATATGTTTTAATTGTGACCTTAGGGTTACCTTAGTATCAGAGCAGAGGGATGCTACTTGTATGGGCGGGTAATCACCCTTATCCTTGGGTAATCTCGTGGGTTAAATATTTGCATATGATTGTTTAGGTTCAGAAAATGATTTTAATGTTATATGATGATTTGCAAATGAAATAAAAATGATATCTATTTATCTCATGTTGGCAACACGCTGTTTTAATATGTATGTTTCTTCCCTTACTGAGATGTGTCTCGCCCGAATATGATTATTTATTTTCAGGACATCCCTGAGGTCGGGCTTAGAGAGCTCGAGGGTTCTTAGCCTTCTGAGGATTGTATAAAGAGAAAGGGTATATTTTTATATACTTTAGGGGAATGTAAATATTTATGTTTTAAGTTTTTATGTTTTAAGCCTGTTGAGAATGAAATGGTTGTGAAAATACTGAAATGCTTTTGGAGATGTATGTATATATGGAAATACAGGTGATGAATGGATAATATGGATTATAGTTAGAATTAGTAAACTCTGGTATATTGTTATATGGAGATTATGATTATGTTTTTCGCTGCGTATGTTATGTTAATTATGGATTATAAGGGATTTTATCATGTATAACGCGCCGGACCCGGGTTTAATGGTTCAAGGCGTTATAGATCAACTGACAAAGACTGCACATTTCATTCCAATCAGAGTCTGTTATTCTCTGAATCGGCTGGCAGAGTTGTATGTGTAGGAGATTATACGACTCCATGGTGTCCCTATTTCTATTGTTTCATATCAAGATCCACGTTTTATGTCTCATTTCTAGAAGAGTCTACAAGATGCCTTAGGATTGCAGCTCACATTCAGTACATCTTTCCACCCGCAGATGGATGGACAATCTGAGAGGACTATTCAGATGTTAAAGGATATGTTGCGAGCTTGTGTACTAGACTTTGGTGATAGTTGGATACGGTATCTACCACTTGTTGGGTTTGTGTACAACAACATTTACTAGGCTAGCATAGAGATGGCACCTTATGAGGCTTTGCATGGTTGTCGGTGTCGATCTCTGTTGTACTGGGATTAGGTAGGCGAGCGGCAGATACTGGGTCTAGAACCAATTCAAAGGGCCTTTGCAAAGGTCGAATTGATCATGAAGAGAATCAAGGCAGCTCAGAGTCAGTAAAAGAGTTATGCTGATACTCATTGACGAGAGCTAGAGTTCGAGGTAGGAAATATGGTATTCCTGAAGATCACTCTGATGAAAGGGGTGATGAGGTTCAGAAAGAAGGGGAAGCTAAGTCCTCGATATATTGGGCCTTTCAAGATCCTGGAAAGGATAGGTTTGGTTGCTTATCGAGTGGCTTTACCCCCAGCACTCTCCATAGTGCATGACGTGTTCCACATGTTAGTGCTGAGGAAGTACGTGTCAGATCCATCACACGTGCTGAGTTACGAACCTCCAGAGATCAATGATGCTTTGTCATATAAGGAGGTACAAGTACAGGTATTAAATCAGAAAGTTCAGAAGTTACAGACTAAAGAGATACCGCTAGTGACTTGGGGAATTATGGTATTTAAATAACAGAAGAGGGAGGAAAATGGAAATTTAAAAATGAAGAATAGTAGGCCTCGTCGACGAACGCAACGCATATTGGGCTCGTCAACGAGGGTGAATTTCATCGACGAGAAGTTACTGAAAGGCTATTTCACAATTCTGAATTTCGTCGATGAGAACAAACGTTCATCGACAAACGACCTTCATGACCTCGTCGACGAGGTGACGTGGCTCGTCGATGAAGGCCAGTGTATAAATATGCCCAGACTTCATTTTTTGGTTGAAATTCCATGCGCAGACTTTCCTTTCTCTCTCCTCTTCGGTTCCCTACCCTTCTCTTTCAATTTCTAGGTTTGTTCTTCACTGGATCGACGATCCGAAGCCACCACAACACTCCCGGGGAAGTTCTCTACAAATCTACTGGAGTGGATCGTTGGTGGGGCTAGCTTGAATTCCATCCCAGATTCGGGGTAAGGCTTTTTATTCAGTATTTGACTTTCCTACAATTGTAGAAAACGTAGTATGCGTAGAAATACTAAATTTCTGTTCTGGGAGATGTTATTTTGAAGGTGTTGAACGGAGAACCCTGCGGGTGTAGGACTGATTATTTTAGGGGCTTTTCAAGAATATAAATAAATAAATATATATATGCATTATGTTTGGAAAAATACTGTTGTAAATAACGATATGTTTTAAATATTCGTAATACTCATTTTGTGTGGCATGAGTAGAATTTACTATGAATTACTATTTCTTGGGAAAATGTTAAATGATACAAAGTTTTACTATGATATACCGGCGCACGGGCTGAAATTTTATATGATATACTGGTGTATGGGCCGAGGATGTTCTCATATGATATGCCGGCGTACGGGCCGAGCCTTTTGCAAGATATGTCGGCGAATGGGCCAAGTCATTTATATGATACGCCGGCGTATGGGCCGAGACTCTTATTTGATATGCGATTTGACATACGAGTCGTGATTGATAAAATACGAAATGTTGACGTAAAGGCCGATGATTTTCACGTTATGTATGAAATATGATATGATGATGTTGAATTGACAATTATTATTATGGAATAGCAGTGTATCACAATTTGAATATATGTTATATGTTATCAGAACCTGGTTAACTTGGTTTAGGCTTGCACGAGCACGGTATCATAGCTATGTGTTCATGATCATTATGATATTGTGTTATTGATGTCGTATGGGACAGCGTAAGGATGGATAGTCGATGTGGTTTATTGAAGTGTTGGCTCCCCTAATGAACGGACCAGGTCTGGCATACCCATAATACTTACAGACATTTACTGTAACTTGGCAATGGTTGGCCAACCATTGTCAGGTCCCACCTTCGGGCCACACAACCCAATCATGTGGGGGTAAGACATAACACCAGCCAGCTAATCTTGTAGGGTTGTTTTTGTATTATTATCATATGAGATGAATTATTTTTATGGAAATCGAGTATGTTCTATCACGATATGATTATATATGTTTTCTTAGATATGATACAGATAGTTTTATTAAATATGCTTATGTATGCTTTTATGTATAACACGGAAATACTCATGTTGCCACACACTTGTATTAGTTTATTTTCCTTATTGAGAGGTGTCTCACCCCAAATTATATGAACATTTCAGGGGCCCCAAATAGGAGAGCGGATAAAGCTCCGCAACATTAGAGTTCAGTCGTTTTACCCTATCTGAAGGGTAAGTCTTTCGCTAGGGTCGGATGGATTGTTGGGTGACGACCCTAGGGCTAGTTTTTATTATTTTGGGATATGTACAATGGATGTAGTAAACTTTGGTATTGTATTAAATGGTGGTATGATATATATAAATATGATTTTATGTTTCCTACTGCTTAGGCTTCCGTGTTGTATTTCTGATGTATCCCTGGTACCCACAGGTTCAAGTTGATTATGATCTTCTAGGTTTATTATATCAGTTTTATTTTTCATGAAAAAAAATGGTAAAATAAGCAGGTCGTTACAATTTGGTATCATAGCATAGGTTGCTAGGTTCTATAGACCACAGAGTGCAGCGAAAACAATACCAGAGTATAGGACAATGATTTAAGGTTTTGTTCTTTAGTCTAGATGCAAGACTTCCATGGTGGTTTCTGTACTTTTCCTGGGGTGACAATTTCAGGAAAACCATAGTAAACTATTGTCTGGTTGTGTTCCTAGAATGTAGAACTGGACTTAGGAATAAGTTGAGAAAGTTAAGATAAGGAACTATGATAGGCGTGTAAGCTATAAGTATAGAGTTCCTAAGTTACGTTTATTATTTTTCAAGATGGATCCAGGAGGAGGTAGTGCCCATGCAAGTGGCAGTGATGGAGCAGGGCCCTCGAGTGCAAGCAGGACTGACTCTGATGCAGTACTACGCAGCGTGGCTCAACAGGTTATGGCTGAGATCGCTAGGAGCTCCAGGGAGCAGAGAGGTCCCTCTACAGGCCATGGGTGCACTATAGAGAAGTTTACTAAGACGAATCCTTCAGCGTTTTCAAGAGGGGTTGATCCTGCAGCCGCCGAAAATTGGATACAAGAGATTGAGAATGTCTTGGCAGTGCTACAGTGTACGGAGGAACAGAGGGTCCTCTTCACTATATATAAACTGACAGAAGAGGCTGAGAGGTGGTGGACTACTATGAGACTTTTGGAGCAGCAGAGGATGACGCTGATAGCAATGACATAGGACCTATTTAAAGAATTATTCTTTGACAGGTATTTTCTAACTACTATTAGGGAGGCTAAAGCGGAAGAGTTCCCGAGTCTAAAGCAGGGACAACTGTCAGTCCAGCAATATGCAGCGCGGTTTATGGAACTGTCTTGCTTCACTTTGTATATTGTTCCGGCAAGGCAGTTTGAAAGAGGATTAAGGAGAGGTATATTCAAGCAAGTGGTGGTACTAAAGATTCAGGATTTTGGTGAGTTAGACGATAGAGTAGCCTTTGCAAAGTTGGTGAGCGTATGGATGCAGAGGAGCAGGGATAAAAGAAGAGATCTGCATCTTCAGGCTATCAGCATGGTCATAGGTAGGGTCAGTGAAGGAGAGGAAACTATGGCAGAGGGCGGAGATAGGAAACTGGGGATCATGAGGTTCAAACAGTGCAAAATCCTCCTATCTGTCGGACTTGTGGGAGGAAACACTAGGGGAGTGTTGATTGGGATGAATTGTCTACTATCGTTACGGTAGACAGGGACATTTGGTGCGAGACTACCCTTTATCACTAGATATCGCTCCTGCTCCCAAACCGTACCGGGGAGGCTATCAAGCACCACGTGGAGGCTAGTAGAGAAATATGGCTCCAGCCAGAGTTTTTTATTTGATGTCGGGTGATGCTGAGATAGCTGGCAACATGGTTACAGGTATGGTTACCATGCTTTCCTTTAAAGTTATTATATTATTTGATTCAAGAGCCACACACACTCATTTGTGTCCCTGGAGTGCACTAGACTATATGGGGCAGAAACACAGTTGTTAAACACTGAACTGTTGGTATCTACACCAATTGGGTCAGCAGTGAGGTGTGATAGGGTGCTCCAGGGTTGTTCAGTTGATATTCAGGGGAAAATTTTGTCTGCCGAACTGATAGTGCTAGATATGCATGGGTTCGATGTAATATTTGGTATGGACTGGTTGGTAGCCAATTACGCCAGCATAGATTGTCATTTAAAGAAAGTGATATTAAGACCTCCAGGAAGAGTAGAATTCGGGTTTGTAGGGTCTCGAGTGCAATCCTCGCCTCAGTTAGTTCAGCTATTCAGGTGAGGAGACTACTACTGAGTGGTTGTCAGGGATTCGTGGTCTTTGTAAAGGAAATGTCGGGGAATGAATTGAAACTCGCTAGTACGCCGGTAGTAAAGGAGTTCATGGATGTTTTTCCAAATGAGTTACCAAGTTTGCCACCTAATCATGAGGTAGATTTTCCTATTGATCTGCTTCTAGGTACAACGCCAATTTTTAAAGTACCTTACCAAATGGCAGAACTAAAGAATCAGTTGCATGATTTTCTTGATAAGGGCTTTATACGACCTTGTGTAGCTCCGGGGGGAGCTCCAGTATTATTTGTGAAGAAGAAAGATGGGTCTACGAGGATGTGTATAGATTATAAGAAAATTAACAAAGTGACAATCAAGAACAAGTATCCTCTACCCCGTATAGATGATTTGTTTGACCAGCTCCAAGGTACACGGGTGTATTCTAAGATTGACCTTAGATCAGGCTATCATCAAGTGAAAGTGAAAGCAGAAGATGTATCGAAGACAGCCCCCAGGACCAAATATGGGCATTATGAATTCCTCATTATACCATTTGGTCTGACGAATGCTCATGTGGTATTTATGGATTTGATGAATAGAGTTTTTCACTAATATTTAGACTAGTTTGTTATTGTTTTTATTGATGATGTACTGGTCTATTCGAGGAGTTATAAGGAGCATGAGACGCATTTGAGGAGGTTCTACAGACGCTCAGGGAAAAAAAGTTGTACGCTAAGTTCAGTAAGTGTGAATTCTGGCTTGAGAAGGCTGTGTTTTTGGGGCATGTTATTTCAAGAGAGGTTATTTCTGTAGATCCTAGTAAGATTGAGGCGGAAGTGAATTGGGCTAGACTAAGGAATGTCCTGGAGATCAAAAGTTTCTTGGGGTTAGCTGGGTATTACCATCGTTTCATTGAGGGATTCTCAGCATTATCAAGGCCTCTGACACGATTGACTAGGAAGAACGTCAACTTTGAGTAGGATGACAGTTGTGAGTGGAGTTTTCAGGAATTGAAGCAAAGACTTGTCATAGCACCAGTGTTGATCATTCCGTTAGGGGGTGAGGGTTATGTTATCGATAGTGATGCGACCTTGAAAGGACTTGGCCGTGTAATGATGCAGCATGGCAGAGTGGTAGCGTATGCTTCCAGGCAATTAAAAAAGTATGAAAAGAACTACCCTACCCACGATCTTGAATTGGTTGCAGTAGTACATGCATTGAAAATTAAGAGGCATTACCTGTACAGTGAACGGTGCGAAATCTTTTCAGACCACAAAAGTTTAAAGTGATTTTTCACTCAGAAGGAACTGAACATGAGGCAGAGAAGGTGGTTAGAACTCATTAAATATTTTGACTGCACTATCAGTTATCACCAAGGGAAAACGAACGTGGTGGTTGATGTATTGAGTAGGAAGTCTGTGGGACTAGCATTGGCAACTGTGGAGATTCAATATCCAATTATAATGGATTTGGAGAGACTTGGCATAGAGTTCGTCGAGAGTGGTTCTCAGGCTCGTATTGCTAGTCTAGTAGTGTAGCCTACTCTACAGGAAATGATTAAAGCTGCTCAGAAAGATGATCCAGAATTAGCAGAGGTATTAGTCACAGTGCAGAATGGTCAGGGGGAGGAATTTTGTATTACAGATGACGGAGCTTTACGGTTCCATTCGAGATTATATGTTCCTGCCGACGCTAACATCAAAAAGACCATTTTAGAGGAGGCTCACAGATCTTTGTACACAGTTCATCCCGAAAGTATGAAGATGTATAGAGATCTGCGAGAGTCTTATTGGTGGAGTGGTATGAAGAGAGAAATTGCTGAGTAAGTAGCCCAGTCAGCAGATAAAAGCTAAGCACCAGAGGTTGGCAGGTTAGTTGCAGCCGCTATTTATCCCATAGTGGAAGTCGGATCACATATCTATGGATTTTATTTCAAGGCTGCTGTTGGCATTATACGACCAGAATGCAATTTGGGTGATTGTGGATCATTTAACCAAGACCGCTCATTTTCTTCCCATTAAGATCAGCTACTCCATGGACAGACTGGCAAAGATTTATATGCGAGAGATAGTCCGTTCCCACTGCGTACCAGTGTCTATAGTGTCAGACAGAGACCCACGTTTCACGTCACAATTTTGGAGGAGCTTGTAGGAGGCTCTAAAGTCTCAGTTATCTTTTGGCATGACATTCCATCCTTAGTCAGATGGGTAGACTAAGAGGATGATTTAGATATTAGAAGATATGCTTTGAGCGTGCGTGCGTGCTAGATTTTGGGGGTAGTTGGACTCAGTTTATGTCGCTGGTGGAATTTGCGTATAATAACAGTTATCAGGCCAGCATTGGCATGGCACCATTTGAGGCGCTTTATGGTAGGAGATGTCGTTCTCCTTTATTTTGGGATAAAGTGGGTGAGCGGCAAATTGTGGGACCAGAGCTTGTTCAGCAAGCACATGATAAGGTTCAGCTTATCAGAGATAGAATCAGTGTAGCTCAAAGCCGATAGAAGAGTTATACCAATACCCATTGTAGGAAATTGGAGTTTGATGTCGATAATCATGTATTTTTGAAAATAGCTCTGTTAAAAGGGGTTATACGATTTGGGAAGAAGTGTAAACTTAACCCAAGGTTCATTGGCCCATTCGACATTCTAAAGAGAGTGGGGCCGGTTGCCTATAGGCTAGCTTTGCCACCTGTGTTGTCCAAGATCCATTACATATTCCACGTTTCCATGTTGAGGAAATACGTTCCAGACCCTTCTCACATAATCAGTTATGGTGAATTAGAGCTCAGTGATTCACTAGCTTATGAGGAGGTGCCAGTACAGATTCTAGATAGGAAAGAACAATAATTACGTAATAAGAAGATTACTCTGGTGAAAGTTTTGTGGAGAAATCTTGCAATTGAAGAAGCTTCTTGGGAGCTCAAGGAACAGATAAGGCAGAGATATCCACAATTATTCAAGGAAGTGTAACAGTAGGTAATGTTTCTTTTGCAGGTACATGTAGTGGTTTAGTTAATAAGTAGTCCTTTAGTTTTAGGAGAATTTTATTTTGTATATATGTAATCTCTCAAGACTTGGAATGTAACCACGATATTTCTCCACTATAAGTGAGGGTAAGCAATAAAATAAGTAGACCGTTTTGCCTTTAAGGGAGGGTGAATTATATGAATAACAAATTTCGAGGACGAAATTTTTATAAAGAGGGGAGAACGTAGTGACCCGGGGAATTATGGTATTTAAATAATAGAAGAGGGAGGAAAATGGAAATATAAAAGGAGGAATAGCAGGCCTCGACGAACGCGCTAAGTGGCATATTAGGCTCGTCAACGAGGGTGAATTTCATCGATGAGAAGTTACCAAAAGGCTATTTCACATCTCTGAATTTCATTGACGAGAACAAACGTTCATCGACGAACGACCTTCGTGACCTCGTCAACAAGGTGACGTGACTCGTCGACGAAGGCCAATGTATAAATATGCCCAGACTTCATTTTTGGCTAAAATTTCATGTGCAGACTTTCCTTTCTCTCTCCTCTTTGGTTCCCTACCCTTCTCTTTTAATTTCTGGGTCCGTTCTTTGCCAGATCGACGATTCAAAGCCACCACAACACTCTTAGGGAAGTTCTCTACAAATCTATTGGAGTGGATCGTTGGTGGGGCTAGCTTGAATTCCATCCCAAATTTGTGGTAAGGTTTTTTATTCAGTATTTGACTTTCCTATAGTTGTAGAAACGTAGTATGCGTAGAAATACTGAATTTCTGTTCTGGGAGATGTTGTTTTCAGAGTGTTGAACGAGAAATCCTACAGGTGCAGGACTGATTATTTTAGGGGCTTTTTAGGAATCAAGTAAGGGGATAAACTAAACTAGTTGTTTTATGAAAATATATGTAAAATCTTATAGCATTTAGTTTCAGGAATATATATACATATATATATGCATTATGTTTGGGAAAATACTGTTGTAAATGACGATATGTTTTAAATATTCGTAATACTTTTCGGAGGGTTCATTTTCGTCACCTAAGAATGTCGAAGGGTTCATCTTTGTAAACTTTTCTATGGTGCACTCATGGCCTGCAGATGGACCACCCTGCTCCCTCGAGCTCCTAGCGATCTTAGCCATAACCTGCTGAGCCACGCTACGTAATACCACGTCAGAGTCGGTCCCAACTGCACTTTATGGTCCTGCTCCATCACTGCCACTCGCATGGGCACTATTTCCTCTTAGAACCATCCTGAAAATAGCAATTGCAACTTAGTAATCCTATCCTTATAATTTACCCACCTATCCTTACCACTTATCTCAACATTTCTAACTTATTCTAATCCTCAGTCCTACATTCTAGAAACATAACCCAACAATAGTTTACTATGGTTTTCCTGAAGTTGTCACCCCAGGAAAAACACAGAAATTATCATGGAAGTCCTACCTCTAGACTGTAGAACAAAACCTCAAATCATTTCCTAAACTCTAGTATTATTTCCGCTGCATTCTAAAGTCTACAGAACCTAGCAACCTAGGCTTTGATACCAAACTGTGACGCCCCAACCTGAGTCTGCTAGGAAGCACTGCATCTCTCCTTCTCCACCTAGACCAGACAATAGAGGGCGGGCCTTATCGGACTAATGACTAGCCCCATAGATCAACACGTGTCCTTTTCAGTGTATTTTGTCCGCAACTTTTTGAGAAAACTTCTCAGGACGTCACCCATCCCAATATTGCTCCAAGGCAAGCACGCTTAACTGTGGAGTTCTTATGGGAAAGCTCCCGAAAAGAAAGGTGCACCTTGTTGATATGGGTAGTAACATCTAATCTTTTTAAGTCTTTTCATCCACGGAGTATCACACAGGGCAGTTGTTGGTCCAGCAGTATGCGGCGCGGTTTATAGAGCTTTCTCGCTTCGCTCTATATATTTTTCCTAATGAGATAGAGAAGGTAAGACAGTTTGAAAGAGGATTGAGGAGAAGCATATACAAGTAGGTGGTAGTGCTAAAGATTCAGGATTTTGTTGAGTTAGCCGATAGAGCAGCCTTGGCAAAGGTTGGTGAGTGTATGGATGTAGAGGAGCAAGGACAGAAGAAGAGATCTGGATCTTCTGGCTATCAACATGATCATAGGCAGGGTCAGTGGAGGAGAGGAAACTATGGCAGCGGACGCAGATAGGAAACTGGGGATCGTGAGGTTTAGACAGTGCAAATCTCTCTCTACGTTTCCCTCCCCTTCTTTCTTCGATCCTGACACCATTTCTCGCTAGATTGAAGATTTGAGGCCACCACGATGCTCCTGACGAAGTTCTCTACAAGTCTGCTGGAGCTGATCGTGGGAAAAGTTGGTTTGAAATTCATCCCAAACTCATTGTAAGACATATTACTCAGTATTTGCTTTCCCCACAGTTATAAGAAATGTAGTATGCAAAGAAATACTGATATTTATTCTTGGGATACTGTTTCAGGATGTTGAGTTAGGGACCCTGCGGGTATAGGGCCAGAATTTAGTAATGGCTTTTTAGATTTAAGGTAAAAGAAATATGTTATGCTAGCGATTTTTAATATGTATACAGAATATTATGAATGTGTATTTACAAGCATGCAGATCAGATAATTTTTCTTAGAGAATTAGGAATATTATCTTTATAGCAGAACTACAGAAATTGAGCATGAGATTGTGTTTACTCAAATGTGTGGCATGAGTTTATTATAGTATAGTATGTAGATTTTATAGTATTAAAGATATTCAAATATTTCATATTATTAACAATGAATGAGACTTATAGTATTTCTCAGAATAACATGATTTCTAAACCATAACACTCAGACAGATTTTACATATATTACAGATAGATTTTACAGATATTATAGACAGATTTTACTGATATTACAGACAGATTTTATAGATATTACAGACAGAGTATACAAATATTATAAACAGACATTATAGATAGTATAGACAGAAATCATAGATGATACAGACAGATATTATATATATATTTTAGTCAGATATCTCAGATATTACAGCTTAGATTTGTAGTGTTATGGTTGTTTTTTAAATCATGTTAAAAGCAGCAAGATGATTATATATTTATATATGTATACAATATTACACAATATCATATCCTTGTGGAAATTACAGACAGATATATATATACAGCAGAGCACGATACCGTTGTTAGTTTCAGACATGTGCAACCACATGACTTAGATAGTATGTGGATTCCGTTTAACCATGTGAGGAGAGATTGCAGTCTCCACAGCATATTGGGTTGAGGTAGCCAATTAGACGATGACAAAGGTTAGAGATGGCCCGGAGTGATTGCAGTGGGCTAGATCTACATAGATTGATGCAAATTGGTGGATGATAGAGATTGACTTGCCCAGTAGGCCAACCAGAGTAAGTCCAGCCTACGGGCCGCATAACCCTATCATGAGGGGATATATCATGATACACAGGTCCCAGGGTATAGCAGAAGTTCCTATGTACAGATATATCACACAACAACAATTTATACTATTATATTAAAAGTACCTTCAGATAGCAAACTCAAATACACAGTTATATTTTAAAGATTACATGATAGATATATATTTTGTACAGTTTATCAGATTTCTCATATTACAGTATCAGTATTATTTCAGTATTTTAAATGATTAACTCAACCTCCACACACTAGTAATAGCATATTTCCACTTAGTAAGTGTTGTCTCATCCTAGTGACATTATTATTTTTCAGGGGATCCTGTTAAGTGAGCAGATCAGGCTCGCGGTTAGAGATTGACTTGAGCTACCCTAGTTAGAAGGGTAGGTGTATTTTTTATGCCAGTGATTTGGGGTAGATTTCAGGTTTTGGATGTTGTCACTGGGTGTTTAGTGTTATACTTATATTTCAGAGCATTAAGTTTCCTAGTATTGTATATAGCAATTCCCAGTTTTGTGTACCGCTGCTTAGTTGTGTATGATTTACAGAGATTTCTCAGTGCTCTTGTGGGCCTGGGATGTTATTATTAGTATTTCAAACAGATGATTTTATGATATATAGATAGAAAAAAAATTTATATTAATAGCAGGTCGTTACAGTTAGCATGCTTTCCTTTAAAGTCATTGTACTATTTGATTCAGGAACCACACACTCGTTTGTGTCTCTGGAGTGCATTAGACTATGTGGGGCAAAAAAACAGTTATTAGACATTGAACTGTTGGTATCTACACTGACCGAGTCAGCAGTGAGGTGTAGTAGGGTGCTCCAAAGTTGTCCAGTTGATATCCAGGGAAAAATTTTGTCTGCCAATTTGATTGTGCTAGATATGCATGGGTTCGATGTAATATTTGGTATGGATTGGCTAACAGCTAATTTTGCCATTATAGTTTGCCATGCACGAGAAATGATATCTAGACCTCTAGGAAGAGCAGAATTCATATTTGTAGGGTCGCGAGTGCAATCCCCACCTCAATTAGTTTCAGCCATTTAAGCAAGGAGACTATTGCTGAATGGTTGTTAGGGATTCGTAGCCTTTGTGAAGGAAATGTCAGGGAATGAATTGAAACTCGCTAGTACGCCAGTAGTAAAGGAGTTTACAAATATTTTTCCAGATGAGTTACCAGGTTTGCCACCTGATCGTGAGGTAGATTTTTCTATTGATCTTCTTCCAGGGACAACGCTGATTTCTAAAGTACCTTACCGAATGGTGCCAGCAGAGTTGAAAGAATTGAAGAATCGGTTGTAAGATTTTCTTGATAAGGCTTTTATATGACCTAGTGTATCTCCGTGGGGAGCTCCAGTTCTATTTGTGAAGAAGAAAGATGGGTCTATGAGAATGTGTATAGATTTTAGGGAGAATAATAAAGTGACAATCAATAACAAGTGTCCTCTACCCTGTATAAATGATTTATTTGACCAGCTCCAGGGTACACAGGTATATTTTGAAATTAACCTCATATCAGGCTATCATCAAGTGAAAGTGAACGCAGAGGATGTATCAAAGACAGCCTTCAGGACCAGATACAGACATTATAAATTCCTTGTTATGTCGTTTGGTCTGATGAATGCTCCTGCAGTATTTATGGATTTGATGAATAGAGTTTTCACCAATATTTAGACCAGTTTGTTGTTGTTTTTATTGATGATGTACTGGTCTATCCAAGGAGCTATGAGGAGCATGAGACTCATTTGAGGCAAGTTCTATAGACACTTAGGGAAAGAAAGTTGTACGCTAAGTTCAGTAAATGTGAATTATGGCTTGAGAAGGTTGTGTTTTTGGGGCATGTCATTTTAGGAGATGATATTTTTGTGGATCCTAGTAAAATTAAGGTGGTAGTGAATTGGGCTAGACCAAGGAACGTCCAAGAGATTAGGAGTTTCTTAGGGCTAGCTTGTCACACCCCGAACCCAGAAATGGGACCCAGGGGTGAAAATGTAATCTAACCTGTCCCTGTATCATACAAACCATCCATAGATACAGTACAAAGGATGAGGATCTGACCCTATGGGGTTCCCAGGCACCTTATACACAACTAAACACAACAGAATATACACAGCGGAAATAGGTCTTTCCATACAAGCATGGTACCATACTAGAGTCTATACAAAAGCAAAAACAAAGCTCTAACATACAATGTACATCTGGGTGCCCAAAATATCTCAAAACGGCAACCCACAAAATACAAGTCCTAACACATACCCAAGCGCTACCTGCAGTACACCGGCCACTATGCTCCTGACACAAAGACGTTAGTTCCGGTTACTTGAAGGACCTGAAAAATATGTACGTACATCAGGGATGAGACACCTCTCAGTAAGGAAGAATACATGTTATATCGGTGTGTGGCATTTGAGTGTTATCAAGATGCAACATACACATAGTTAAATGTAGTGCTAGTACTAATTTCACAATAGTGCATACATGCACACACACACACACACGATCAGCAATCCTGGTGTTGTCATACCCTTCAGCCCAAAGTTGGCCCGCGACATACGGCGTTGGCCTGTAGCCAACCCGCGAACACAGTGCCACCGGCACATAGCTAGTCCCAGACTCCCATGGCATCGTACCGGTGCTAACTGGTGGATCCACACCCTTCAGTGATCAGCTAGGATAGGCTCATGCCCTCGGATATAGAGTCAAACACTTTGCCAACCTATGGCCAGTGATTTCATATGCCCTCGGATATAAAGCCAGACACTCTCAGTACCTGGAACAAATTCGGAACCACGTTCCTAATAGCATTTCAACCAAAATACAATACAAACATGCATGCCCATATAACCAAAAAAATCACATCCATTTGGTAATCTAAAATTATGGTTTTCCAAACACGTATAGTTTAAAACAAGTCAAGGCACGACCATCCCTATAACACAGTATAAATCAACATATACGTTTGGTTTTCAACAAAACCAGGGATGCAGCCCGTCGCCCCCTTTTTCCTAAAACTATAATCATGAAAAACACATAGTTTTCCCCGTTAGATCCCCTCAAATGAGTATCCAAAACACACACAGGATCGTGGACCACAGTCCCACCGAGTCCGATTTCAAAAATAATCGATATAAACACAATTCCCCTTACCTTTCCCCCAAATGGAAAATCCCGAACTCTAAGGCTCCTAAATAGCGAATCGAGTTCGAAAACCTACAAATGACAATACAGAATATACTCACAACTCCGTCCTCTACCAAACTACCGGATCATAAAAGAAAACCGATACTTATCTCGATTTTAAGCTGAAACCAGAAAATCTCTAAAATGGGACTCTAATCCATAGGCTTTGTAAAGAATCCTTCCACGATCCTCGTGGTAACTTTAGATCGTCAAATCATATGATGAACGACGAAGAAATCTAAAGAGATGGAGAGTAGGGAGAGTTCTAGAGAGAGAGAGAGAGAGAATTTAGTTTTCTTAGCTTGGAAGCAAAAAGAAATGATATTTATAGCCCTCTGACTCGGCCGTCCTCGTCGACGAAATGGTGTCCTCGTCGATGAGGACATATAGACAACTTGTCGACGAGATGATGGATTCGTTGACAAATCCTGATATTACCGGTTTCCCAAAATCTCTCAGCTTCTCCTCATCAATGAGCCTCTAAACTTCGTCGATGAGAAATACAAGGCCTTCACCAACGAACTTTGGCGTCGTCAACGAAGCTTGTTCAAATTTCAATTTTACCCCTCCCTTAATTATTTAAACCCATATATCACGATTCAAGTTCTTACATAACTGGGTATTACCGTTGTTTTGTTGAGGGATTCTCAGTGCTATCAAGACCTCTGACACGACTAACTAGGAAAAATGTTAGATTTGAGTGGGACGATAGCTGTGAGCAGAGTTTTCAAGAATTGAAGTAAAGGCTTGTCACGGTACCAGTACTAGTTATTCCGTTAGGGGGGGTGAAGGATATGTTATCTACAGTGATGCATCCTTGAAGGGACTTGGCTGTGTATTGACGCAGTATGGTAGAGTAGTAGCGTATGCTTCCAGGCAATTGAAAGAGTATGAAAAGAACTACCCTACCCATGATCTTGAATTGGCTGCAGTAGTACCTGGATTGAAAATTTGGAGGCATTACTTGTATGGCAAATGGTGTGAAATCTTTTCCAACTACAAGAGTTTAAAGTACTTTTTCACTTAGAAGGAACTAAATATGAGGCAGTGAAGGTGGTTGGAGCTTATTAAAGATTTTGATTGCATTATCAGTTACCACCCAGGGAAGGCAAACATGGTGGTTGATGCGTTGAGTAGGAAGTCTATGGGACCAACTTTGGCAGCTATGGAGATTCGGTATCCGATTTTGATGGAACTGGAGAGACTCGACATAGAGTTGGTCGAGAGTGGTTCTCAGGCTTGTATTGCTAGTCTAGTGGTGTAGCCTACTCTGAAAGAAAGGATTAAAGCTACTCAAAAAGATGATCCAAAATTAGCAGAGGTAATGGTTAGAGTACAGAGTGGTCAAGGAGAAGAGTTTAGTATCACAGATGGCCGGGCTTTATGGTTCCGTTCCAGATTATGTATTCCTGCCGATGCAAATATTAGGAAAACCATTTTAGAGGAGGCTTGCATATCTTTATACACAGTTCATCCCGGCAGTACAAAAATGTATAGGGATCTGCGAGAGTCTTTTTGGTGGAGTGGTATGAAGAAAGAAATTATAGAGTATGTAGCCTAGTGTCTGACGTGTCAATAGATAAAAGTTGAGCACCAGAGGCCGGAAGGTCAGTTGCAGCCGCTATTTATCTTAGAGTGGAAGTGAGATCATATATTTATGGATTTTATTTCAAGGCTACCGTGGGCATTGCATGACCAGAATGTAATTTGAGTGATTTTGGATCGTTTGACCAAGACCGCCCATTTCCTTCCCATCAAGATTAGCTACTCAATGGATAGACTGGCAGAGATATATATTCAGGAGATAGTCCGTTCTCACGGTGTGCCAGTGTTTATTGTGTCATACAGAGACCCACGTTTCACGTCACGATTTTGGAGGAGCTTGTAAGAGGCTTTAGGGTGTCAGTTATCTTTTAGCACAACATTCCATCCTCTGTCAGATAAGCATACTAAGAGGACAATTAAGATATTAGAGGATATGCTTTGAGCATGTGTGCTAGATTTTGAGGGTAAATGGACTCAGTTTATGTTGCTGGTGGAATTTGCGTACAATAACAATTATCAAGCCAACATTGGCATGTCACCATTTGAGGCGCTTTATGATAGGAGATGTCGTTCTCCTTTATTTTGGGATGAAGTGAGTGAGCGGCAAGTTATGGGACCAAAGCTTATTCAACAAGCGCATGATAAAGTTCGGCTTATCAAAAATAGAATCAGTGCAGCTCAGAGCCGATAGAAGAGTTACGCTGATACCCGCCACAGGAAATTGGAGTTTGATGTTGGTAATCATGTGTTTCTAAAAATAGCTCCATTAAAAGGGGTTATGGGATTTGGGAAGAAGGGTAAACTTAGCCCTAGGTTTATCAGTCCATTTGAGATTCTAGAGAAAGTGGGGCTGGTTGCCTACAGGTTAGCTTTGTCACTTGTGTTGTCCAGGATCCACGACATATTCCACTTTTCCATGTTAAGGAAATACGTCTCAGACCCTTCTCACGTGATCAGTTATTGTGAATTAGAGCTCAGTGATTCACTAATTTAAGAGGAGGTGCCAGTATAGATTCTAGATAGGAAATAACAAGAATTACATAATAAGAAGATTCCTCTGGTGAAAGTCTTATGGAGAAATCATGCAATAGAAGAAGCTTCTTAGGAGCTCGAGGAACATATAAGGCAGAGATATCCACAATTATTCAGGGAAATGTAAATAGTAGGTAATGTTTCTTTTGCAGGTACATGTAGTGGTTTAGTTAGTGAGTAGTATTTTAGTTTTGGGAGAATTTTATTTTGGTATATGTAATCCCAAGACTTGGAATGTAACCACGGTATTCCTCTTCCATAAGTGAGGGTAAGTAATAAAATAAGTAGATTGTTTTCTTTAAGGGATGATGAATCGTATAAATAACAAATTTCGAGGATGAAATTTTAATAAGGAAGGGAGAATGTAATGACCTGGGGAATTATGGTATTTAAATAATGGGAGAAGAAGAGAAAAGAATTAAACAGGGCCTTTTCAACAAACACAGGGGATTCGTCGATGAGCACATATGAAGAGCTCGTCGACGGGGACGTGTCTTATCGACGAGAAAATACCGAGAGGCTATTTTCCCATCTCTGAATTTCATCAAAGAAAACAAGCGTTCGTCGACAAATGTCCTTCTTGACCTCGTTGACGAAGTGATGTGTCTCGTCGATAAAGGTCAGTGTATAAGTATGCTAAAACCGGATTTTCCAACAGAAATTATGCAAGAAACTCTTTTGCTCTCTAGGTTTTAGTCCCTCCCTCCTTCTCTCTAGGATTTCAGGCTAATCTTTTACTAGTTCAACAATCCGAGGCCACCACGACACTCCTGAGAAAGTTCTCTTCAACTCTACTAGAGTGGATCGTTGGTGGGGCTAAGTTGGAATTCATCCCAAATTCAGGGTAAGACTTTTATTCAGTATTTGGCCTTCCCTACAGTTGTAGAAAACATAGTACATGTATAAATACTGAATTTCTGTTCTGGGAAATGTTGTTTTCAGAGTGTTGAACGGGGAACCCTACGGGTGCAGGACTAGTTGTTGTAGGGGCTTAAGCTAGTTGTTTTATGAAACTATATATATAATCTTACAACATTTGATTTCAAGAATATATATATATGCATTATGTTTGGAAAATACAGTGGTAAATGACGATATGATTTTAGATATGTGTAATACCTATTTTGTGTGGCCTGAGTAGTATTTACTATGAATTACTGTTTCTGGGAAAATGTTAAATGATACAAAGTTTAACAATGAAAAATCGGTGTGCGAGCTGAGAGTTTTTATATGATATACCGGCATACGGGTCTAGAGTTTTATATGATATATTGGCGTACAGGCCGAGGATGTACTTACATGATATGCCGGAGTACGGGCCGTGCTTTTTACATGATATGCCGGTGTGAAAGCCAAGCCATTTATATGATATGCCGGTGTACAGGCTGAGCCTCTTATTGATATGTGATATAGCGTACGGACCGTGATTGATAAAATATGAAATGCCGGCGTAAGGGCCGATGATTTTCACATTATATATGAAATGTAATATGATGAAATTGAATTGACAATTATTATTATGGAATAGCAATGTATCACAATTTGAAATAGGTTATTTGCTATCAGAACCTAGTTGGCTTCGTTTAGGTTTGCACTTGCAAGGTACCGTAGTTATGTGTTCATGATCATCATGATATTGTGTTATTGCTGTCGTACGGGGTAGCGTAAGGATGGATAGTCAATGTGGTTTATTGAAGTGTTGGCGCCCCTGGTGTATGGACCAAGTCTGGCAGACCCATCGTACTTATAGACATCTACTTTGACTTGGCAGTGGTCGGCCAGCCATTGTCAAGTCCCGCCTTCGGGCCACACAATCCAGTCATGTGGGGGTAAGACATGACACCAACCAGCTAACCTACCAGGGTTGTTTTTATATTATTATCATATGAGATGAATTGTGTTTATGGAAATCCAGTATATTCTGTCATGTTATGATTATATATGTTTTTCCCAGATATGATATAGACAGTTTTGTTGTATATGTTTATGTATGGTTATATGTATAACATGGAAATACTCATGTTGTCACATAGTGGTATTAATTTATTTCTCTTACTGAGAGGTATCTCACCCCAAATTATATGAACATTTCAAGAGCTCCAGATAGAAGAGCAGATAAAGCTCCACAGAGATAATTACAACTGATATACCCTTTCTGAAGGAAAAGTATTTTGATAGGGTCAGATGGATTTTTGGGTGGTGACCCTAGGACAAGTTTTGATTGTTTTGGGATGTACATGATGGTTGTAGTAAACTCTGGTATTGTGTTAAATGGTACTTTGAGATGTATATGATTTTATGTTTCCTACTGCTTAGGCTTCCGTGTTGTGTTTCTGATGTATCCCTGGTACCCACGGGTTCATGTTGATTATGATATGCTAGGTTTATTATACCATATTTTCTTATCATAATAAAAAAAATAATAAGGGGTAAAATAAACAGGTCGTTACATTGGTAATTATCAACTGCCAAAGTCTGCAGAACCTAGAAAACCTAGGCTCTGATACCACCTGTAACACCCCGACCCGCCTCGTAGGGCTCGGGGTGCTACTTTAGTTGTGGCAACCCGAATAATAATGAGATTTAAATAATAAAGAGGAAGGGAAATGGAAATAGTAACAAAAGGAGGAAGTCGACTTTGTCAACGAACGCGACGACATTACACTTTGGAAGGAATAACCGAGGGAAATTATTAGGGCCTCGTCGACGAACACAGGGGATTCGTCGACAAGGGTATAAAAGGACCTCGTTGACGAAGACAAGATTCATCAACAAGAAGATACCAAGAGAGGGTTTTGGGGAAGTCTGAAATTCTTCGACGAAGGTACAGGTTTGTCGACGAACTTTCTACAGGACTTTTCGATAAGGTGACGTGTCTCATCAACGAATCCAATCTTATAAATATCAAAAACTTGGATTTAAACATAAAAAATTAGCAAAATTTCACACACTCTCTCTCTCTCTCTCTCTCTCTCTCTCTCCATTCTGTTTCTCTCCCTTTTCTCTTCGATTTCGGCTCCGTCGCTTGTCTGATCGACAATCTGAAGCCACCACGACGCTCCTAGAGAAGCTCTCTGCATATCTGCCGGAGCAAATCGTCGGTGAAACTTCGTTGAAAATCATCCCTGAGCTGAGGTAAGGCTTTTTAAGTCAAATTTGGTTTTACGGTAGTTATAGGAAATGATATACACGTGAAAATACTGAAATTTAGTACTAGGAGTTTTCATTTTTAGGGTATTGATTAGAAAATCCTATGGGTGTGAGACCAGAATTTATAGGGGCTTTTCTCAATAGCCAGGTAAGGGAATAAACTAAAGCAGTTATTTTTCATGCAAATTATTATTATGTATGAGTAAATTTATATTCAAGAAAACATGTATTGTATCTACATATTACAAAGGAAATGCACGTTTGGGAAAATACTGCTATTATGTTGAAATGTATATAAATGTGTGAGATGCTAGAAATCATGATTTTTAGAATACAATGTATGGCTTTATACAATAAATGTGTGGCATGCATATTACTTTACGTGAAACGTATTACGATATAACTTTGTTACGGATGAAGCATGTTTTCAGGAATATGAAATGTTGCAGTACAAATGATGTTGAAAATACATAATAATTTATCTATTTTCAAAATGATATTTATGAAATGTTTGGTGCGAGGCCGTATTTATAAATGTTCGGCGTGAGGTCGTATTTATGGAATGATTTTGGCACGAGGCCGTATTTATAAAATGATTTTAGGCGCTAGGTCGTATTTATGAAATAATAAAAAATGCTATAATATCATGTATTATATGTTATTAGAAGTCGGATGTTAGTTTAGTTCAGTTCAAGAGCATGGTATCGTAGCTTATAGATCAGATATTTATGATCAGATTGGTGCTAACCACCCCACGAGGGCGTGAGAGATCGATAGTCAATGTGGCTTTCAATAGAGTGTGGATGTCCACCTGGCAGTCCGGATCAGAGTATGGTGGGCCCATCGTACTTACATACATTTTTGACTCGACAGTGGTCAGCAAGCCATTGTCGGGTCCTGCCTTCAGGCTGCACAACTTGTCATGGGGGTAATACATGACATCAGCTAGTTATTCATCTTGGGTATGTTTTCAGAATTATCAGATATAATAGACAATTTATGAATGATATGAGTTACTAGAAAAATATGAAAGTATATGATGATTCAATATGTTATAATGAATGTTTACAGATATATGAAATGTATTGTATATGTATAACTGCATTATATATTCATGTTGTCACACAACTATGTTTAGTTTATTTTCCCTTATTGAGATGTGTCTCACCCCCGAACTAAATTAATTTTTCAGGAGACCCTAAAAGACTGGCGGGTCATGACCGCCATTGAGTGAGTTGAGCTTCCCTGCTAGAAGGGTAAACTTTGATCTAGGATCAAGAAATTTTTGTTGTAAGATTCTAGATCTATTTTGATGTTCTGGAGATTGTATTCAAATGCTGTATTTTGGGAATGTAGTAGACTCTGGTATTATGTAATTAATGGTTTGATGGATGTAAATTATTTTTACTGCTGCTTAGGTTTCTGCTGTTTATTTCAGGTTATCCCCGCTACCCACGGGTTCGGGTTGATATTATTATTATTATTATTATTTATGTTTATTATGTGATAAGTTAAGTAGGACGTTACATTAGTGACGTCTATGTACCTGATACCATAATCAATAATATAACTGCAGTGTAAATAAATAAAATAGTCTCCATAGTCCATTACCAGAGTTCTATGTTTCTAATATACATCAGAGTCTCCCGATGCTCATAATACAAAGCGTAGACAATACCAAAAACTAACTCAATCCATACACCCATATTATATACTCAAGGGCTTCAAACCCAACTTAAATACAACAGAGTTCTTACTGACACTCACAAAAACTAACTGGCTATCACCCCGCCCTGGAGTTCGCTAAAGTCGACCTCGAGATGGTCTTGAAAAAATAATTTGTATATTGGGGTGACACACTTCTCAGTAAGGCAGATTAAGTTAATATCAGTGTGTGGTCAGTATGCATTTAGTGTTTACAGAAAACATTTATCCTTCATTTAACAGAAAATAACTATTTTACATTGCACTCACTTTGCACGGTTGAAAATACTCGTCTCGTTTTCATAGTATAAACATTTCAGTAAATAAGTAACATCATTTGCATAAATCTAAAGATATGCATAAAAGACACTCTCTGAAACTAAACACCATTTACTTCTCCTATGGTACGAGTTGTGCAGCTCGAAAGCTGGACTTAGCCCTAGGAGATCAACCCAGATTAAGTCAAAATCATATGTCTACTAATACACCTGCAGGCATCCGTAACCCAGTTGTAGGTCCAATTGCCTTGCCACTTCCTGGTCCAGATTTCCAGGGAAGGTACATCCTCTACTGAGGCTAATCGGCTGAAACCACCCTACACTTTTATCCAGAACAATATAGGCACACGTGGTCAACTACTGAATTTGTAGCAACGGTAGCGTGCTCATAATACAACTAGTCCTCAGTGTTCCTAAAACATATTATGCAATTTAAGTAATAAAAACTGTAGTTCAAACTCATTTCGTATAAAACAAGTCATACTATAAAACCCAGCCCCCGACCGTTATATACCACTCGGATCACAATCGCTAAACAAAACCCCGGCCCCCGACCATCAAATAAAACTTGGCTCACAACTGCTATATCAAATCCCTATATTTTTCACAAACAGTTCTAGTATTTCACAGACATTCACAAACTCGGTTATACTATAATCCCTAAAATAATATTCCCCTGCCACACGGTTTCAGTATTTTGAACATAGCCCGTAGGCAACCAAGAAACACACTATATTTAGTTTATAAGGTTAAACCAAAGTTTCCACCGTTCATTTTTACTCAAAATACTATATCATATATCCTAGGTTTGAAAAATCCATTTTGAACGGTTGGTTTGATAATAACAACTGAAAACATAAATATACATATATAGTAGTTTAATCGGTTCAACTTTAGAAAAATCCTGACTTAACTTAATTCCCTTACCTGTTTATTGAGAGAGTTCCTACAACGCTCCTATAGCCCACCTGTTGGAATTGGTGTATTCCCAAAAGGGGGGTGAACTGGGTATTTAAAATTTCTCCTTAGGTTTGACCAGACATTTGCAGTATTACACAACGTAGAGTCTGTTTATGTAATCACAAATGCGCAGATAAGCATAATATGCAGAAATTTAAATCATGCGCATCATTCACACTATAATATACATGTGTAGGAATATAAATGGCGAAAATATAAACAGACACATGATATGTCATCGGGATTTGTCCAATTGTGCCTATGTCCCCACCTCTAGCTCGCAAGCCCGAGGATTCCACTAATACTCACTTAACTGGTGGAGCGACACCGATTACAACCAGGTCAATTAACGAGGCTAACCTCAACCTACACCTTACCAGGATGGTGCACCTAGCTTTCCTAACCAGGTCTAAGCCAATCCGAGACTATTCAATAGGGATAGTCTCCCTCTGTAGGCTCGTGCCTGGAATACAAAAAATTTAATTAATAGCATACACATAAAATGCTTCTTACACTAAGCAGATATGTACCAATAAGCTCAACTGAATAATGCACTCACGTATGATAGGATATTAAGCTCAAATGAGATTTTGTTAACTAATGTGTTAACTCTCAACTAAATGTGTATCAATGTATGTGTGAGAGAGTATGACTTTTGATCTTAAGCAAATATGCTTCTTGTGTGGATGATCAAACAATCATTAAAACCCTAAGCAAATATCACATAAATATTTCTCAAATGTAAAGCACAGTAGATAATAGGTTTTTAAGCTTGCTAAAGATATTTTCGTCAAAGCACAAATCAAACTTATGAAACTTGCAATGAGGATGCAAGATGTTAAGCCAAGTAATAGGTTTTCCTAATCAAATATTTATGAATGAAATATTATGGGAAAAACCTTAGCTAAATCTCCAAAAATCAATACACAATCAAATGTAAACAAAGGAGAGTTTAGCTCATACAAAGAATATGAAAGCACTACCCTCTTTCAAGATAAGTGGGTAGATGAGTATGTGAGGTAGATTTTGGCAATATGTTTAGGGATATACGAGAGTATAGATGATTTTGGCCAAAAATATTTTTAGGGAATTTTGCCTAATCTTAAAACCCTAATCACTCTTAATTTTGCAAAATGAAGGGCTATATATATAATTGGGAAATATTATAGCTGTTGGGGACATGCTGGGTATTTTAGAAAAAGATTGAGTGAGTTTAATTAAAATTAACCCAATTTAAACTCGGTAAAAATTAGGCAACCCGAGAGGGTCAGTCGACCATCTTGATGGTTCGGTCGACCGTGGTGCCCAATTCGGTCGAGTAGGGATAATTTGAACTACGAGTTTGGTCGACCAGACTTGAGGCGATTTTTTATCTCTGAGGTTCGGTTGACCAAGGTCTTTTGAACTTGAAGGTTCGGTCGACCATAGCGTTGGGACATCCCCTGAGGTGGTTCAGTCAACCAGAGCATTGCAGCCCATTTCTGGTCAATCAACCGAAGAGTCAACTTGTTGACCCCAGGGAGGTTTGGTTGAACAAAGATCTATGCATGTTCTGGTTCGGTTAACTAAGTGGTTAACAATTAACCATGGCGAGGTTCGGTCGACCGAAGGTGTTCTGTATGTTTTGGTTCGATCGACCGAACATACAAAAAATGTGCATTTAAGTTCTGATTTCTATATAAAGTCACCCCTTCTCACATAATTCTCATTTCTAAGTTATAGAGGACTTTTTATGTGATATTTTGGGGTCCTAAAGTCAATCTATGGTCTTTGAGAGATAACCCCAAAAATCCGGCGTCGATCGACCGAAGGGTGCCCTAAGGTCATTCGGATCCTTATGGTCATTTGAGCTTATTAGTCCTCTCATGCATGCAATGCATTAATTATTACAGACCATATAAGATTACAGAACCAAAATAATAAATATAAAAATATAATACAACTTGAAATATAAACCGATCTTCATGCACAGCTCCTTTGCAATTCCATGGAATACACTAGGATATGCTTGTTCAGGTGCTCTTACGGCTTCCACATTGCATCATCATTTGTGCTAACTAAAATATAAACCTGCTCAAATAATCAAAGCACACAAATGAGATACTGTGGTTTGTCATAATCAAAACAAGGATCTGACCAAAAAGTTAACACCCCTTATAGCGATACGGAGCCCAAAACCCATTTCCCCCAGTTTAATCAACTCAAATCCCAAATCGGCAACTATTAAACATCCTCAAGCCCATACACCCCCTTTAACTCACAATCTTATTCCCTATATAACTACTGGATCAGAATTGAAAACTGAACCTTACCTCAATTTCAAGCCAAAACCCGAAAGTGCCCGAAACAAAGATCTGGTCCATAGAACTTATAGAGAATCCTTCTCTGATCCTCGTGGTAACGTCGGATCAACGATTCCTGCAACGTACGTCGGAGGAATCTAGAGAGAGAGAGTACATTGAGTTTCTAGAGAGATAAAGAGAGGTTTTTAGATTTCTTAACTGAGAAGTAATGAAAATATCTATTTATAGTCCTTTGACCCCGCCACTCCTCGTCGACGAATAGCGTCCTCGTCGACGAGGCCACATAGACAACTCGTCAACGAGATGATGGCCTCGTCAATGAACCTAATATTATCGGTTTTTCGAAACCCCTCGACTTCTCCTCGCTGACGAGCCTCTGAATTTCATTGACGAGCAGCACATGGACTTCGTTGACGAACTCTGGCTTCGTTGACGAGGCCTGCTCAATTACCAATTTACCCCTCTCTTAATTATTTAAAGCCATATATCATAGTTTGGGTTCTTACAACCTCCCCTCCTTACAAAAATATCGTCCTCAAAATTTGCCATCTCTCATTCACAAACTCATTCATGAAATCAATTGTACACTCGACTTAGGAAGAAAACCGGCGACTACTATTACACAGTCCTATCAAAACATATACATACCCTCACTTATGGTGGAGGAATACCATGGTAACAAACATAAACCGTCTTAGGAGTCCATAAATACACACACTCCTAAAGACCAACCACCTATTCCAATACAAAGTAGGGTAATGTACATGACTCAAAACAACTGTGGATACTTCTAGCATATTTCTGCTTCTAGTTCCCAAGAAGCTTCCTCAACCTCGTGATTCCGCCACAATACCTTCACTAACGGTATATTCTTGGTACGTAGCTTCTGAACTTTACGGTCCAGAATCTGGATAAGTATCTCCTCATATGCTAAAGTATCCCCAATCTCCAAGTCCTTATAACTCACAATATGCGATGGATCCATCACGTACCTCCTCAACATGGATACGTGAAACACATCGTGGATCCTCGAGAGTGCTGGGGGTAGAGCAATCGTGTAAGCTACCGAACCCACTCGCTCAAGAACATCGAATGGTCCAATATACCTCGAGCTCATCTTGCCCTTCTTCTCGAATCTTATCACCCCTTTCATCGAAGTGATCCTTAGAAATACCTTACCCCCCACTTCGAACTCTAACTCACGGTGGCGAACATCTGCGTAACTCTTTAGCCGACTCTGAGCTGATTAAGTTCACTCCCGGATCAAACCCACCTTCTCAAACACTTGCTACATGAGTTTAGGTCCTAACACCTGACGTTCACCAACCTCATTTCAACACAGAGGAGATCGACACCTCCGACCATACAGAGCCTTGAACGGTGCCATCCCGATACACGTCTGGTAGCTGTTATTATAAGCAAACTCTATTAGTGGCATAAACTATATCCAGCTACCACCGAAGTCTAACACATAAGCCAACAACATACCTTCCAAGATCTGTATTGTCCTCTTTGACTGTCCCTCAATATGGGGGTGAAACGTTGTACTGAAAGTAAGCTTCGTCCCCAGTGCCTCCTGCAAGCTTGTCTAGAATCGAGAAGTAAACCTTGGGTCTCGATCTGACACAATGGACACTAGTACCCTGTGCATCCTAACTATCTCATGCACATACATATCTACTAGCTTACTCAAAGGGTAGCTAACCTTCATTGGTAAAAAGTGAGCAGATTTCGTCAACCTATCCACGATCACCCAGATATCATTCTGCTCGTGAAGTGCTATCTGCAATCCAGTCACAAAATCCATGGAAATATGCTCCCATTTCTATTCCGGAATTACTAAGGGCTATAGCGGCCCCGCCGTCCTCTGATGTTCAACTTTCACCTGCTGACACGTTAGACACTGCTCCATGAACTGAACAATCTACCTTTTCATACCACTCCACCAGAAGGTCTCGCACAAATCCCGATACATCTTTGTACTACCCGGATGTACCGTATACAAGAACGATGCACTTCCTTCAAGATTGTTCTTATGATCCCATCATTGTTCGGAACACATAACATGGTCCCAAACCTCAACACACCTCCTTCAGGATGTTAAAATCTGCAGCTAATCCCTGCTGCACTTTTCCCAAAATCTTAGCTAAATCTGCATCACTAGTCTGCGCTACTTTAATACGCTCGAACAAAGTTAGCTGGACCACCAAGCTAGCAATGAAAGCCTGATGATCACCAAACACCAACTCTATACCCAAGCTCTCCCGATCCTATCTAATGTGATGCTGAGCTACAACTGCAAATACAGTAGCATGTTCCGACTTCCGACTCAACGCATAGGCTACCGCATTAGCTCTCCTTGGGTGATAATTGATGGTGCAATCGTAGTCCTTGATCAACTCAAGCCACCATCATTGTCTCATATTCAACTCCTTTTGCCTCAAAAAGTACCTGAGGCTTTTGTGATCAGTGAAGATCTCGCATTGCACACCATACAAGTAGTGTTGCCACCAGATCTTCAGCGCATATACAACAGCAGCTAACTTTAAATCATGTGTAGGGTAATTCCTCTCGTATTCCTTCAGTTTATGAGAAGCATGCGCTATTACCTTACCCTGCTGCATAAGCACACATCACAAACCCTTCAGAGATGCGTCGCTATAAATCACAAAATCGCCATCCCCAGAAGGAATGGTCAACACCGGAGCAGTAACCAGCCGGTGCTTTAACTCCTAAAAGTACTGCTTGCAATCACTAGTCCATTCAAACTTCACGCCCTTCCTGGTCAATCGAGTTAGAGGCCCAGATAACTTAGAGAACTCTTCCACGAACCGACGATAATAACCCGCCAGTCCTAGGAAACTCCGAACCTCCTGCACATTCTTCGGCATCACCTAGTCGACCACAACTTCAATCTTGCTAGGATCCACTGAGATGTCGTCCTTAGACACCAAATTTCCTAAGAATGTAACTTGATTCAACCAGAATTCACACTTCTTCAGTTTAGCATACAACTTCTTCTTCCATAGAATCTGTAACACTAACCTCAAATGGTTTTCATGCTTTTCAGAACTCCTCGAATATACCAGTATATCATCAATAAACACCACTACAAATCGGTCCAAGTACTCATGGAAAACCCTGTTCATAAGATCCATGAACACCGCCAGAGCATTCGTCAACCCAAAAGGCATGACTAAGAACTCGTAGTGGCCATACCTGGTTCGGAAAGCAGTCTTCGCAACATCCTCAGATCTAACCCTCACCTGATGATACCCTGATCGTAGGTCAATCTATGTAAAGACCTAAGTCCCCTGCAACTGGTCAAAGAGATCATCTATACTAGGCAAAGGGTAACGGTTCTTCACAATCACCTTGTTGATCTCACGGTAATCAATGCACATGCACATCGATCCGTCCTTTTTCTTCACAAACAAAACTGGAGCTCCCCAGGGTGAAACACTAGGTTGAATGAAACCTCTATCCAGTAATTCCTATAACTGCTCCTTCAACTCCTGAAGTTCTACTGGAGCCATCCGATACGGAGCTTTAGAGATCGGTGCCTTGGTAGGCAGCAACTCTATCGCGAACTCCACCTCACGATCCGAAGGTAAACCGGGTAAATCTTCTAGAAACACATCTGGGAACTCGCTGACTACCCGAATATCCTTGAGCCTTAACTCATCTCGCGACGGTTCACTCACGCAAGCTAGGTACCCTTGACATTCGTCAAAAAGTAACCTCCTCACCTGTAATGCCGATAGAACTTGTGGCATCGAACGCACACACAATCCTACAAATTCATACTCCTACTCCCCAAAAGATTTGAATACCACCACCTTCCTATGATAGTCGATCATAGCATAACTAGAGAACAACCAATCCATCCCCAGTATGACATCAAACCCCGACATATCATACACCACAAGATTCACTGGTAGCAACTTCCCCTGAATTACCATTGGGCAATCTCCTAACATCCTCCTACAGAATGATACGCTCCCAGATGGTGTAGCTACAGACAATACTTCATCCATGACTTGGGTCTCCACCCCACACAGTTTCATAAAATTAACAGATATAAAGGAGTGGATCGCACCCGAATCAAATAAAACCACAGCTCTATTTAAAAGCAACATCATAGTACCTGTCACCACATTCCCCGCATGCTCAGCATCCACTGGAGTAAGCAAGTACACTTGTGCTGGAGCTGTGTTTGCTTGATACATCCTCTAGGATACCTGATTACTTCCCCGATTCTGACTCGAACCCCTTTTTGGCTCGTGGCAATCCCGAGCCATGTGACCTGACTAGCCACAGTTGTAGCAGTTACCCCCAAACAACTGGCAATCACTGCTATGCCATCTGTGGCACTTGGTACAACGATCACCCGACTGGCTCATCTAAGAACTCTGATGCTTGGTATTCTGACGATAACTCGAGCCCTTGTTCCTTTTCTTCCATGATCCCTGGAGAGATCCAGACGGAGAACCAGAAGGCACTGACCTCTTCTTTGGCTCCTGATCCACCTCATCCTCTCGAATACCGGTCTCGATCATAGTGGCCTTATCCACCAAAATCGAGAAGTCACGGATCTGAAGCATATCCACTAATATGTAGATGTCCTTCCTCAGGCCCTTCTCGAACCTCCAAGTCTTCTCGTACTCATTCGAGATCAAACAGGGCACAAATCGGGATAGCTCTATATACCGAGCAGCATACCCCTGCACCGTCATACTTCCTTGAGTCAAAGCAGAAAACTCATCTTCCTTAGCGTCATGTGTGGAAGCCGAGAAGTATCAATCAAAAAATACCTCCTTAAAATGGCTCCATGTCATTTCTACTAGACCGACCCTTTACTTCTTTAGCATACTCACCGCAGTCCATCATCGACCTGCTTCCCCAGACAGCTGGAAGATAGCATAGAGGACTCTCTGCCTATCTGTGTAGTGGAAGACCTCCAGAATCCTATCAGTCTTCTCAACCCAGTCCTCGGCTATCATTGGGTCATGTCCTCCAGAGAACGTTGGAGGGTGCATGCGTGTGAACCTCTCAATGGTGCACCTTGCAGATGTAGGAGAGCGTTCGCGTCTCCTAAAACTTCACCCAATCTTCCGCAGGACCTGCCTTATCAACCCTTGAGGCACAGAAGGAGACTTATCGCTCGCAGTCTCCTCGGAGCCACTTTCCAAGTTATTATCCTTGGGTTCCATTCTGAAAACAAACGATAGGAACCTATTAGTATTCCTACAACACGTATAGTTAACACAATTATCTACAACTAATCATCTTAACTACCACCTCACAGGTCCAGGTCTGTCCTATCACACCGACATGAAAGTCATCAATGGTTTGCCATGATTTTATTGAAATAGTCATTCTAGGAAAAACAAGGAACACCGCCGACGAGTCCCTGTCTAGCAACAAAACAACCTTTGACCTACTCTACCCATTTCCAACATCTTATACTATGGTATGTACACACAGCTATGCCTAACCAAGTCTATAAGACCTAACAACCTGGTTAGGTCTGATACTAAGCTGTCATACCCCGAATGAGGGTCCGACCCCATGGAGTTCCCAGGCACCCTATACATATTCATACACAACAACATATACGCAGCAGAAAATGGTTTTTCTATACATATCTTATATCATACCAGAGTCTATACAAAAGTAAATCCAGATCCATAATACAAAACACAACCCAGGTGTCAGCCAAAACCATAAAAGACAACCTGATACAGTCCTATTACTTACCTAAGTATTGTCCACAGTACACTGACCACTACACTCCCACACAAGGACGCTAGTTTCGGTTACTCGAAGGACTTGAAAAATATGTACGTATAGCAGGGGTGAGATACCTCTTAGTAAGGGCAGATACAAGTTATATCAGTGTGTAGAATATAAGTGTTATCATGATACAAAAAACACATACAGTTAAATGCAATTCCAGTATTTTCACAAAACAGTTCCAGTACAGTGCACACACGCACAGACACATGACCAAGCAACCCGGTGTCATCACACCCTTTGACCCGAAGCCGACTCGCATTACACAGGGTCCCCGGCACATGGCTAGTCCAGACTCCCATGGCATACTACCGGTACAAACTGGTGGATCCACACCCTTTGGTGATCAGCCGGTAAGGTTCACGCCCTCGGATATAGAGCCGGACACTCTTGCCAAACATGGCCAGCGATTTCATACGCCCTCAGATATTAAGTCGAACACTCTTTTAGTACCTGGAACAACTCGGAACCCAGTTCCTATTTCATTGCATTTCAACAAAACACAACCATGCATGCTCATATAACCAAACAAACCATACCCATTTGGTAATCTAAAATCATGATTTTCCAAACACATACAATTTAAACAAGTCAAGGCACGACCATCCCTATAACACAATATATATCACAGTATATTTACGATTTTCCAAAAAAACCAAGGATGCAACCCGTTGCCCCTTTTTCCCAAAACTGTAATAATGAAAAACTCATAATTTTACCCATTAGATCCCCCCCCCCCAAATGAGTAACCAAAATACACACAGAACCGTGGACCACAGTTCCACCGAGTCCGATTTCAAAAATAACTGACATAAACTGAATTCTCTTCCCTTTCCCCAAATGGTCAATCTTGAGCTCTACAGCCCCTAAACAACTAATCAAGTTCCCAAAATCTACAAAGCACAGTACAGAAGATACTCACAATCCTATTCCCTACATAACTACCTAATCATAATTGAAAATCGAGCCTTACCTCAATTTCGAGCCAAAACTCGAAAGTGCCTGGAACAAAGATTCGATCCATAGAACTTGTAGAAAATTCTTCCCTGATCCTCACGGTAATGTCGGATCAGCGATTCTCGCAACGTACGGTGAAGGAATATATATATATATATATAGAGTACGTTGAGTTTCTAGAGAGATAGAGAGAGGTTTTTAGATTTCTTAGCTAAAAAGTAATGAAAACATCTATTTATAACCCCTTGACCTAGCCACTCCTCGTTGACGAATAGCGTCCTCGTCGACGAGGCCACATAGACAGCTCGTCGACGAGACGATGAACTCGTCGATAAACCTGATATTACCGACTTTCCGAAACCCCTCGGCTTCTCCTCGTCGACAAGCCTCTGAATTTCGTCGACGAGCAGCACATGGACTTCGTCGATGAACTCTGGCTTCATCGACGAGGCCTACTCAATTACCAATTTACCCTTATCTTAATTATTTAAAGCCGTATATCACGGTTCTAGTTCTTACACAAGCACCAATTCAAGAGCGTCATGGGAATGGGTACTTAGAACTCATTTATTTATATTTTCATATGATTTAATTTGAGACTTGAATCATAATCTAGAATGACCTTAGGACTCATGCATCTTATGAACATCATTAGGGGACTTTCATGGACTTAGAAATATTTTTAAAATCCCAGAAAATATTTTTATAAAAGAGCCAAGAAAGAGAACAAAACATATTTTTGAACTGAAAAGGAAAAATTTAGAAAAAAGGAACTTCAGACGACCGAACTCAGCGGTCAGTCGCCTGAAGTTGCCACTTTAGAAGACTGAAATTAACTTCAGTCGTCTGAAGAATTTCTTTAGAAGACTGAAGATTAAGCTTAGTCGCTTGAAGAATTTATGAGGAAACACAAAACCTAGCAGAAGCACCTCAAAAGACTGAACTCAGACTTTAATCATCTGAACCCGACACTTCAGTCATCTGAACCCCAAACTTCAGTCGTCTGACCCTATATCCAGGTCATTTTTTCAAAACTTTAAGGAACTTCTGTCGTCTGGGTCTTTGACCTCAGTCATCTGAACTTGCGAGAAAACTTAAAAATTTAATTTTTAATAAGAGGACTTGCGAGATATTTTTTTATCCAACGTTTGAGATTGATTCTAAGGGTAATACACCTATATATTGAACATCTAAACCCTAGTACGTTAGCTAAGAACAAAGAGAAGAGAAGAGAACATTGCTTTTGAAAGAGATTTGAGAAACTTGAGCATATAACTATACAATTGCCTGCACTCTAGCTCATACTCATAAAGCTTGGGCAAATTAACTCAAAAAATCAAAGGGAATTCATTTACACATCTTGATTTCAACTTGTTATTGAGGTTTGGTTAATCCATTTAGTGTTTTTCAAGAGTTGCTCATATCATCATCTGTTATTGAATATCATTAGAGAGATTGATATTAAGTTTTCATATACATATAGAGAGTGATTTTTGACAAGTTCATTACTTGAATTACTTAAGAAAGTTTTTCTTTTGCCATTGATTAAAGAGTTATCATTCAAGTGTGTTCTTAGTTAAAGACTTGATAGTTTGGATACTTCAAAACTAATTGATTAGATATCTTTAGAAGTTTATAACTATATATTTATATATATATATATATATATATATATATATATATACTATTGAAGGATATTTTCTGAAAATCTTATATTAAGTTTTGATCTTTGGTAATCACATCATATATATATATATATATATATACACACACACACACACACACACACATTAAGTTGAATATTACAAAGATCATATTGAGATTAAAATCTTGAGAGAAGTATTGTTGTGACAAAGTGTGTTTCAAATCTTTGTAATCTTCAAAGCTTTTTTATGTATTCAAAGATTTAACCTAAGTTCTCCAAAGTATTGATTCATATAAATATTTTTGGGAGATTTTATAAAAAGGGATTTGTGTATTGAAGTATATTCATTCATTAACGATTGTATCATTTCATACATTCTGAACTTCAAGTTTCATCATATGATTATATATTAAGAATTTGAATTGTACTCACTAGTTTTGTTGGAAGCAACTTTGAGTGTTTTACAGATTTCATTGTAATCATGGTTCGGGTTGTGAACCGGGTTTGAGGAGAGAGTTGTATCTCTTGTAAGCAGCGAAGTAAGAGGAAGCTGTACCTCTTGTAAGCATCGGATTGTAAGGGAATTTCCATCCCAATTTAAGGAGTATGGATTATAGTGGAATCCTTGAGTGGGTTGCTCAAGGCGAGGACATAGGGCGGGTTGGCTGAACCTCGTAAAAACTATATTTGCATTCTCTCTTCCCTTATCTTTTTAATTTCCGCGACGCATTTCATTACTTACATTACATGTATGTTTGTTGAATAATCTCACACGAACTTGATAAGTAATTGGTTAAATTTAGACATAAGAACTAAGTGGTAAATAAGTTTCAAAGAATTTTTAAAATACCCAATTCACTCCCCCTTTTGGGATTACACATAAATCAACAGGGTTTCTACATGTAATGCTCGCAAAAATGTGTACTCAATCTAGCTTCAAGTTGCAATCAATATGCAAATGAAGAAGATGAGTATATTACTCTCCTTCAAATAGGAAATATGTTCACACACTAGATGTACAACTAAGATACTTTGGATTTGTCATAATCAAAACAGGATATGACTCATAAAGTCAACACACAATACCTAAATATGCTTAAACTATATCAATCATTCTTCACCCAACATTGTATTTAAAAACTTGTGCACATCCTCATAAACACACACTTCTATCTAAATTATTTCTAAAGTTTCAATTCATCATATATAATTGTAAAAAATCAATAAATTAATTAATCACTCACAAATCATTCATTGCTAGTTGCATATATACAATTTTAATAGACCCTTTTGCATGAATTGCAACATGTCGTCTTCATTGATGTTAAATCATTTGAAATGCATATGAATTTAAATTAATTTTCATTATATTTGCAACAGTGAGCCTAAACCATATCTATATATATATATATATATATATATATATATATATATATATATATATAGATACACACATAAAATCTACACACACATAATTTGGTACAACAATTCATGGCAATGGTAATGCTGCTAGTTACAGGGAAATATGTGTAGAAAAAAATTCTGCAAAGAAAAAAACATGTATTTGAGCATTATTTAGACTTGAATGTGACTTAGAGACAACGGAATATATTATACACATAAAAAGACAACAATTAACAATATAATAAAATTGTGGTAGGAAGCTTGTGCAAACGACCATGCTCTTGTCACACACCAGACACATATACATACTTCTTACTTTTGTAGACTCGTCCTTAGGATTGTCCCATTCATTCCATTATAAAATTTTCTTGTCAAGGGAGTGTGTGTGGGCCAAAGATAATGGACTTTGACATTTTGTATGGCTGTTTATCTTAGTTCCATTCAATTGATCTTGTTGCCTTTTAAAGTTCCTAATCTAACTAATTGGAGAACTCTTATTTATCTTAATTTGTTGAACTGAACCATAGAAAATAAATATAGATTATTGAATGTCATGCACCTCAATAAAAGCTTCTTCCAATTCCATGCCTTTGAGAGAGGGTTGATTTGAAAGTAAATTTTGTAGATTGAAATTGGCTGGGTGAGGATCTTCACTAAAAGTGGTAGGCGGAAGGTTTGATGCAAGATTGAGCTGCTGAACGACTGTGATCCATTGTTGCCATAGAAACTTAGATAAGGATGTTTCAAATTTCCTAAAATATGATTTTTCTATGAAATCGAATGTTGAAATCATTGAATATTGTTTTCTTTAAGCTGACTACAAGAGTTAATGAGCGGTAGAGGATGATAAAAAACAATTAGACGATTGGATTTACCTTGAAAAGTAATGGAATAAAAAATACGAAAAAGGAAGAAAGAAGATGAGCGATGACAACCTATTGCATAGCTTGTGCATGGGACAAGGGTGGTGATAATATTTTTACCCTTGTTTTCTTCACTTTCCTCTAATTGTTTTTGGGGAAATAAAGTTTTCCCTTTATTAACAAAAAAAAAATAAATATTTTTCTACCTTCCTTTTCCTTTCCTTGTGTAGTCAAACATTGCAAGTCTTTTTTTTTTCTTTCCTTGGCAATTCCTCATATACAAACAGACCGTATGGATCCAGTAGCAATGAATGTGGTCGCTTAAATATGCGCCGAACTCAATTTTTTTTTCCCTCATAAATGGATTATTTGGACGAACGAGATGAGCTGGCACCTCGACTAGCCTGTATACGTAGGCGGAGCAGGCGAAAAGGTCAGTGGCGTCTTAGCCATCACGGACTGTAAAGGCGCGTGGGATTGGAGGCCCCTTGTGATTATTAGGAGGAATGTATTCGGTCCGCGGATAAAGCCATTGCTCATCTCTACTGGCAAACACAGTTCAATGTAGAAATCAACGTGCCAGCGAAATTTCGGGTTTCGGCACACACCACCGAAAAAAAGAACTTAAAATAATAAATGCAGAATATTACGATTACGCCACCAAACAAGATCAAACCTTCCCAGTCCCAACTCCCCCCTCTTTTCCCTGACATGAGGCTAGAGAGAGAGAGACGCTTTGGACTGTCGAAGTTTCAATGAAAACCTGTAAGGATGGTGGCCAAAACTAGGGTTTTGTAAGGACTTACCTCGAGAGTCTCGATGGAAGTGCCCGGTAGGCGTTCTAACTACTCTCTGCTCAGCCAGTCTGCTGACGATCAGTTCGCCGGAGCTCCGGGGCCGTACTACGAGTCTCTGTCTGGCGAAAAGGGCAACAATAAAGGCAAGGGGGAGAGGGGGTTCGACTTCGACGGTGGGGATCACCGGATGCGGATCGGGAGCGCGTTTCCGCAGTCGATCGGGTTGCAGGGGCAGTCAAGTGGGAGTAGTTTTGGGGAGAGCACGTTGTCGGGAGAGTATTCCTTGCCGACGGTATCGAACGACATCGATGCGTTCGGGTATTTGCACGAAGATTTGTTCAAGGCTGGTGTGGGTGCTGGTGGAGGGGAATTGAGGGCTAAGGGCGTGGAGGTGGCGCCCGGTGGGTCGTCTTCTTCGAAGAGTTGGGCGCAGCAGACGGAGGAGAGCTATCAGTTGCAGCTCGCGTTGGCGCTTCGTCTATCATCAGAGGCTACATGTGCCGATGATCCTAATTTCTTGGATCCAGTGCCAGATGAATTGGCGATGCGGTCTTCCGCAATTTCTGGTTCTGCTGAGGCTATGTCACATCGATTTTGGGTAGGTTTTATTATGCCGGCGATATATTTATTATTGCTTTTGGTTCCTACTTTGTAATTTATAATTACGGGCAGTTGGGACTGGTTTTACCAAATATGTATACTGGTGTTGTCGACTGTGAATTCAAAACCTGGAATTTTTTTTAGTTATTAGAGCGACTGAAGTGGATTTGGGTAGAACTGGATGGTGAGTGACTCAATGTGGATGTTTTACACTATATAATTTTTAGTGGGCTGAATGAGCCATTATCTTAATCCTCACTTTAGTTTTTGGAAAGCATTTAGGAGAAGGGTGGTGGGTCGGGGTACATTTAGAATTTTTTCTGCGATAAAATATGCTATTTTTGATAAAAGAATAACAATGTTAAGTAAGAAAGAGAATACAGGAGGGTGAAGCATCCTTGAAAAGGGAAAAAAATAGAATCATATAACAGCAAATATGACGTCAAAAGAGCTCTCCAATTCGGCTGCACGTTAGAGAAATATAACAGCGCAAGATCTTAAAGAAGCAAGAAGAACTATCTCTCTTGCAAAGCAGCTAAGTGAAGCAATGCTTTAAAAAATTCATGTGTTTTTTCCCTATCATATACACCATATAACGGCAAAACTAGCACTGTGCCACAAACTTCTTGCCTTCTCCCACACCCGTTCTCCTATGCAGTGCTTGAGTCCTTCTCTTGAAAAACCCTAAACAAATCTACAAAAGGCATCCATGGTATGACAAAATGTTCCTAAAAAAGATTAAAAAAATTTCTTCAAATACTCCAAGCTGCAGAACTGAGCAAAAAGAGATGAGAATGTGTCTCAACACTGCTAAAACATAAACAACATACATCAGGGGATACACCAAACAACAGCAAAATACCATGCCAAAAACTTTTAGCCTCCTTCCTCCCAAAAACCCTAGACACAAAGAAAGGCTCTAAAGCATCAGAACAAACTCAATGTTCATAAAAAAGATTAAACAACTTACTCCAGATATTCAAAAGCAACAAAGCAAAATAAAAACAGATGAGAATGATTCTTACCACTGCTAAAACACAAAACACATACATTGGAGGGGAAAAGCCTTGTTAGATCTCCTAGTCTGCAAGCTATGTAGCACCAACTACTTCTATAAGGGTGTTGTTTGTCACCAACATTTTTGACACTCCTCAAATATGTATCCAAAACTTCATAAACACATCCATAATTTTTGAATGTATTTTTTCAATCACTTCTTGGACACACTAATACTTCTTTGACATATAATGGCACATTGTAGTATGGCATTGTTGTATGTTATAATTTTAAAAAATCATAATTATAAAAAGAATAACTCCTAAAATATTAAATTTTACAAAAATTACAATATTCTTGTGGACATTTAGAATAAAGTAAATGATATATAAGATCTTTTATGGAGTATAAAAGAAAGAGTAAGATGCACTTGTCTTTATCTTGGATTTCTTTTAATATAAGATTGTTGTATAACTATTAAAAACATGCTATATGGCATTGTAATATGTTTACAATAATTAATACGTTGCTATTATGTTGCAGTGTCCAATATTTAGAAATTTGTCATGTCTGTTGGGGTGGGTGCATTCAAGATGAGTTGAATCAACATAGTGTGATACTTGAAATCAACTCAAAAAATTTTGAGCTTAAAGTTCAACTCTACGTTGATTGATCTGAAAATTATCCAACTTGAGCTTAACATTGCTGTGCATTCTTAAATACAAGCTCATTGTAATTAAGCCTGAGTTACTTATAAAATAAGATTAACAATATTGTTAAATATATATTATGTATATATACTATGAAGTATATGTATTAAAATATTTATTATGACTTGAACTCTACTCGTCAACCTACTTGAGTGGCTTGAGCTCAGTTCAAATTCAAATAGAATCAAACCAACTTGTGTTATGGAGCAATTTGAGTTGCTTGCAACCCAGCTTGATTCCCTTACAAGACCTTTGGGCTTAGTTTTGACCACTTGTCACTTTTGGAAAGAAACTGATGAAAAGGGAGCTGATTAAGGTAGTTGTAAAAATTGTTTGGGCCCCTTGTGAGAAAGGAGCTGAAAGGAAAAGTTGATGTCAAGTGTTTGGTAAAAAAGTTGCAGGTGACTAAATATGTTTAAAATGACCAAAATGGATATTTCTTTAGAGAAAATTTAATTAATGCTTGGATAGTTTTGTAATATTTAAAAAAAGTACTCAGGACACCCATGGAATTGAATAATTTGTTGGAAAAGCTAGCTTTTTAGTTTCAAAAGTTAACTTTTTAAAATCTGAAAAAGTTGATTACCAAATGCTTTATACTATACTTTTATTTTTAAAAGGAGTTCAACCAGGGGGGAGGGGGGACTTACCGTTAGTGTTTTTGTGTTTGCGTTATGTCATATTTGTGCCCTATCTTTGTGCTTCATGGCTTGCAACATCTTGTTGCTTAAATTTTTGTTGGTAAGTGTACTTTAGCTGGAAGTCTTGGAATTTGTAAATTCTTGCTTGTTAAGGCTTAGTTTGCTCCCTATAGCTTTTGAAGATGATGTTTTAAAAAAATAACTGATGGAAAGAGATGATCGAGACTGTTGTAGAATTTGTTTGCCCTATGAAAAAGGAGCTTTTAGTAAGGGAAAAAAACTGATGATGAGTGTTTAATTAAAAAATCTTAGCATGCCTGAAAATTTTTAAATGACTAAAATGGATATGTATTTCTAGGGAATGTAATTGATTTGTTGATAATTTTATAATATTTGAAAATAAAAAAAGCTAGGGAAGTGGAATAAAATAATTTGTTGGAAGAAGTTTTCTTTTAGCTTTTAAAAGCTCCAAATCCATAACTTCTGAAAGTTCCCCAGAAAAGCTAATAGCTTATTTCTTAAAAGCTGAAAAATGCTGTTTACCAAGAGCTTTATAGTCCCCCCCCTTTACCTTTCAAAAAGAGAGGTTGAGCAGAAGGAGGGGGAGGGGGAGGGGGGAGGGGGGTGGGGTGTGAATTTACCCTAAACGGGATTGTAGTAACTTTGCCCATCACCTTTCTTGGTTAGCTCTTGCACCGAAGCAGGCTCTTGAACACACTATCACTCAACATGATCTGAGCTTTATTATGTTAAAATTTGGTTTATTGAATGGGCCTAAAAATTATTTTCAATTTAGTTGCTGAACGAATATGAGTGAGCTCTCTTACTGAGCTGAACTTTGAGCCGTTCATAGAAAACTTGGTTGATTTGCGACTTGGCATGAACACAGTTGTTATGTCTGGGCTGGTAGCTGATGATGCTATTGAGTGTTCTCAGTTTTGATGTAATGTTTGTCTAAATTCCTGATAATCAGTGTCCATTTGTACAGTATGTCTTTTGGTTGCAGAAATTCAAAGATTCATATTTTACCTAATTCTTGTGGGGTTTCTAAGAAAAACCATGGAAAAGAGAAGGATAGAAATTTGAAATTCAATAATTTCTGTTTGGTTTTGCCTTCTGTGATACCTCTGCCAAGATTGTAAAATAATTTTTTCAGTTGACTATTTTGTTTTGTTTTCCTTTCCTTTCCTTCTAGTTTCTGAGTAATTAAATTGAACCAGTGTAAAATGGCCAAGATGCAAGGTCACTTCCTGTTCATTAAATTGTGGTATATGTATGTTTTGGGTTGACATTCTAAACTTATAAATTTAATGTGCCAGGTGAATGGCTGCCTATCATATTATGATAAAGTTCCTGATGGGTTTTACTTAATACATGGGATGGATCCCTATGTCTGGACTGTATGCACCGATCTACAAGAAAATGGTCGTATTCCATCAATTGAATCACTAAGGTCCATTGAACATAGTGTTAATTCTTCAGTTGAAGTCATTTTGATTGATCGGCGTAGTGATCCCAGCTTAAAGGAATTACAAAATAGGGTCCTTAGCATTTCTTGTAGTTGCATTACTACAAAAGATGTTGTTGATCAGCTTGCTAAGCTTGTCTGCAATCGCTTGGGGTGGGTTGTCTGCACCTTCTACTTACTAATTCCTGTAACTTACCTTTCTCGTATGCCTCTATAACCAAGTTTTTTGTTGTGACCACAAGGGGTGCAGCTTCCACTGGAGAGGATGACTTTGTTCCCATATGGGGTGAGTGCATTGATGATCTTAAGGATTGCTTAGGATCTGTTGTACTTCCAATTGGTAGTCTGTCTGTTGGCCTTTGCACGCATCGAGCTTTACTATTCAAAGTAAGTTTTTCTGATCAATTTACATTATTGTACTTTTTGAATCCATTCTTTAGTTGGAGGAATGAGATTGAGCCTTGACCTTGTGGTAAAAGGGTATTACATCCAAACCTGGAGGTTGCAGTTTCAATTCAGGGAAACGGCCTCTCCAGATGTGGAGGTAGGGTGTTTGTCATGCCCTCTCCAGATTCCTGATATGACATGGGAGCCTTATGTACTAGGTGTTACATTTTTATTCTACTTAGAGCTACCTCCCTTTATTATTTCTTTTAATTTTTTGATCTCATTATTTCGTTTGAATCTACAAGGTTAATTTTTTCAATAGAATTTGAGTATTGTTGATGTGTTTCTTTTCGTTTAAAATGCTCAATTGGACAAGAGTGTTCTCACTTCAATATTGTTCTTGCAGGTGTTGGCTGACACAATTGATTTACCTTGTCGAATTGCCAAGGGATGCAAATATTGTGCAAGAGATGATGCTTCCTCTTGCCTTGTTAGGTTTGGGTTTGACAGGTGTGCTTTATCAATCTTTATTATGTATGTTAATTTTGCTAATTATAGATGTTTTGATCAATTAACATGATCTGTTGACAATCTGTTGAGTTTGTTAATTACAAATGTCTATACTCAGCAAGTTTTAATGGGATATAAACTTGAAACTGATGCAACTTGCATTTAGAACAATATTATTTATGTTTTTTTTTTCCAAGTTGCAAAATTTTTCCTGGAAATATTGTGCTGCTTAATTCTTAAATGTGAAAATTATCAATTGCTTGGGTCATTGCACACTACTAAACTACCAATTGCTTAGCCGCTTAGGTCATAAGCCAGTATAGATCGAATGAACTTGGGGTGATCAAGTAATTCATCATCATAGTATTTCGTGAGTATGATGATGGCCTCAGTTTGGTTCTTGGAGTATTAACCTATTTAGTTTATATTTTCTAGTTTTTGCAGGAGAATAAATGAAGTATCAAGTATAAGTGGAGCCATGACTTGGATGTTTTTCATCATGCTGTTGTAATTCAATGATGCATTACTAGTTGATGTTATTATTTTTTTTTTGTGGAGTATTGAATCATATTATGTAAAGTAGTTCTGGCCTAGTTCCAGATGACTGTTGTGGCACCAAAATAGGGAAAGGTCTTTGTTTTTTTGTCCTTTTCTCCACTTGGTCTGCTTTGTTGAACAGATGGATTTATATTCTACTGGACAATATTCTAGATAGATGTGCCTCAATGGTTCAGCTGTTGCATTTGGCTTAAACATCTCATGAAGTGCGCTTGGTTATCATCTTCAGGGAGTATCTAGTTGATCTGGTTGGGAGGCCTGGATGCTTATGTGGGCCTGATTCCTTGCTCAATGGCCCATCTTCCATCTCTATTTCTTCTCCATTGCGCTTTCCAAGATTCAAACGGGTTGAACCTACAATTGATTTCAGTTCACTGGCCAAACAATATTTCTCTGATAGTCAGTCACTTAATCTTGTATTTGATGATGCTTCAGCAGGTGATCTCTTTAATTCTTCTAGGATTCTTGCCACATTGAATTTAATATTCTGATAATATGTTTTTAGATTTTGACAGTTTTATTTAATATGCAAGCTCTTTCATTCTTTCGCTTCTTTTCTTTGATATGTCTCTTAACAATATTAAGGACATCACTTGTACTTTTTCCTTGTTTCTGCTTTTGATGAATGATTTCTACCAAGTTAAACATTTGTTAAATAATATTTTTAATTGAGCATTTATCTGCAAGTTCTTCATTTTGCTGCTTGGTTGAAGTTGTTTGAGATTGTCAAGTTGTTCCTACTATGCCATTTCAAAATTTGAGTTTTCTCTAATTGGAAAAATTTGATGGAGTACCGCCTATGGATATTTCAGAGCAGTCGTACTCTATTCAAAGATTTAGAAATTAGATATTTATCTTTGAGAAAATTTGATATTTTATGAAGTTTAGTTAATTTAGAGTTGTTTTGGATATTTTAGCTCATTTGGGGTTTTATTTTAATATTTATTAACTTTGGGGTTACTTTATAACTTCGGTTTTTTTTTTTGGGTTATTTGTAATTTTCGATTGCTAATCTTTAAGTTTCTTGGTTGGCTACAATATAGGCTTATGGATTTAAGGAATTGTATTTAGTTTATTAAATGAGTCTTCTGTTTATTCTCACTTTCTGTCATGACGGTTTCTCCTACTTTTCTCAGGATAGTTTCTCTTTCTCATGACTTCTCTTTCTTCCTTTTTTTCTCTCTTTCTTTTATGATAGTTTTTTTCCTTTGCCCCTGGCAGCAGTCCCTTGAAAACCCCACTTAGTTCTATTTTGTAATTTAGCTTTTGTGTGATGTTTGTGAATATAATGAGTTGGCAGTTGGCACTAATATATATGGTACATTAATCAGATTTTTTTCCTAGTCTTCCTTGGAGTCCTTTTATCAATTCAATATGATACTCTAAATTTACTGGGAAAAGAATTTTTTTGAGTTATTGCTGAACTGCTTGTGATTGTAATGACAAATTGGAGTAGTTTTGGAATCTCTCTCACACTTGCATGTGTGCACGCATCTGCATGCGCACTCATGAAGTCCTTTTACATGATAGGCTCTTATACAATAGTAACTTTTTTTTTTTTTTTTAAAGATACCTTGTATCACTGCTAATTTTTTCTTCTGACACAGTTTTACATTGGTGGCATCCCTTGGTGCCCTTCAATGAATTAATTCTTTTCCGATCCAAAAGAAAAAACCTTTTGGTACGTGGAGATTAATATTGAGCATTTTGCTTTGCCACACAGTGTTTTTCTGACTTTCTTGCTTGAAGTATATCTTTTGATGACTCCTCAAGTCTGTTGTTCTTATCTTATGCAAATAATTCTGAGTTAAGGACTGGGAAGATGTCATAACTGACAACTATGCCCCGACCAAAAAAAAGAAAAAGAGTGCAGGGTCATTGAATAATTGTGGTTCTGCTTCTTCCTCTTTCTTTTAACAAACTATATCCATTGCATATTTTCTTTATATCTAGACTATTATAACACATTCATGTCAAATGAGTGTTGACGATTTTTGAACCTATCAATTACTGAAGCAGTGGGATTAATGAAGGGGTATTTAACAATCTCTATTTAGTTCTGAATTTGTTCCACTGAGGTACAAATATGAGATTTTCTTCATTTTATTTTATTTTGGAGAAAATAACTTCACATATGCTATTTTCCTTTTTCTGGAGCAACAGAGTTAAAGAAGGAAGGTTCTAGTTTAATTCTCTACCCATTCCAGTTGCTTTGAATTACGGAAGATTTCATTTTATTTTATTCTTTGGTGATAATGAATTCATGTATGTTATATTTCAATGCACTAAAATTTGATGCTGTTGTATTAGTTCTTAAAATAACTAGGTTGTAGTTATGTTTTCAAGATCATTGTCAGATTGTATGGTATTGATCTAGTCTAATGGAATGAATTTTGAGTGGTTTGATTTTTCTGTTACAGGCAATATTGGTGTTGAAGAAGTTGCTGGAGACTGTAGGAAATCTGCAGTTAGAAATGACAATGTGTCCATCTCAATCAACAGTGATGGAGTTCCTCATTTACATCAACCCCAAAAAGTTGTATGGCCAAGTTCCAGTGATGGAGATTCCCAACTGTTTCAATCATGTAATCCTTCTCAGAATATTTTAAGCTCAACAAACATGGTCAATGATCAAATCCCTATAAAGCACATCCCCCATGGTCGCAGAGGTGCTCAACCACTTTTGGCCTTATCTGATCCAAGGGTTGCAAGGATTGGTATGGTTAAAAATTTTCCAAGTAAATCAAGCAGAGAATTTTCCCTCGATGTGGAGGACTTGGACATTCCATGGAGTGATCTTGTCTTAAAGGAGAAAATTGGATCAGGTAGCTTGTTCCTATTTCCTTGAGGATCATTTTCGTGTGCAAACATGATGGTTGTTAATAGTTGTAGGAGTCATACACCTGATGTTGATGCAAATTACGTATGGAAGTAAAAAGAGACCAGAAAGTAAATGGAAAGATTGAGTGAACACCCATGTCTCAGTCTTTAGGAATAAAGGAGAGGAAAATTTCCGCTGTAGCAGGCTGAAAACGTTAAATCATCCAAAAACCTACTGAATACAACTAGGGAAAACCCGTTTAAAAGGTTCTAAGGTTGCCCTGGCAAAGAAACCAGCTTAACCTTTCATTTAGGTTCCAGAAGAAAACAAATAAAATGACCAAACACCCTTAAATGGTCACTTGATTTACTTAAAGGTCATACCGGACTTCTAAAATAAATTCCTAGTGACTGAAAAAACCTCAAACCGACCTAAGTACCTGGAAACTAAAAGAGAATAAGTAAACAGAAAAAATAAAGCCAAATGAGGGAAGATTGCATAGTTGGATTAGCTCCACATCAGTCTCTCTGGGCAACAGCTGTCTTCTTGTCACATTGAAACTGTCTTCAAAAGAGGAATTACCATAGTAAGTATCCAGGTGACGCATGTTGAAAACATCAAAGGTCTCGATGTGACTTGGAATTCAATTTGTATGCGTTGTCATTGATCCTTTCTTTCATCTCACGAAGACCGTTTTTTCCATGCACTTAGCTTGTTATATTTACCCCCTGGATACCTATCTTTTGTCAAAATAGTCCATACATAGTCACCAACTTCAAAATCGCACTCCTGCTTTGTAAACATGCTTCCTGTACTCTTTTGACTGCTATAAATTTGCTTTCTAACTTCTTCTATCTGCTTGATGCGAGTTAGCCATCTTGTCAACTTTGTTGGATGCTGCTTATAGATGATCTCCAACGGGCTTGTTTTATTGTCCTATTTTTTGATCTGTTAGTAGTAAATTCTGTTAGGAATTATTGTAGATAAAAACTTAAAAGATAGTGTTGTTGATGTAACAGAGTAGGGGATAGAATTATAAAAATCAAGATGGTATTAGGCCAAGAGATAATAAATATCATTAATGCTTATGCTCCTCAAGTAATCTTAGCAGAAAATCTTAAGAGACAATTTTGGGAAGATATGGAAAGTATTATAGATGGCATGTCAGAGATTGAAAAAATATTCATAGGAGGAGATTTGGATGGACACGTTGGAAGGGATAATAAAGGTTTTGAGAGGATACATAGAGGATATGAATATGGAGACAAAAATGAGCCTGAGGAGATGATCTTAGACTTTGCTATGCCATATGATTTTATTATAATGAATAATTGCTTTAAGAAGATAGAAGAACACTTAATAACCTTTAAAAGTGGAAAAAATAGAAGTCAAATTGATTTTTTTTTTTTAAACTAGGAGGGTAGATCATTTATCATGCAAGGAATGTAAAGTTATTCCAGGTGAAAGCCTAATCACACAACATAGAGTTTTAGTGTTAGATATATGTATTAACAAATGGAAGAAAAAGGATAAAATAAACCAATGTAAGAGAACTAGGTGGTGGAACCTAAAGGGAGAAAATATAATAAAATTTAAAGATAAAATGATCAAAATGGGGATTGGACTATAGAGGATGAGATAAATACAAATACTCTTTGGAGTAGGTTAGCTAACTTTATTCAAAAGATCTCAAAAGAGATTTTAGGTGAATTAAGGGGAAGATTTTCGAATAGCAAAGAAAGTTGGTGGTGGGATAAAGATGTCCAATAAGCCGTAAAGACAAAAAGAATTTGGTATAAAACATGGGAAAATGTAGAAACATGGATAACTTTGAAAAGTATAAAGAGGCGAGAAAAGATGCAAAAAAAACCATTAGTGAAGCTAAACACGAATTATTTAATAGTTTGTATGATAGATTAGATTTAAAAGAAAGGGAAAAAGGTATATTTAAACTTGCTAAAGCTACAGAAAGGAAGAGTAAGGACTTAGGAAATGTAAAATGTATAAAAAGTGAGGTTGATATTGTCTTGGTTAAGGATGAAGACATAAAAGAAAGATGGCGAAGTTACTTTAGTAAGTTGTTTAATGAAAACTAAATAGAAGGCTTAACTTAGAATTGATAAATGAGGAAAAGACTAAAAATAATAGATTTATTCGCAAAATTAGAGTTAACGAAGTTAAGTTTGCATTAAAAAAGATAAAAAAATGGAAAAACTATAGGACCTGATAACATCCCAATTGAAGTTTGGAAATGCTTAGGTGATAACGGAGTTATATGGTTAACTAATTTGTTTAACACAATTATCAAAACTAAGAAAAGGACAGATGAATGGAGGAAAAACACTTTAATACCTATAATACAAAAATAAAGGAGATATTCAAAATTGTAATAACTATCGTGGAATTAAACTTATGATTCATACGATAAAACAGTGGGAGAGGGTAGATGAACAAAGATTAAGGCTAGAAACGAAGGTCTCAGAAAATCAACTTGGTTTTATGCCTAAGAGATCCCCCACAGAAACTATATATCTTTTAAGAAGATTAATGGAAAAGTTTAGGGAAAAGAAGAGGGACTTGCATATGGTATTTATTGACTTAAAGAAAGCATATGATAGGGTACCTAGGGAAGTTCTATGGTGGATTTTAGAAAAAAAAAAGGGTATATATAGTTGTTATACTGATGTCATTAAGGTTTTGTACAATGGAGTACTAACTAGTGTAAGGACTATAGATGGAGAAACTAGAGAATTTTCAATCACCATACACAAATTAAGGATTTACTTTGAGCCCTTATCTTTTTGCTTTAGTGATGGACCAACTAACTAAGAGCATTCAAAATGAGGTTCCATGGTGTATGTTGTTTGTAGATGATATTGTATTGATTGATGAAACTAGGGGTGGAGTAGAGGCGCTAAGTTAGAAGTATGGAAAGAAGCTTTGGAATCTAGACAAAATATATGAAATGTAATTTTAGTAATGGAAGGAGGAATATTAGAGTTAAAAGTTAAAAACTTGATGATGATGAAATAAATAGTACTTGTAGATTTCGATACCTTGGATCTATTACGCAAGCTGAAGGAGAAATTGAAGATGATGTAATGCATAGAGTTAAAGTAGGTTTGGTAAAATGGAGAAGTGCTTCAAGTGTGTTTTGTAATGGTAGAATACCCTTAAAATTAAAGGGGTAGTTTTATAGGAAAACTATAAGACTAGCTATGCTATATGGATTAGAATGTTGGGCAACGAAAAAACAGAATATCCAAAAAGGAAAAGTTGCCGAGATGAGATAGGTGTAGCTCCTATAGAAGGTAAAATAAGGGAGGGATGACTCAGATGGCTTGGACACTTGCAATGTAGGCCACATAATGCGTCAGTAAGGAAGAGTGAGTGAGTTACTATGGGGGACAGTAGAGGGGGTAAGGGTAGACCTAAAACAACTTGGAATGAGATAGTAAGGATTTAATATCATTGAATTTGTCACAAGAAATGGTCCATGACCTCATAAATTGGTGGAAAATGATTCATAGAGCCGATCGCACCTAGTGAGACTTAAGGTTTGGTTTTGTTGTTGTTGTTTAGTAGTAAATTCTGCTTGAGGAAGAACTTGTTCACATTAGTTAATATTGAGGCTGACTAAGCTTTGAATCAAATTTCCAAGGCTTCTATTGGTAATTTTAGTTTGTTCATCAGAGTGTGGATGCCAAAACTAAAGTTCAGGTCAAATCCGAATTTCCTCCACAAAGTCCTCATAAAATGGCTAATAAACACTGTGTCTTTATAGGTATATATGGATTTTGGTACACAAAACAAGCAGACAATTCAAGAAACTGTTGATATTGAAGCATCCATAGGCTTCGAACAAGGTATAAAATGTGCACTCTAGAAAACTATTTCCACAACAACTAGAATAGAATCTAAATCTCATTTAATTTTGTGGTAGCCCTATGACAGACATGCAGCACCTTGAATAGGTAAAAGAGTGTATAACCTAGCATTCACCCTTTTGTTGATGAGTGTGGCAGTGGTCAAACCTGAGTAGCATCACTTCTTAATTTCATCCAAAACTAGCTTCCTTTAATCAAAGAAGAAGTCTCATCTCTTCCAAAATGACCATCATAATGTTGAAATCTGGCTAGTTTCACCCTTAGAGAGTAAATGACTTCCAGATGAAACTTCCATCTATATCATTCTAAACGATAGTCTAGATACATGTCCTTGATGCCGTCAAACTCCACAGCTTTAACCTTCATAGCTGATAATAGAAGAGATCATCGTCTTAAAGCACCAACTGGCTTATATTGTGCAGTTGATTGCTTCTGTGCAGTAAAGAAGAAACTCTGCAAAAAAAATTGCCCACATTTCCTTGATGAAGATTCACATTTCTTGCCCACATTTCCCACACAATGGCATAAAATTCCACATCATAACAGTGGTATGGTTCAGCCTCAATCCTCTTATCTTCTCACCGGTGGAGGCTACTGGTGTCCTTCTTGAAGTACCACTTCAATTCCAGTCGTCAAAGCATCACAATGCAACTCAAAATACCTCATCAAAATCTGGAAGAGGAAGTACAGTCTCTGATGGTTGATTAGTCCACATAAATGATCCTTGCTTCCTGCAATCAGTTGTTGGGGTTGCTGTATGATTGAATGCCATTATCTACACAATAAAGCTAATACATGAAAAACCTGGTGAATGCTAGTCTGGGTTGGCCAATATATATATTTTTTAGAGCAAAAGAAGAGATTTCGGTAATAAATTAAGAATTTACGTAAAAGAGAGCAAGATATCTCCCTATAAAAATCTGGGACAAACCTGAAAGAGAACATTAAAAACAGAATTTGAAAGAAAAAGTTAACAAACAAAACCACATCTCCTAATATCAAACCATCAGATTACGCCAATCTCGCTGGACATCCTAAAAGCTCACTCCATTGGAATACCCATAACCAACACACCACAAGGATGACATGTAGTGAATCTTTTCCCAAACCAGCGGACTATCCAACTTCTTCCCTGAAAAGAGTAATGCATTTCTTTCCAACCATAACCCCCACAACACTGCCAAAAAACCACATTTCCATAAAGCAGACTAGACCTTTCTCCTTCCAAAACCAACAAATGAAATAGCCAAAAATTCCTCCACCAATACTGGACAAACCAGCTTTCTCTCAACTCACCAAATAACTTGTTCCATACTCTCCAAGAAAAATCACAATGCAGGAAGAGATGAGATGCTATATCTGGATTTTTATAGCACAGCACACAAACATCTGGAGGAAGAAGTGCCTTAAATGGTCTCTTAATCCACAACAAATTGTTGTTATTGATTCTACCAAGCACGATCAACCAGATAAAAGCCTTAATTTTTAGGGGTTGGTCAACCAGCAACAGTTGTATTGGAGAATCTACTTGAATTCCTTGCGAAGAGACTTCATATCCCAAGAACAAACTTCAAGGTGTCATAAAGCTGCACATTTCCAAATTAATAAATAACATTGTATCCTATTGAGTACAGACAAAACAATCTGCATCTTGGTGCAGCACCAGAGTTTGATTGTACAAAGCGCATCATAGTAAACCACTAAAAACTTCCCAAATCCCAATGAAGGGATCTTAACACATGGTTAATCTCGCACATGTGATCTTGATTGGCATGTTTTGAAATCAGCCTTTCATTTTAAGTTTGGCTTTATTTTTCTGTTTAGTGATTCTTTTTTATTTGTCAGTCATTGAGGTCCTCTTTTTAGGGATATTTTGATCATTAGACATTTCTTCTGAACCTCGTGGCTCATAATTCATGTGACTATTAAGGGCCCCTTGTTCATTTTATATCTTGTTTTCTGCTGGACTGATTTGCAGCCCTTAGATTAATTCTAAATGAAGGGCGAAGATGGTTTCTTAGCTAGGGCAACCCTGAAACTTCTTGAAAGGGTTGTTTCTAGTTGCATTCAAATACTTTTTGGTTGTTTTAGTGTTATTTTCAGCTTGCTACAAGCCTACAACAGACTCGTTCATCTCCTTTTCTCCTAAGGATTGGTGTTGGTGTTCTTCTCTTAATCTTTCATTTCTATTTCCTGTATTTTCACTTTGAAATGCAATTTGCATCAGATCTTTACATAGCAATGTGCAATAATTATCTAGGATACTATGATGAAGAGAATGACAATTGGTTTTCAGGTTCTTTTGGAACTGTCCATCGTGCTGACTGGCATGGCTCAGTAAGTAATTTATTCATCTTTATGTTATTACCATTTTTAATCTATTGATAGCTGACCCCAGCTAGTGGGACTTATTGACTTAAAGTGTTGGCTGTTGTTGTTGATCCATAATTGACAAAGTAGATGAATGATATCATTAAAAAATGAAAATGATGGTGATATTGCAACATTAGATCCATTATGATGTTCGTAATGTTGATGTGTGTTATATCATTGGATTTTCAAATTCTTGCTTGTGTGGGAATTAGTCATAGTTCATAAAAAATGGTGATAGTTAGTGTAATACTGAAGGTAACAAATCATTGTGGATATTATGCAGGGGTGGCTGTGGTGGTTCCATGTCCATGAATTCCCTTTTTTTTTTTCCAGTTGGCAAACATGTGAATTTCACATGTTTTGAACCCAAAACCTTATCTAATAATGTTTTAAACAACCAGATCTGTTAATTTGTCTAATTGATGAATTAATTAAAAATTTTCAATTGAAAAATGTTAATTAATTTTTTAATTAGACTATATTAAAAATGTTAATTACAATAACAATAAACCAGCCTTAAGCCCCGCTAGGTGGGGTTTGGTCACATGAATCCTTTTCTGCCAATTTACACTATCTTGGGCAATTTTCTCCAACAAGTTGAGGGCAGTTAAATTCTTTTTTACCATCTCTTTCGCAGTAATTTTATGTCTACTCCTAGTCCTTCTATTGCCACTTAAGGCACTAACAGTAACTAGTTCACTCTTTCTAGTGCACTATTTGTCCTCCAACCTCTCTCTTATCTTCTATGGGTGCTACGCCTAATTAGAGTTAACGAAGTTAAGTTCGCACTAAAAAAGATGAAAAATGGGAAAGTTATGGGACCAGATAACATCCCAATTGAAGTTTGGAAATGCTTGGGTGATTACGGAATTATATGGTTAACTAATTTATTTAATACAATTGTAAAAATTAAGAAAATTTTAGATGAATGGAGGAAAAGCACTTTAATGCCTATATACAAAAATAAAGGAGATATTCAAAATTGTAATAATTATCGTGGAATTAAACTTATGAGTCATACGATGAAACTATGGGAAATGGTAGTTGAACAAAGATTAAGGTTAGAAACGAAGATCTCAAAAAATCAATTTGGTTTTATGCTTGGGAGATCTACCATAGAAGCTATTTATCTTTTAAGAAGATTAATGGAAAAGTTTAGCGAAAAGAAGAGAGATTTGCATATGATATTTATATTGACCTTGAGAAAGCATATGATAGGATACTTAGGGAAGTTCTGTGGTGGGTTTTAGAAAAAAAGAGTATATGTTGTAGGTATACTGATGTCATTAAGGATATGTACGATGGAGTAATGATTGGTGTAAGGACTATAGATAGAGAAACTAGAGAATTTCCAATTATCATAGGTGTACATCAAGGATCTGTTTTGAGTCCTATCCTTTTGCTTTAGTGATGGACCAATTGACTAAGAGTATTCAAAAGGAGGTTCCATGGTGTATGTTGTTTGCATATGATATCGTATTAATTGACGAAACTAGGAAGGAAGTAGAGGCTGAGTTAGAATTATGGAGAGAAACTTTGGAATTTAGAGGCTTTAGGATAAGTAGAAATAAAACAAAATATGTGAAATGTAATTTTAGTAATGATAGGAGGAATATTGGAGACAAAGTTAAATTTGATGATGAAGAAATAAATAGCACTTGTAGATTTTGATACCTTGGATCTATTATGCAAGCTGAAGGAGAAATTGAAGATGATGTAATGCATAGAGTTAAAGCAGGTTGGGTAAAATGGAGAAGTGCTTCAAGTGTGCTATGTGATCGTAGAATACCCCTAAAATTGAAAGGGAAGTTTTATAGGACAACTATAAGACCAACTATGCTATATGGATCGGAATGTTGGGCGACGAAGAAACATAATATCCACAAAGTAAAAATTGTCGAGATGAGAATGCTTAGATGGATGAGTGGTATAATATTGAAAGATAAATTAAGGAATGAATATATTTGTGGTAAGTTAGGTGTAGCTCCTATAGAAGATAAGATAAGGGAGGGACGACTCAGATGGTATGGACACTTGCAACGTAGGCCTTATAGTGCACCTGAGCAAGAGTGACTTAGTTACTGTGGGAGGCAGTAGAAGGGGTAGGGATAGACCTAAAATAACTTGGGAGGAGATAGTGAGTAAGGATTTAATATCCTTGAATCTATCAAAAGAAATGGTCCATGATCGCATAAATTGGCGGAAAATTATTCATATAGCCGACCCCACTTAGTGGGACTAAGGCTTGGTTTTGTTGTTGTTTATTTTTTTGGATATGTTGTTTCATAGTTGTGCAACATTCAAATCCATGTAGTATAGCTGGTGTTATAGCTGTGTTATAAAACTTCCCTTTTGATTTTAAGGGTATTCTCATCACATAGCATACCCCAAGCACTTATACATTTTACCTCCAGTTTCAATTCTTTGTATTACATTTTCTTCAATTTCTCCTTCTACTTGCATAATATATCCAAGGCAGTGCTATTAATTTCTTGACCATCAAGTTTAATCTTTTCTTCAATATTCCTCCTATTATGATTGTAATTATATTTGATATATTTTGTCTTATTTATACTTATTATAGAAACTTATAGATTCTAAAGCTTCTCCCCACCCATTGTTTTTTCAGTCAAGACAATATCCTTTGCAAGCAACATACATGGTAGAACTTCATTTTGGATACTCCTAGCTTTTTTTTTTTCGATAGAAAAAATAAATTTCATTAATTGGGAAAGAATTTACAAGGAGGGAGAATAAGACAGCTCCAAAAAAAAATAAATCAAGAACAAACCAGAAAAAAAACTAAAACAACAAAAAACATAAATCAAGTCAACTAGTTCTTCCAAGCCCTATTTAAATCTTGAAAGCTAGCTTCCTTGAAAATTCCAAACCCGACCCACCCTAGGGAAGTCATGAACTGAATCTTTTCTCTAGGTCGTGCAAGTTTAAATGTCTTTCCCCTTCTTTTTTATGTAGTCGATATAAATTAGTATATGCTTTATTTAATTTCACTAACAATTTTTTTTTTCATTTTCTTTTGCCTCTTTATACTTTCGAAACTTTTCCAATGTTTCTATAGTTTTTCCATGTTTTAAACAAAATTCTTTTTGTTAGCATGGCTTTTTGGACATCTTGAGCCCACCACCAACTCTCTTCACTCACCGGGAATCTTCATTCACCTAAAATCTATTTTGTTGTCTATTTAATAGAGCTAGCTATCCAATTGCAAAGAATGACTGTGTGTGCTATCCTCTATTGTCCAATCATCATCTTTGATCATTTTATATTTAAATTTTATTATATTTTCGCCCTTTAGGTTCCACCATCTAGTTCTCTTGCATTGATTTATGTGTCTTTTTTAATACGCATATCTAACACTAAAACTCTATGTTGTGTAGTTAAACTTTCCCTTGGAAGAAAATGCATGAGCCATGCATGTAACACAAACATGACATCACTTTGGCTTAAACACAAGCAGTCAACACCTAGTGTCAAAATATAGGTGTTGAAAACTATTGTAAACCTAGTTCAATAGCATAATTGCATATGCATACACTCTGATAACTTCACAACTCTTACATGATAAGCGATCAACCCTCTAGTTAAGAATATCTATTTGAATTTTATTTCATCCATTCTTGAAGGTTATTAGGTGTTCTTCCCTCTTCTTTAAAACATACAATTGTAATAAGATCATCTAACATGATCAAGTCTAAGATCATATTAACGGACTTATTTTTACCTCCATATCCATGTCCTCCACGTATCCCCTCATAACCTTTTTTGACTTTTTCAATATCTCCATCCAAATCAGGTCCTATGAATATTTTTTCAGTCCCTAAAATCCCTTGTATAATATTATCCATATTTTCACAAAATTGTCTTTTAAGGTTTCCTGCTACTCCTGTTTGAGCATAAGCAGTAAACACTAATGAAATTTATTATCTCGTCCTTATATCATCATGATTTTTATGATTCTATCTCCTACTCCTTTAACATCTATAAAAAACTATCTTTTACGTCTCTGTCTTGATACCTATTCTATTCTTTTGTTTTTATTTTCTAATGTACCAAAGTTTCAATATTGAATTTTCAATTTCTCTAGCTTTCGCCCCCCACCCACTTAGTTTCATTGTGTTAGTTATCTCCAAGCTTTTATCAATGTGTCCCTGTATACAATATTTAAATTGTTAATTAAAATGGTTAATTGGAAGATATTAAAATGGTAACTAATAAATATTAATTAAATTGTTACTAGAAATAATTAAAAATGTCAGTTTTTTAATAATATTATTGTTAACATAATTTAGTAATATTATTTTTTGTTTTGTATTATAATATGTTAATTATATGTTGAAATATAATAACATTATTATAATAAGTGAACACTCATAATAGAAGTGATTATCCAAACACCACTTATTTTATGAGTAGTACTTATTTTTAGACACAACTGAACATGTTCAATACTTTCCAATTTAGTGCTTATGACCTGTTTCCCTCAGCAGTACTATTTTCAGAAAAGTACTTTTCTATAAGTCGTCTCAAGCAATATCTTAAGACTTCCACGACTATTGTTTGGAGTTCTGCAGCACGGTTGCCACAAGAGACCCACCATTAAGCTGCATTACAATATCCAAAGCATTTTTCTTTCGAGTCATCAATCATCATCTATTTTATGCTAGGTACAAAATTCAATTAATCCAAAATTTTTCAAATTACCATCACTAGGATTTGTTCTTCTAACACCCCTTTGACCTAATGGTGTTCCAAATGAATCTTTCTTGTTGCAAAACATCAATTATAAATTGAAATTCAATTCAATACTTCAAGGCGTTGACCTAATGGTTTTCCAAATGAATCTTTCTTGTTGCAAAACATCAATTATAAATTTAAATTCAATTGAAGACATCGAAGCAAGCTTGTTCCTTGTATATGATTGTAAAAATAAGTGATTCAAATTAATCAATCTGCCATGCATCTTTTTTTTTTATACTTGATTGACTGTGTTTGCTTTGGTTTCATTCATATGATCACTGATATAACTCCATACATAAACTCCAATATTTAGGGCATACCTTGGATCAATGGTAAGGTTGCTCCTTTGTGACCGGTTGGTCACAGGTTTGAGTTGAAGGAAACAGTCTCTGTGCGTTGAAGCAAGGGTAAATGTGCATATATTGTGATGACCCTTCCCTTACCCTTGCAAAGTGGGGAGCCGTGTGGCCCGGGGACACCCTTCATAAGCTCCCAATGTTGTGATTGTCACTATATTGTAGTTGGGGATTTAGACAATAGCCTACAAAGAATTAATAGTATAATTTAGCACAATTCCAATTGTACAAACATTTTTGTGTAAAAAACTTATAAACTATAACATATCCGTTGCATGCAAATCAGCATGCAGATAGAAATTCAACGTCTTTTCTATGATTTTTTCAATAATCCTTGTACTAACTAAAGTCTTTCAGGATTGCAAGCTTGGTCTATTCATTGCCTCACGAACAAAAGCCTTGGTTGGTTTCTCATTTCAATAAATAAGAAAACCTTGACAAAGATTCATTGCACATTTATAATATCTTTTGCCTTTGACCAAAAATTTGTTCCCGGTATAATTTTCGTCACATTGTAAAGAAAAAATTCCCTTACTTCCCCCACCTAGAATTTTCCATCCATCAGATTGGAACATCTTCCCCATACCTTTCTTTTGTCTAAAAATGCTTTCTAATGGAATGAAATTGCTGGCGACTCTGGTAATAACTAGCCTTAGCAAACAGCAATTTTTTTATTGTTGGTAAATGTAATTCATCACCTAAATATGATTATAGATGAAAGATGTAATTTTTTTCTTTTTGCAGGAGAAAACATCCATGGAAACCTTTGGGGCCCTTTTGATTTTGGAAAATATTTTCAGTTTTTCAATTTTTAGTTTTCTAAAGAATTATAAAAATTTTAGCTTATTTTTAAATTTTTCTAAATTCATATTAAACAGATAGAAAATAAAGAGTGTTTAAATGTGTTAAACAAATTTTTATTTTTAATTTCTAGATTTCAAAATAACCACAAAAAAGACAACTTGTTTTCCAATTTTCCAAAATTTATGTATGGTAGTTCTTACGCTGCGTTTGGGAGTATGGATTTCGGACCATGAATTTGGATTTGGGTGGATTTGGAAATTTTTAAATATGTTTTTATATTATATCTTATCTTAATCTAATATAAATTCAAATCCGATGTCTCTCCAAACATAGGATAGAATTATGGCTTTTGGGGCTTGAATTTGGATTTGTGTGGATTTAGAAGAACTTTTACACATAATCCACACAAATTAAAGTCAAAACATCCAAATTCCATTCTTCCATACGGAAAGTAAGAGTTAGAAATCTAGACAAATAATGAAACAATGTTTTCCAAGTTTCCTATATAAATTTAGAAAATTGGAAAACAAGGTGGCAGTTTTGTAATTATTTGAAAATTAGAAATGAAAAATAGTACTATTTTCACGGGCAAATAATGCCAAAATTGTTTATTGTTGTTCTTTTATCTCATAAAAATCTTGTAAAAATGAGAAAAAAAAAAACTTTGTAAGTTTCTTGGAAAACTAAAATGGAAAATGGAAACCATTTTCCAAAACTAAACAGGCTCTTGGTTTCCCCAATATCATGGAGAATAAGGTCAATGCATTATGCAGCAGTTGCCACTCGTTATGTGTCCCAGCCATGCTCTCACCAATCTCCTCCACTCTGTCATGCATCTGTGGATAAACATCAGTTGCATCAACAGATACATTAAATACAATGTTTCAATTAGCGTAGATGAGGAAATTAATGATATGCTTTCTTGTGGGACCTAGCCAGCCATCACACATCATGCCTTGTGTTTTCCCTGAAATCCTCTAGAGCACGCTTTTAACCCCTTGAATTCTTCTTTCAGAGAAATGATTGAAATTTCATATGGACGAGGCAACTTGAATCCTTTCCCAACCTATTTAGCATTGCATATCATGCTTGATAACCAAGGAGAATTTGCTACATTGGCAGAAATGTGGTTGTAGATTTAAGAATGCGGCACTGCATGCCCATTTTTATTTTTGAGACACTGTCCTAGATGTGCATGAGGGAATGAATTGATGCCACCACACATTATATCCATCCAACTAGTCTGTCATTGGATAAAAATATGAAAGCTGCCCCTCTCATCCAAAGCTCTCTAATTCTAGCAGGCATTTACTTCTCTACATTGAACAAGTCAATAGTCTTCCTTTCTTGAATGTGCATAATTGTCTTTGATTCCACTTTTTCTAATAAAGAAGGGGGTTTTAGAGACAGCAGGCGCTTCTTATCTACCAGAACGGGCTCTGGACCCTTTGTAAGGTTCTTGTCAATTCAGCATTGTTTGGCACTTCTACTTTGAAGTTAAGGATCCGTAGCCCTTAAACCTAGGTTCTGGAGTATCAAGGTTAATCCAGTGGAGGCAACTTCCAAGATCACCCTCAGGAGAAGTGCCCAATGATCCCTACTAGCTCTTTTTACCATGCTTTGATGCTTTGTGTTTCTACCAGCACCACTAGCCCCTTCATCATAATGATGCATGTCTCAATCTTTAAATCTGTCTGTATTCTTCCCATTCTCTAATTCCCTTAAACTCTCCCTTCTTGCAATTATTATCTTATGATCTTCATTTTCCCTTCGTTTAATGATCCCCTTATCTTCATCCCTACGAGAATCTCAATCTATTGTTTCTTCTAACCAAGGTCTTAAATTTCGATTTCGACTCAAATTTCGAAGCTCCAAAAGTACGGAAATTTCGACGGAAATTTCGATTTCGATTTCGATGTCAATTTCAATTTCGATTTGAAAAAGTAAAGGAATTCAATAATAAAGCATGGAATTCTTTGTGAAGCTTTAGAAATGGTTAACAAACATAATAATATAAGTTTTAGGACTAATATATTACAAATTAAATACATCTATGTTTTGTATGAGGTGGAAAAGTTGTAAAATAGTATGTGCATCAAATATATTTAAGATAATGTACATTAAACATATTCAGTTAATACAAATGAAATTCATAAATCATTTAAATATTATTTAATATACAAATAATGATAATTTAGACATGAATGGTTAAATAAAATGTTACTGTAAGTTTATTTTTTCATATAATTTCAAAAGCACTTGTAATAATCTTTTGTTCTGACAAAATCAATAAAATAAATAAAGATAGAATTTCACTTCACTCCTAAATTTCTCATTTGAATTCTAAGGAAATTTTATTGTATAGTTAAAATTTGGGCAAGTTTCGCTAAAATTTCGAGATTTCGATAAATTTCGGATGATTCATTGAGATTTCGACAGAAATTATCAAATGCCATTTCGATTTTGGGGGTGACGGAAATCGAAAATTTCGACGTAAATTTTGACAATTTCGTGGAAATTTAAGACTATGCTTCTAACTATTATCATATTTGTTGCTTTTGCTTCTTTTTGTGTGTGTGTGTGTCATGGTTTTAAATAAAGGCCGCGACCGTTACGTAACGCCGTTACGTAAAGGTTTTTTGGGTTACCGATACCGTTACACACCGCGAAATCGGTGGGAAGAAAAATCACAACCGTAGCGGCCGTTATGGACCGCGACCATTATGTAAAGGCTGCTACGACCGTTACGTAACCGCTACAGGACTGTTACACCAAAAAAATATTTTATTTTTTACTTTTTCTTCTCACTTTATCTCTCTCTTTCATATATCATTTTCAATATACCAAGTGGCAAAAGGGGGAAAAGATTATAATGAGGATGACAATGATACAAAATTTACTATTTCTTTAAATACTCACAATAGATGCATTAATTAACAATTTCAAAATACTAACTTGTTAGGAAATTTTTTTTTTAATAATATTAGTAATGTGATATTTATGTTCTTTATTTTTTAACTTCAACCTTCTTTCTTTTCTAGCTATTTTATATTTATATTATTCGTATGTCTTATGTGACTAATAGATTAATGGAGTGTATAATGTATTTTATTTTATTAATTCATTAAGCACACATAAGAATTTATCACAGATAAGAACAATGAGAAGTATAAATACGCGCACACATGTAATTTTCTATCAATGATGGTTTAAAACAAATGTAAACTTGTTATCCTTACCAAATAACTTAGTTACTCGAACTAAAGGGTCCAAAATACACTAAAACCCTTTCTAAGAATAGCTAAAAGCTTAAAACATGCAAGTACGCTAATATGCACAAGGTTGTGCGTGCTTCAAAAAAATTCACAGCCGTTACACCCGCTTCCCATTATGTAACATCCGCTACTCTTGCTTCCCGTTACACCTGTTACCGTTACGTTACGCTACCCGCTACCGCGATTTAAAACCATGGTGTGTGTGTGTTTCTCTGTGTGCAAGTGCGACTCTTTTTCATTTGTTTTAGATGTTGCATTGTATTTGATCCATCTTCTGAAGAAATGTTTGGACACCTTGACACTTAAACTTGGTCATGGGCTAAGTGTTACTTTAATCTTGTGATACTCCCCTAAAGTATTTCACACTCGGAAAAAGACCTTGCATCTGACGCAATGCCTATTTCTATCCATAGTTTGAGCATATTGCTACCCAGTATCTTCTCTAGGACATCGTCCCCACAACTACCCTCACCCCAGTCCTGCGATCACAAAGCATCCTATAGCTTTTCAAAGCCCCAAGCAAGAAAAAAAGAGGGGGGGAGGGGGAGAGAGAATAATGGAGAAAAATAGTAGAAATTTAAAAAAAGGAAAAAATTTGCATAAGCGGTAAGCTGACAAGTAAGCCCCAAAAAGTATTTAGTTGTTTTCAATTTTACATTGATGGAATGAAACTAGTAAACAACACATGATGTCATTTGATCAATATATTCATAAGTCATAAGTAAAAGTTATAGCATATTTTATTGCATTTGTAATGCCCATGTAAATTAGTAACATAAATATAAAAAAATGTATTGACATTATAAAAATAATTTTACTGATTTTATGACAATATTATAAGTTATAACTAGCTAATACAAAATAAAGTAGAAAAAATAGATTATAAGTAGCAACTATGAATTTTCACTCATAATCATATGAAATAAAACAAGAAGAACGACAACAATCCTTAAGTCCCACTAGGTGGGGTTGACTATATGAATGTTTTTTTCCAATTCATTCCATCGAGAGCATTTTTTTTTTTTCTATTAGATTAAGAGCTACTAAATCCTTCTTCACTACCTGATTTGAAGTCATTTTAGGCATATCCCTACCCTTTTTCTACTAGAGACAACTAATTCACTCCTCCTCAGAGGTACACTACTAGGCCTTTGTTTCAAATGTCTGAACCAACTAAGCCCTCCCCCCCCCGGGCCGCCCCTTTATCTTATCTTCAACTAGTGTTATGCCTAGATTATTGTGTATATACCCATTCTTTAATTTATCTTTTAATGTTATATCACTCATCCAATTTAACATTCGCATTGCGGCAACTTTTTCTTTTTGTACTTGTTTCTTGGTTGCCTAACATTTGGTATCATAGAGCATACCTTATAGCCGTCTTACAGAACTTTTCTTTTAATTTTAAGGGTATTCTATGATTACCCAACACACTTGATGCACACCATTTTACCAACCTGCTATAATTCTATGTATTACATCTTCAATTTTCCCGTCCGCATTTATAATAGATCCAAGATATTGAAATCTTTGAGTATTATTAATTTCTTGATTATCATGTTTAATCTTCTCTCTTTTACTCCTTAAATTATTGAAATTACATTTCATATATTCTACCTTATTCCTACTTATCCTAAACGATATCATCTGCAAACAATATAACCAAGGGATCTCGTCTTGGATATTATTGGTGAGGTCGTCAATCACTAAAGTAAAAAGATAAGAACTCAAAGTAGAAACTTGATGTACATCAATTATGATTGGAAAATCTCTAGATTCCCCCCTTACAGTACTAATGGTAGTTATTACTCTATCATACATATTCTTAATGACCTCAGTATATCTACTGCATATCCCCTTCTTTTCTAAGACCCAGCAAAGAACTTTCCTAGGCACTCTATCATAGCTTTCTCAAGGTCAAGAAAATCCATATGCAAGTCTCTTCTTTTCTTAAAACTTTTCCATTACTTTCTTAAAAGATAAATAGCTTCTACTGTCGATCATCTAGGCAGAAGACCAAATTGATTCTTTGAAACCCTTGTTTCTAGTTTTATTCTTTGTTTAATTACCCTTTCCCAAAGTTTCATTGTATGACTCAATCTTAATTTCACGATAGTTATTACAATTTTGGATATCGCCTTCGCTGTTATATAAAGGAATCAACGTGTTTTTCCTCCATTCCTCTAGTATTTTCTTGGTTACCAGAGCAATGTTGGATATATTAGTATATATTTCTTTTATCCCCTAAATATTTCCAAACTTCAATTGGTATGTTATCTGGTCCTATTGATTTCCCACTTTTCATCTTTTTCAAAGCCATCTTAACTTCAATGACTCTACTTCGTGAATAAATCTCCTATTTCTAGGTTTTTCCTCATTTGTCACTTCCAAGTTCAATCTTTCATTTTGGTTTTCATTAAACTTACCAAAATATCTCCACCACCTCACTTTTACATCTTCTTCTCTAGTTAAAACATTATCATTCTTGTCCTTTATATATTTTACATTACCTAAATCTTTGCATTTTTTTCTCTAGCAAGCAAGTTTATAAATGTCTCTCTCCTTCGTTTGTATCTAATCTATTATCATAAGCTCTATGTTTAGCTTCACTAATGGTCTTTTTTGCATTTTTTCTTTCCTCTTTACACTTTTCAAGGTTTTCTATAATTCTACAAGTTTGCCAATTTTTATACCAATATCTTTTTGTCTTAACGATTTTTTCGACTTCTTGATCCCACCACAACTTTCTTTACTATCTGAATATCTTCCTTTGGACTTGCGTAAGATCTCTTTTGCCATCTTTATGATAGAGTTAGTCATCTTATTCCAAACAGTATTCGCATCTACCTTACCTCCTATTGTCCAATCACACACTTTGATCATTTTATCTTTGAATATTACTATATTTTCTCCCTTCAAGCTCCACCATCTAGTCCTCTCATGTTGATTTACTTTACTCTCTCTCCCATTTTTTAGTATGTATATGAGGACTATGTTGTGTAGCCAAATTTTCACCTAGAATAACTTCACAATCCTTACAAGATAGACGATCCCCCTTCCTACTTAAGAATAAATCTATTTGGCTTTTATTTTGCCCACTCTTAGAAGTTATTAAGTGTTCTTCTCTTTTTATAAAGCAAGTATTCAATATAACTAAATTGTAAGACATGCCAAAATCTAAAATTTTATCGCCGATTTTCATTTTTATCACCATATCCATATCCTCCATGTATCCGTTCATAACTTATATTATCCTTACCAATGTGTCCATTCAAATCACTCCTATAAATGTCTTTTTAGATGTTGGTCTCCTTTGTAAATTATTATCTGTATCTTCTCAAAATTGTCTCTTAAGATTTTTTGTTAAGCCTATTTTGGGAACATACACACTAATGACATTTACTACCTCTAGGACTAAAGCTATCTTGATTTATTGATTTTATTTCTTATTCTTTTAACATCTACTATGTTATCTTTTAGTTCTTTGTCTACAATAATTCCCACTCCACTTTTATGTTCCTCTTTTTCTGTGTATTAAAGTTTAAACCCTGATTTTTTAATTTCTCTAACTTTCTTCCCTCTACCCATTTAGTCTCTTGAAGGAAAATTAAGTTACTTTTCCTTCTAATTATTGTTTCCATTATTTCCATGCTTTTGGCCGTTAAGTGTTCCTATATTCCAAGTTGCTAATCTAATCTTAGTTTCTTCTGCTAACTTCTTAGCCCTTTCCCTTATATATTGACTTAGTCCATCCCCTTGGTCTGGGTGGATAAGGATTCATAATCATATAAAATAAAGAAAAATAAAATACAAAACATACCATCTTGGTAATGAAATTGTAATTTGTAAATGGAAAGATGTTGCTTGGACCAAATAACTCAATATTATAGTGCAAATCTTGATTATAGATGAGTGCATAATGAAATGAAAGCATTAGAAAGAGTTGAGTTAAGAAGCAAAGAGGAAAAAACAATAAAAAAAAATGGGAGAAAGATAAAAAAAAATTCATAAAAAATGTAAAAAAAAAAAAAAAGCAGATGCAAGACTTTCTTATTTTATTAGTAGATTTGTGATTTATAAGCACAAGTAAGCTCAGGTGCACAAAAGAAGAGCACTTGAAAATGTGAATGGCACTTAGGTTCTCAGAAGTTTGCCTAGAAGATGAAGTCCAACTTTCAATGATTATGTAGGTTAGAAAGATCCTTTCTTGATTTAAATTAAGTTAAAAAATAGAGCCAAAAGAAAAAAAGAGAAAAAAAAAAAAAAACAAATGGCAGCATTTTAAGTCTGCTATTCAGTTCATGATTTGGGGCTCCAACTTTCAGAAATCTCAATTTGAATCCTTTGTTCTGATGCAAAAAATCATGTCGATTCAGCTTAGAAATATGTGTCCCCCCTCCCCATCCATCCTCCCTCCCAGTCCTAGGACAACGAAGCACCCTCTAACTTTTGAAAAGCTGCAGATGAGCGGGGAAAACAATAAAACAAACAGAAAGAAAAAAGCTCAAGTGGTAAGCCGGTTAGCAACTCCTAAATTGTTTTGGGTCCGTGTGGTATTGTTTTTTTGTATTTTTCGTTTTTTCATTTCCATACAATGAAGAAACAAATTATGAAAATATGTTTGTTAACTGTCGACAGCAAGCTCAGGTGGCCCTTTTTGGTTGCCAACATGCTTGGTAACTATTTGAAAAATAAGTAAAAAAAACCAAGCCATTGGTTCTCTAACTTACCAATTTATTTTAGAAAACAAAGTTGCCCCTTCAATTTAGTTTTGAAAAGGTAAAACAAAGGAAAACCTTTTTGAAAAGAGATTAGGTTTGGAAGACCCAGGGTTGAAGGTAGCCCTTTGCACTTTTTTAAAATGAAATTTAAATGCTTAGCACCCTAAAACACCCATTCCAAGAATGGTAACCGCACTTACCACATGTTTGTGTGTGTATGTCTCCAATTTTGAGGATAATTTTTTGAAGAAAAGGTCAAAAATAAGAAAAAAAGATTAAGTTGCAGCAATGGTCAGTCGACCGCCTACTGCGACTTTCCTATTCTTTGTTTGCAAAAAACTTTCTGGTCTTAAACTTTTTTTGAAAAGGCTTTCATACAGTTTATGTAGAGGATTTAGCCTCATGAAAACTCTTCTATTAGTGCCCTTTTCAAAATAAAAACACATTCATGCATAAAAAGGAATAAAAGGAAAGGGAAGAAGAAGGAAAGGAAAAGAAATCTTTATGTTTTTTGTTTTTTATGGCTGAGTCTACATGAAGGGGAGCTAAGACGCAATGGTAAGGTTGTCGCTGTATCACTTGGAGGTTATGGGTTCAAGGTGTGGAAACAACCTCTTGCAAAAATGCAAGGTAAGGCTGCGTACTATAGACCTATTGTGGTCCGCCCTTTCCCCAGACCCCATATATGTGGGAACTTTGTGCACCGAGCTGCCCTTTATGGCTGAGTTTACATGTGTGGATTGCCTACATATCCTCCAAAGACGAATCAAACCATTTGTGGTTCTTCAAAACATTTTCCAAGTTATCATTCAAAAACAATTGGGTGGAATCCTTGAAATCACTTGAAATCTCCTGAAAATACTTGTATTTTTTGTTGAAAGATCTTTATTTTGTTTTGAAAACTCTGACCTCCCAATGAGTCCTCTATAAAGCAGAGATTTGGTACCAAGTTAAGTTTGAAAACATACCATTCTTCCACCATCAGGACACTTGATAGGCAATTACTTTAAAAAATAATATTTTACTCTCTTAAACTTGAGAAAGTGTGGATTTTTTTTGTGGGAGAACAACAAACTTGCCTTGAAAACTTGATTTTTGGAAACTTGATTACTTTAGAGAATGCCCAAATGTCACATGATGGGCATTTACTTCAAGATTTTTGGTTTTAAACTTGACACTTGAAACCTCTTGAAGATTCTCTTTTAGGCTGGAATCTTGGTTTTTCATCGAAAAATCATAAAACCACAGAGATATCAACATTTAGACTTGACCATACACTCCAGAGTGTGTTTAGACCCAAGAACATCATGGAAAGCACAAGAAAATTTTTAAAATTGGTCAAACAGGCCGGTCAATCGTGTTTGTGCTTGCAGACTGGTCAACCGTTCACTTCTAGCCAATGGCTACTTTTAAAACCAGGGTGCCGGTTGATTGTGCTTGTAGGTCGGTTGACCGTTTGTATGCTCCTTCAATGAAAAATGCAAATTTATTGAAACCTAATGAAAATTTTTCATGAATTAAACTATGACTTCATTCTAGACACAATTTAAATGACATCTCTCTTCATAACTCATGATTTCATTAAAAAAAAAAACTACCATTTACATTAATAACATTGCCACATATATGGTTTGAAAAAAAAAAAAATCAAAACACACTTGAATTATAAGAGAAGAATGAGTGGATTGTCCTTAAGCCATTACAACAACTGTATATGAAGTGGGGATACACTTTGGAATATCCACACATTCTCACAAGAGATAAAATGAAATCCTCTTCAAAACCCAAAGTGCCCTTTGTATTTCCCATGTCTCTCTCTGCAAATTGCTTCCTTACCCTCACTTGGATGTGCTCCAATAGTCCCCCAAAGGGATCTATTTATTGAGCACCCAGAAGATGGAGGGAACCAATGACTTTGATTTGAATTTCAAAAATTCAAATTCAAACTAGCAACTACCAACTGCCAATCAAATGAGAACTCAAAATTTTAAAATTTCATTGGGTCGGTCAACTGCCTTGAGAGGCTGGTTGACCGCTATTGGATGATGCCAAAACCCGAGAAGTAGGGCCGATCAACCGTCCTATGTTGCAATCCTTTTTCTTTGTTGAGTACAAAAATGACTTATCATTTGTGTTGGTAGTTTTCTCTTTCTATTGTTTTTTAGCTACTTGCAAAAAATTAAGAAAACCAAATTTCACGGTTTTCAGTTGGTTTGGCAACTTTTTTGCCAGAATGTTTTGAGTACCCAAAATCAATTTTTTTGGATTAAATTATTCATTTTATACATATTTTTTAATTAAAAATAAAATAAAATTATCGTATCATTTTAAAATATAATCAAAATAAAAGTGTCCAAGAAATTTTGGAAAAAAATTAAAAAATCCATTTAGAAAATATTTTATTATTTTTCAATTGTCATGTACACATTAAGATTGTTCTTGTAAAGTGAAGTTTGAAATATAATAATTAAATAAAATAGTTATAATATATTGTATTTTTATTACAGTTTTTATTTTTTATTTTTGTAATTCTATTATTTAATTTTTTTAATTTTTATTTGATTCAAGGACAAAAATGACCATTTGTTTAATCAAGTTTTTAATTTGTTTTAGTTTTAGAAATATTAACCAAACAAGTTGCTGGTTTTCGATTTTTAGTTTCTGTTTTAGGTTTTAGTTTTAGTTTTCATTTTCACAATTTTTAACAGTGATACCAAATGATCCCTTTCAATTTTTTATTGATGAAATGGAACAAATGAAAAATGCATCCAGTGTTGTAATAAACATTCACTAATCTGAAGTAGAATTTACACTTTTTGTTTTTTGCATCTATAATGTCCGACATAAATTAATAACATGGGTGAATATGAAAATCAAGAGCAAATACAAAAGTGGTAAGGTGGTACTGATTTTAGAAAAGTATTAAACTAGCTTATATAAAATCAAGAGCAAAATAGATTTAAATTACGAGTTTAAAATATAAATGATAATCATATACAATCAAGAAAGAAAAAAACAAAAACATTATCTTGCATCATTTGTAAGTGGTAAATTAGTACTGGGCCAAATAATTTAATTTTAGTATAAGTACCACATTATAAAACTTAAGAATACTAAGTTAGGAAGGAAAAACTTCAAAAAAAAAAAAAAAAAGTCATAAAATATTTGAAAACAATTAGATGCTAGATTTTCTTCTGTTATGAGTAGATTCATCTCTTACAAGATCAAGTTAGCCCAAATGCACAAGAAGAGCACTTGAAAAAGTGCACTTACATTCACCAAATATCTAACCGGTTTGCTCTTGAATATGAAATTAAATTCAACCTTTGAAGATTGTGTACCTAGGTTATGAAGATCCTTCTTAACCCTAATCCAAGTAGAAATCAGAGCAAAGGAGCGACAAATGACCGCATTTAACCTCTGTTGTTCAGTTTGTGATTTGGAGTTATCCAACTTATAGAAATCTTGATTTCAAGCCTGAATTTTTTTTTTTTTTAATGCAAAAATCTTGTTGATCCAACTTACAACTATTGTTTCTAATCCTAAGTGCTCAAGAAACAAGAAAGAATGGAAAAAAATGAAGGGGAAAGCAGTTTAAAGTTATGCAGCATTGACAGGATGTCGTGTCATCGTGTAGTGGGCACTATAGCATTGAGAAATTGATGATGTTGATGATTCAGATGATATATCATCTGATGTGCTGCGAATTTCTTTAGGACTACTTATCGCCCTATCCCAAACTAATTCTCGAGCAATATGTAACTATAACACTTAATACACACCAATAAGAATGAATTTTTGTATGATTGAATCGATGCATTAAATTTGGAGAGATTGTATGCTATTTGTAGAGTTGTTAAGTGCATCAAGCTAAATTTTTATGTAGTTGTATGGAAGATTATGTCAATTGTGTGCGTTGTAATTTTTGCACTAAATGAATGATTGTGCTAGGTCGATTGCGATGGGGCCAAAACAAAAATATAGTCTTCTAGTATGGAACTTGGCATAGATTGAACATTAAGTCACACAAATATTGTGCAGATGTTTGGTTGTATTTTCAAGTGATGGCAATGAGTGCCGGGGTGCTTCTAAATATTCTTATAGCTAATTGTGTGAAGTATGCAATAAACAACAACAATGACGAATATTGCAAGTTTTTCCCTAAAAAAATCGGTCTCTCTGTAAATAACACTTCTTGTCAGAAAGATGGTACATCTTACTTGTCATGGAAGACCATAAGTAGTTGCTGTGTGAGTTACAGCTCATCTCGATAAAATTAAGATGTTTTTAGCTTCTTTTTTTTTTTTTTTGCAATTTAAAAGTTTTCTTTTCTGTTTTGTGGTTTACATGTGCATATGCCTGCACTGTATTTTATGCATTTATATGTTCCCTTGATTTACATATGCAGGCTTGTTCGAGCGTACACACTGATATTTTATATATATATATATATATATATATTTATGTGACAATATGTTATTCATTGTATTGTTAGCCTCCTTGGGCTTTCTTAATAACCATCTTCTCTCATAAAAATTAAAAATAATAAGTGGTGTATTGTTAAAAGTTCTGTCGATCCATCTTTTTATCCCAAAGAGGGCTGCTAGGAAAAGTTGCGTCTGATATCCTATCTTAGTTCCATACTGATAGATTATATTTTTGGTTGGTGCTATGCATTTCCTTTTTTTTTTTTTTTTCCTTTTTAGTTTCTTTTTTAGTTTAGCTGATCATATTAAGGCTGTTGCTTTCAGGATGTGGCAGTGAAAATTCTCATGGAACAGGATTTTCATGCAGAGCGCTTCAAGGAGTTTTTGCGTGAGGTCTGAATTGCTGATTCTGCATTGTGCTTTAAGCTTTAGGTGATATCAGCTGAACTTAATGGTTACCTTAATATTGGTTAATTTTTTATTTTTGCTGCTTCTTTTTCTGGTTAGGTTGCAATAATGAAAAGTCTCAGACATCCAAATATTGTTCTTTTTATGGGTGCTGTCACTCAGCCCCCCAACTTGTCTATTGTTACAGAGTATTTATCAAGGTTTTGCTATCCTCCCATTCTTTTTTCTTCTCATAATTTGTTGTAGTTGGATGGTTATTGTAGTTAGTAGTTAGCTACTAAATGAACTAATATTGTCTTTGAACAACAGGGGTAGCTTATATAGGTTGTTGCATAAACCTGGTGCGAGAGAGATGTTGGATTATAGGCGGCGGTTGTATATGGCCTATGATGTGGTACGCATTTGATAATTTTGCAGTTGTTAGACTGCATATTTCAATTAATTTTTATACAAATTTCAGGCAGTTTTGAGATAACAATTCTTTTATTTATGTCAGGCAAAGGGAATGAATTATCTTCATAGACGCAATCCTCCCATTGTACATCGAGATCTGAAGTCTCCGAATCTTTTGGTTGACAAAAAATACACAGTGAAGGTAGCACTGAAGGTTTTCTTAATTTACTAGATAAAGTACCAATGCTCCACTTTATGATACTGGGGCTCGGGCAGCCTAACTTTGGAACCTTGTATGCTGCAAGAACTCACAGATAGATTCAACTTATTGGGCGACACAGCCACAAACTTTGAATCTTTAGAATTTTGGAAGTGAATATAGGTAGTTACTGGGTCATTCATTTTTGTACCCCATTTTTAAAGCTATTATTTTTGGTACTCTGGGCTTCTGCAATGGTTTGTAAAGCCAGATTTGCATCCTATGATTTTTTTTCCCATATTACATGTTTCCTGAAACCATATTCTTGACTTGCGAGTTTTATTTAATTATGGACCCACGTTTTTAAATTCGCATGAAGTGTTGAAAAATTAATGCCAGATTAATAATCTGTTGAATTGTACCAGTAGATTCTGGGGACATCAAGCAGGTGTTAGAGTCTCACTTGAAATTTCAAGTGAAATTTGTAGTTTGGAAACAAGCAATTTTTACTCTATATAATTATTAACACTAATTCTACTTTTTTAGGGCCATTTCATTTGATCAATAAATACATGATAATACCGAACACCACCTGCCTTTATTTTTAAAGAGGAAAAAAATTTTGGGGGGGGGGGGGGGGACACAAACAGCCCCAAAAAATATGTATAATTAATGGGTATGCCTTTAAAATCCCATTTATCTTTTAATATTCCTGCAGAATCTCATTTGGAAATGGGCAAGTATCATGGAAGAAATATCCATAGATACATTTTTCAGTATTTGCATTTTTATTAAATTAGGTTCTTATTCATTGAGCATTTGTTTTTTCCTTTTCTCTTTGTATGCTATGTTCCTTCAGGTTTGTGATTTTGGTCTTTCTCGTTTAAAGGCAAACACATTTCTTTCGTCGAAGTCAGCAGCAGGCACTGTAAGTTCTATTAGATATGGTGCTCATTTGTGAGAGATTCCAATTAAAAGTGATTTCCTAGCTTAAAATTCTCGGCCAACTTATATTGCTTAAATTTTGGGAATTAGAAATTTGTTTTGAACCTGAAATCTCTTTTGGGGGAAGTTGGTTATGGAAGCTTCCTCCAAAACTAATTTTAGATCAGTAACCTTCCAGCCAAATTGTTGCACATCAGCATTTAGGCTCCATTTGGTTGGATAGAAAATGCTTTCAATGGATAATAGGAAAATTGTTTTATTCAGGAGAAACTTTCCTTTAATTTTCTTTTTCATTTGGGGAGAGACTACTTTTATTTCTCTTGGGAAGTTGTTTTCTACTCTAAAATGAAAGAAATTTCCTGTCAAGAATTAGTTTCTACCTTTATTTGTGGCATGAAAACTACTTTTTCAGAAAAAAAATATTATTATAACAGAGCCTGCTACTGCTAAATCACTTCTACCTCAAAGCTATTCCTAGGTGGCCCTTAGCTGTATCATGATCTCAGTTTTATGTCATGCGTGGTGCTATAGGAGACCTTATCACATGATAGTATTTTGCATTTTCTTTTAATTTTGTTAGCCGGAGTGGATGGCACCAGAAGTTCTCCGTGACGAGCCATCTAATGAGAAGTCAGATGTTTACAGCTTTGGTGTAATTTTGTGGGAGCTGGTAACATTGCAACAGCCTTGGAGTAATTTGAATCCACCACAGGTTTGTTTTGTTGAAGTTCTATATAATTGTGAATTTTGGAAACAGCACATACCGTCTAAAATCTACACTATTTTTTATGGTGGGAGTGGTCCTTTTTCTGGTAATGATTTCCCTCTCAGGGAGTTGGGACATGGAGAAATGCTTTCAGAATTGATAGTATAGATGTTTCTCCTGTGGAAAGCAACACATCAAAATAGAAGAGCAATTTAGTTCATTGTTGTACTTGGTCAAATTATTTTATCAAGTTGTGGAAATGAAAACAAGTATTTTAGCAGCATAAAGCTGGACTTAGCCATAAAAATTTAGGTGTCACTTTAAGTGTTAACTCATCTTGAAAACAAACTTGAGCTGGGAACTCCATAGATTGAGTTAAAAATTGTGAATTTCCTTTTACGAGAGACTTCATAATGGAAATATGTTGCTATTTGCACATGGACAATTACAGTGTATAAGATAATCTGTATTCTCTTCGGTATATATTAATGGCAGGTATTCTCTTCCATATATTATCCACATTTGCAGGTTCATTGGAAGTATTTAAATAGAACTTATATAATTGCTTAGGAGATTTGGTGGTTAAATAATTAACTAGAGTTACTAGACAGTAGGTTTGTTCTGTGATTTTCTGGCTGAGGTCAAGACGATCACTTGTGTTCATGCATTGTTTTTGAATCACTTATTTCTTATTTTGATTCATTTCTTTCCCTCTTCTATCGGGGGTATTCTAGTAATATATTGAATGTATTTGTGAATTTGCATTGCAAATATGATATTTGTGAGGAAAATATTCTATATGCTGAGATGTAGCTAAATATATACTATGTTACCTCCTAGGTTGTAGCAGCTGTTGGTTTCAAGGCAAAAAGGCTTGAGATTCCTCGTGACTTGGATCCTCAGGTGGCTGCCATAATTGAGGCTTGCTGGACCAAGTGGGTTGAAATTCTCTATTCACGTATTTGCTTTTTTGTTCTTTTCGCAAGGGTAATCTTTTATTGTTTATGTAAATTTGGTTTCAGTGAGTCCTGGAAACGCCCGTCCTTTTCTAGCATTATGGAGTCCTTGAAGCCAATAATTAAACTGCCCATGTCTCAGCCACCTCGCATGGACATGCCCCGACTTACTTGAAGAGATAGGATGTCTGATTAGTTTTGTTTGTGCACATATATAGCATTCTTTTGATGATCTGATGTCTGGACGGGATATAAGCTGTTCAGATAATCTCAGGTGTGTGCTTTTAAAATCTGCAGCTTTTGAGTCTTTTGCCATCCTCGAACTGATCTTGGTTTTGGTTTACTAAAATTTAGTGACACCTTAACATAATGTCGTGTCTGATTGCTTAGATCTCGTTGGAAAAGATTATGAACATTTGAAATCATTATTTTTCTGATAAACTAGAAAATCAATTTGGTTTTATGTCTGAAAGATCTACCATAGAAATTATACATCTTTTAAGAAGATTATTAGAAAAGTTTAGGGAAAAAAGAAAAAGAGCTTGCATATGGTATTTATTGACTTAGAGAAAGAATATGATAGGATACCTTGGGAAGTTCTATGGTGGGTTTTAGAAAAAAAAGGGTGTATGTAGTAGGTATACTGATGCCATTAAGGATATGTACGATGAAGTAATGACTGGTGTAAGGATTATAGATGGAGAAATTAGAGAATTTCCAATCATCATAGGTGTACATCAAGGATCTGCTTTGAGCCTTTATCTTTTTGCTTTAATAATGGACCAACTGACTAAGAGCATTCAAAATGAGGTTCCGTGGTATATGTTTGTCGATGATATTGTATTGATTGATGAAACTAGAGGCAGAGTAGAGACTGAGTTAGAATTATGGAGAGAAGTTTTGGACTCTAGAGGCTTTTGGAGAAGTAGAAGTAAGACCGAATATATGAAATGTAATTTCAGTAATGGTAGGAGGAATTTTGGAGACAGTCAAATTTGATGATGAAGAAATAAATAGCACTTAAAGATTTCAATAACTTGGTTCTATTATGCAAGTTAAAGGAGAAATTGAAGATGATGTAATGCATAGAATTAAAGCAGGTTGGAATACCTTTAAAATTAAAAGAGAAGTTTTGTAGGACGGCCATAAGACTAGCTATGCTATATGGATCAAAATGTTGGGCAAGGAAGAAACAGAATATCCAAAACGTAAAATTTGTCAAGATGAGAATGCTTAGATGGATGAGTGGTATGTATAACCATTGAAAGATAAATTAAGAAATGAACATATTCGAGATAGATTAGGTGTAACTCTTATAGAAGATAAGATAAGGGAGGGACAACTCAGATGGTATGGTCATTTGCAACATAGGCCGCATAGTACGTCAGCGAGGAAGAGTGAGTGAGTTACTGTGAGGGGGGGTAGTAGTAGGAGTAGGAGTAGACCTAAAGTAACTTAGAATAAGATAGTAAGGATTTAATAGCCTTAAAATCTGTCAAAAAAAATTGTCCATGATCGCATAAATTGGGGGAAAAAGATTCATATAGTTGATCCCACCTAGTGGGACTTGAGGTTTGGTTTTGTTTGTTGTATAGACCGGAATTTTTAGTGGAGCCTTGTATGAGTCAACTGAACCTGTTACAGATTTCAAGTTTTCAGTTCTTTCCTTGCGAGATCTTCAATCAAACGAAGCACAATTTTGAGCCCATATTATAACTTGAACGTCTACACTTGATGTGCATATTTATGATAATTTTTTTTTGCAGGATCATTGTTGTACATTTTTGTTCTCATGCCAATTGAGGATACTGATTTGTAGCGCAAGCTGTCGTTATACAGGATCGTACCATTGTCATCGGCACTTTCCCACAAGATTTGCCTGTGTCGTTTTTGTGCCATTTTCGGAAATTTGTAGCATTTTACCCATAGTTGTATGTATGTAACGTATAACAGTGAAATGAGAAGTTTTAACTTGCCGGCATTATGCTCGCTCTTCTGCTTTGTGTTGACATTGTTGAGTTTATTTACTTGAAAGGTAGTCAATATACTAGGTTTAAATGCTGCTCTGACCCACAACCCTTGACCTTTCTCCTCGGCTGGGCTGGCGTATGGACGATCTTGACAAAATAAAATGAATTGATATTGCCCGTTATTTGTGGCTGCTCCATAGGAATCACTATATTTCTGGATGTTAGAGGAATTTTGTGCGTATGGATGAAATGGATGCAGTGCGATATGAATGGGGTTCGGCATTGTTGCGATGAATGCTCCAAGGGTATTTGTTTTAGTGTGTGTATATATATATATATATTTGTTAATTTTATTTATCACTTGTTAGCTTTCAATGTATTGATTTTGTTATGGATGCTTAACAATTTTTAAAATTATATGGTGTGCAAGATGAAATTCAAATTGATTTAAGCAACCATATAACTGTAGCTTCAGAACAGTTAAATTTTTGGGTTGGGCATGTTTCTCCCAAGTCGGAGCATTTGTTCTGATGATGCCGTTCAATGTTTTGCTAATAAAATGAATAAAACTTAGATAACCTATAGTGGATGGTAACGCCATTATTTCATAGTATTGTATGGATATGATATAATTTTATATAGTGATGACATTGGTATGATGCCACTGGTTGGTGAAAGTGTCAAAATGATTAGACATAAAGAGCCGATCATGGCAGTTTGGCATGAAATGAAATTCACCTCTGAAAGGATATAATTCTTGGGATGGATCAAGAGAAGGATGTCATGGGAAGGATATTCTATGCTTCATCATTAGTAAGTTCTTGGGATGAAGTAAAGTCATGAAGGTTAGATACTTACCCAGTGCATCCTTAAATATTTGAGAACTAAATAATGCAATACTTGTTTATGGATTTGACGTTGCTTTTGAAAGTGTGGATTTCAAATCTTGGATTTGAATTTGAGTGGATTTAGATAAAATTTGATATAATTTTATATTTTATATTTTTTAATATATGCAAATTCAAGATCAAGATTTCTCCTAAACAGTTTACAATTTTTTAGGTTTGACTAGATATTAATCATGGGACATCCATTTTAGGTTATTCTTTCACCTATAGTGCTAAAGCTACCACTTGAAGTTCCAAACAAGATCACCAAAGTAGATTCCTCAATAGAAGCTGAATATATTGTTTGATAGCTAGGACACATTTGGATGAAAAACTTGTGTTACAACTGTCTTGACGTCTCGGGCGCGAGGGTCGCGGGGCCGAGACGAAATTAGATATTGTATTTGAAAATTTTGAATTTGGGAGTTGCCACTAACTTGTTTTTCTTTGATGTGGTTAGAATATCTAATTACTAAATTGATTGGTTACAAGACTAAACTTAGGTCAAGGAACCAGTAGTCTCAGTCTGTGTATACTTGGATTGAGATCAGAAGTTCGGTTATGTAAGAGAAAGTTATTCGCACGCCTTATACACTCGTTTTATAAACAGTACCTAATTAATTGTGAATTATCATCAAATTGAATTAAATAATCTTTTAATTAACTCTTTTTAAAATAAATCAATAAATAAATGAATAAATGTACAAAATTAACGTGAGATTAGAAAATATGGGTGTGACTTAGGAAGGTCTAATAAGACTTCCAAATGAGGAAATCTTGTTAGATAAATCCCTCACAATTATTATAGGTAAGGTCTAAAATACTTCATTGTCTTTTTTAAAATCACAATTAAAATCCCAAAAAAAAAAGTATCTTTTAAAACATTCCCAAATTTTTCCAAATCTTTGTAAAATTTTTCTGAAATTTTTTCATATTTTTCTAAAATTTTATGGGATTTTTAAATATTTCTCCTCATATTTTGGTATTTTATTTTCCATTTTTTTTTCAAATCCCAAGTCAAAATAACTCAAAATATTTTTCCATACTTCAAAAATTTTTGTCCAAAATTTTCTCATTTTTTTTGGGGTGATTTTTTGCTATTTTTCTTTAATTTTTAAAATTAAAACTAATTAAAAATATTAAATAAATAAAAAAAAAGGGCAAATTGGGTCAATAGATTCATTTAAACTGAACCGGGTCAAGCTAGTAAGTGTCACGTGTCCTCCCACAGTGGTGACACGTGGCTCCTTTTATTTTTATTTTAAATTTTTTAGATAGGGTGATGTTATCATGACGTCACCTTGCCATGTGCTAGATCTTGGCTCAAAAGAAAAGTTAAGGATTAATAATGTGGGGCATTTTGGATTGTTAAAGAAACACAAATCTGACAGAAGCTGCCACGTTGCCCACTTCAACACTTGGATCAAAACGTGTCACCATGTGGTGGTGACACGTGGCATTGTACCTCCAAATATAAATTTTTTTTCTTCTTTCATTTTCCTAAATCATTTTCTCTCTCTTCTCCTCCCCTCTCCCTATCTCTCTCTCTCTCTTCTGCTTTTTCCTTCTTCTTCTTGATCTTTCCCCTCACAGATTTGCTCTTCCCCAAGATTTCTCCTCTCCTCCTCCTCCTCCTTCTTCTTCTTCTTCTTTCCCCTCTCAGATCTTCTCCTTCCCCAAGATCTCTCTTCTTTCCTCCTCCTTTTTGTTTTTCTTTCCTTGTTTTCTCATTTTTGCTTTGTTTTCCATTTTGTAGGTTAAAAAATTGAAATTGGGGAAAACCGATGAATTCCATTGAAGATAAATTTTCCCTATCCCCTTAATCTCTCTGTATTTGTTTGATTTTGTGAAACTCGATTGGGTTTTTATGGACTTGTGATTTCCTTAGGCTCAATTTGGATTTGGGGATTGGAGTTAGATGAGTTGACTCGTTCGAACTCAATGAATTGGATTATTCGAGTCAACCCACTGGACTAGTTCCGAGTTGGCTCAGTGGGTGAGTCAACTCGCTGGTTCGGCTAAGGGGTTTGATTTGGTTCAAAATTGGGCTTGGGTTTTAAAAAATTGGGCTTAAACCCACTATTTTTTTTTTTAAATGGTCGGGGGTTTGGGAGTTAAAAATTGGGCCTAAGTTTTAAAAAAATTGGGCCTGAGCCTGTTGTCTTTTTAAAAAAAAAAAAAAAATGGTCGGGGGTTTGGGAGTTAAAAATTGGGCTCAGGGCCCTTTTAAAAAAAAAAAATTAAAAAAAATAAGGCTTGGGTTATTTTTAAAATGGGTCAATGGGGAGCCAATTGTTCATATCAACCCATTGGTCAAGTCAGCGGGTCGGATCCAGGTCCACAGGTCAGATTCAACCGATTTTAAAATGTTTTTCTATTTTTTTTTATGAATTAATATTGAACAAATAATACAGAAAGATGTAGAAATAAGCAAAAACCTACCTCTATCTTCCACTCCTTCAATCTTCGGATTGAAACAAGTAACGCTTTCTAACTTTATCCCCCAGTATACCTTTGTAAGCCTTTAAATGATTCAGTGTGTGAATTCTTTGGTGATTGGCATTTTCTCTGCTACTCTGCTTGATATTGCTTGGCACTACGAACTGCTTGATGCTACCTCTGTGAATTGCTCTTCACTAACTGATCTCTTTGGTTGCCCTCTGTAGCTCACACACTGTTTCTATGTGAATATCTCAGCAATTCTCACTATGTATGCCAATTTCTCTCACTGAATGTTGTGTATGTCTCTCACTATGTCAATCTCTCTTGCTGTCTGAATCTTTTGTTGTGCCAATGTGTGTGTGTGTGTGTTCTTTTTTTTTTTTTTTCTCGAAGGCCTCCCCCATATTTATAGGGTTGGGGCCTTAGACAATATAGGAAACAAGTTTCACCGATTTTCTTAATTAATGCATTTTTTCCAATTAATTTATCAATCTTGCATATTTCTCAATTAATGTAGATTTTTCAATTAATTCCTCAATCTTGTAGATTTTCAATTACTTCCCAATCTTGCAGATTATTCAATTACTTCACCAATCTTGCAGATTTTTCAATTGGCTCACAAAATCTTTCAATTGTTCTTCCTTTTATTGCTTGATTTCTCTTTGATTTTGGACGCAGCTATCCATGAAGATGCCAGAGATATTCTCTACAGCTGATGAGCATTTTTTATTTGACCCCCTATTTTTTTTTTTTTGTATTTCTATGTTTCCCTATATTTTCCCTTACTTCCCTGTATTTCCCCTGTAGTTCAATGTTTTTCTCCTCTATTATGATGTATTGCTCACGTATAATATTAAAATTTGTTATTTTTGAGGTCTGGTTAAAATTAGGTGTTTACAGTTGCCCCTCTTTATAGGTATGTTGCTTAAGGTGACATGAAGAGCAGTCTTCTTGTCATCTTTTGACAATAAGCCTATAAAGATAAAAGACACATATTTTATATCGGGCCTTATATAATAAAAGAAGGGATGTATAGGATTTTAGGTTGACTTGGCATTGCCTGCTCAAGCTATATTCAATCAGAGCCAAGATAGTTTGGGATGAAAAAGGGATGATCAGGGCCACTCAGAATGTTAGTGATTAGTACAAGTCAGTAGTTAGCAAAAATTGATTAGAAACTATGTGAATTTGGGAACTCTTAATGTAATATGCCTCCGAAATAGCCAAGATAACCTAGAGGGGATCACTTAGATTTTAGGAATTATAAATGCCACATGCCTCTGAGATGGGCAGAACAACTTGAATATGATTACGTGGATTTGGAAACTCTTCATGCTACATGCTTCCGAGATAGGCAAAGCAATTTTGAAGATGACTATTCGAATTGGAGAACTTTAAATGTCACGTGCCTCCAAAATAGTCAAAATAACTGGAAAAGGGGAACCACTTAGATTAGGGAACCCTTAATGCCACATACCTTTGAGGTGGCCATCATAACTACCCGAATAAACAAGATAGTTAAAATAACATGGGTGAGACTTCTCAAGTAAATGAGATAGTCAAGATGACCCAGATAAGACTACTTGAATTTTGAGATTATCAACTCTTCTTGGATGAACGATAATCAAGATTGTGAGTTGAGGTGTAATCCCAAGAGGGGGTTGAATTGAATATTTAAAGTTTTAAGCTAACACTTAACAATTTTAACCACAATTTAAGCAAGTGATCTAAATATGCAAATGTTATCAATATTCACATTAAGTATGTATGAAAGTAAATGTGCTCAAATTAAAGAGTTAAGGGAAGAGAGAATAAAATCGTGTTTTTACAAGGTTTGAATATCCTTACCTCAAGTAACCCACTTGAGGATTCCACTAAACTCCTCTCCTTCAATAGGTGGAGAAACCTCTCTCCTTAGTAGGTGGAGATGCCTCTTTCTTTAAGTAGGTAGAGATGTTGTCCTAACAAGGCTTAATCTTAGTTTTGATAATGACAAACAAAGAACTCTAATTGTGCGTTCAAGTTAAGTTTGAGGTTCTATATCTTACAAGCACAATGGAAGAAAAATGGTTTACATTTAAAGCTTAAAAGTCATGAAGAACACAAGTTAAATGGAGATTGGCAAAAGCTTGGATGAAGTTAAAGCTTCAAGACATAAGGACTTAGTTTTTATTTGATATGTAATGTATTAGAAGTCTCATGTAAGTACTTTTCAATCTTAAGTTTGTTTATGAAGCTCATAGGATTAATTGGACTTAGAGACTTGTTTTAATATCTTGAAAAATATTCTTTCAAAGTCCAAACATCTTTTCAAAAGAAGTCAAATGAATTTTGAAATAAAAAATAAAGGAAAAAACTGAATTTCAGAAAGTTCGGGTGACCAAGGGTACAGCTTAGTCAATCGAATGCAGTAAACTGAACAACCTACTTTGGAAAGAGTGAGTTCAGGCGATCGGACACTTGGTTCAGTCAACCGAAGATGTACTGTCATTGAGAAAAGCCAAGACAGTGTTGGTTCGGGTGATCGAACTAAATGTTCAATCAACCAAACAGGTTCAAGCGACTGGACTCTTGAGTCCAGTGACCGAAAGGCTACTGCCTGTTTGGTATTCAAATCTTTTAAATGGTTTGGGCGACTAAGTGTCCAATTTAGGCGACCGAAGTTCACGATTTAAGTTGCAAACATTGCGATTTCTTACCATTTTCAAAATATATTGTTTCCAAACTTTTTACAAACAGACAAATTTCAAAACCCACCTATTTAAGGAAAACCCTAATCACATTAGGGCAACCAATTGCACATAATACTCTTTGATTTCAACCATCATACGCTGCTATGCACATTCCTCACTGCTGCAAATCAAATTCTTGTTTTTACTCTTGATTTCTCATCTCTAAATCCAGAAAACCCTAGCAAACTTGTTGAGCTTCATAACATCTTATTGTTGAGAGTACATTAGTGATTTTATTTTGTACAAATCCGCTCTTCTGAGAGAGTTTTATCTTGTACGGAAAATCTGTTGCTATAATTGTTTTGAATGATCGATTCGGGGATAGAATCGACTTAGCAAGAGAGGTATTCTTGTTAGAGAGGGATCTTCACCTACTGAATGGAGAGAGGTGTCTCTACCTATTGAAAAGAGAGAGAAACTCCAACTATTGAACGGAGAGAGTAAAGGAAATCCTCACAGCGGGTTGCTTGAGGCAAGGACAAAGGCAAGCCGCCGAACCTTGTAAAAAATCTTGGTGTTCTTCTTTCCCTTAATCTCTTTACTTTCTTGTATTTAGAATTGATATTCATCTGCTGTGATTGATATATTGTGATTTGGGAATATTGTGAATGCTTAGTTAAATTTGTGAATGGTTTGAATGATTTAAATATATATTAAGACCAAACATTGTTGTAGCTTCAAATTGAGAAGTGGTTTAAATCTGTTGGGATTGCATGATATTGATCAATTAATTGTTCAAATTCAAGATTGATATTTGTATAGTTAAATAACTTGTTATCTATATTAATTTGCTGAAAAAAATAATATATCTTGTGAGTTGATTATATATTTAGGATTGCTGATTGGTATAGTCGTTCACTGCTTAGTTTTTCGTGGTGATTGAAATTGTGAGGGCACGTGGTAATTAAGTTTTAAAATTAATCAAACTTCCGCGCATTAAAATTTTAAAATACCCAATTGATCCCCCTCTTAGGACTACACCATTACTTTTAGGAGACGCCTTTACAATCCCTCCTTCACTAGGTGGAGATGTCTCTCTCCTTCAATAGGTGGAGATGCCTTTCTCCTTTTTTAGGCTGAAATGCCTCTCTCATTCAATAGACGAAGATGCCTCTTCCATACGTGGAGATGTCTTTACAAAGTGCAATCAATAAAGATTGTTGTACAATGAATGCTCCTAAATTGAGTGGATAAGTAAAATGAAAAATACCACACTAATACACTCTCAAATGATTATGAATGAAGCTAAAGGAGTAACTAGAAGGTGAGCACTTTGAAAGATGAACAAAGAATTTGCAAAGATGAACAAAGAATTTGCAAAGTGCTTGAAAAGGTTTTTCAACATAGATCAAAAGCTTGGAATCATGTATGAGTGCTACCAATAATAATACAAATCAAATCCAATCAATATCAATCCCTTTGCATATGTTAGAAAAAGTTTAGAAACTTGTATTTATAGGCAAGATAATGAACTAGCCGTTTTATGACCATTGGGCCTTAAAAAATAATTTATCATTTTCAAAACTAGGTGTTTTCTAGCCATTGCGGGTTGAATCCCCTAGACTCGGTCGCCCAAATTGGGATTTAGTTGCCGGAATTACCTGAAGATGGAAATTGTGAAAGTCAGTAGCGACTTGGTCGCCCAACCTTTGAAGTTTGGTCGCCCGAACTACCTGGAACATGAATTGTGCACGTCTAGTGGTAATACGGTCGACTAAGTACCTTGCTTCAGTCGCCTAAGCTTCCTAAAGCCTCAAGACCCTTAGTTTTTCATTTCAAAAATGATTTAACACTTTGAAATAATTTTTGAATATTTATAAAATGACTTTCAATGAAATATAGGGTGCCTAGGGTCCAACTAAGGTCACCTATGAGTTTCTTCACATAATCAAGGATAGTGCACTCACATAGGTCCTATTGCAATATACAAAATAAAAATTCTCTTAATTCTTCAAGCTTGGTCTTTATGAGCGCCATGATCATAGTCATAGTCTTCAAGCTTGGTATTTATAAGCTCCATTGATTATAGCTAGATACAATCATCATGTACGCTTCATGGCTTCCAATTTGCATCTTGTTATTGTGTTTAATACTTTAATTCCCGTGAACACATTTAGTAGCACAATTAGATGCCTTGGTTTGTCATTATAAAAATGGGATTAAACCTAGATAGGCCAACAAAGATATTTTGAATGTGACTACTTGAATTTTGAGATAGTCAACTCTTCTTAGATGAATGATAATCAAGACATTTTGGAGGTGACTGCTTGAATTTTGAAATAGTCAACTCTTCTTGGATGAATGATATTCAAGATAATTTGGATGTGAATGCTTGAATGAACGAGATATTCAGGACAATTTGGATGTGACTACTCTAATGAACGAGATAGTAAGGACAATTCGACTACTCGAACGAACGAGATAGTCAAGACAATTTGGATGTAACTACTCGAATGAATGAGATAGTCAGGACAATTTGGATGTGACAACTCGAATGAATGAGATAGTCATGGCAATTTGGATGTGACTATTTGCATTTTGGGGACAAGATGCCCCATCATGCAAAAGATATTTTTGCTAGAACTGCTCAAATTCGAGAACTAATGCCATAGTATTTGAGAGAACTTTTTGCAAGAACCATTTGGATATAAGGATTGATGCTCCCTGGTACCAAAGTAGACCTCCAACCATAAGGATTTTGGACTGGACAATGATGACCATGGATATGCAAAACTTATGTAAGTAAACATGAGTGAGGCATGACATGATGATATGTATGCATGTTGTTTCAGGTCATTTATGATGTTATGCATGGGGATGCATGAACCTCCTTCTTCAAGTATGTCAAGGCTCCATTCCACCAACAACTCAGATTTTGCAACCCAGCTTTTATTCTCAATACAAAGGGAACTCCATGAAACGCCAATCATGTTATCTGATGCGGATGATTCCGAGTTTTGTTCTTAACATGTAATAAACCCCACTCTGCTTATGACCTCCATTATTCAAATTTTATGATTTTGGTTGGACCCTTTTAAAAAAAAAAAAAAATCATTTTGAATAGAAATGAAAAAAAAATATGTAGTACAACCTCATCTAAGCATGGGACAAAAATACGCAAATCACTTAGATTACCAGGTTTCGGTGCCGTTTTAACAGGACATGACTTTAACGTCGTGTAACTTTGATGTCAACATAGTAAACCAGTTAATGACCACCCCCTCCATATTTTCCTTTTGACAAACCGAGCTAGAATATTTTTTTACCCAAGGTCATCATGTGCCATTAGACACAGATTGACAACCTCTTCGTCGCTGGATTCAGATTCTGAACTGCTAGTGCTATGTGTATCCCAACCAACTTTCAGCGCCTTCTTCTTTTTCTTTGAAGCTTTTATGAGCTTGGGGTACTCAGGCTTTATGTGTCCAACTTCTCGGCAGTTGTAGCATGTTGGTGGATCCTCCTTCTTTTTCTTCATGCTTTGCTCTCCTTTTTCCTATTTAGAGTTCCGGAATTTTCTATTGAACTTTTTGTTATTCTTCAAGAACTTCCCGAACTTCTTTGTTAGAAAGGCCATATCATCATCCGTTTTAGAATCGCTTCCTTCACTTGAATAGCTTGATGATGCCTTAAGTGCAGTGACCTTTTTAGCTTTGCTTTGCTCATTTTTCCTCTCGTTTATTGTTTGCTCATAGGTGATGAGTGATCCAATGAGTTCGTCCACCGACATCTCCTTGAGATTTCTCCTTTCTGCTATTGTTGTAGCTTTCGCTTCCCACACTGGAGGTAATCCCCTAAGTATTTTCCTGATCAACTCATAAGTAGGGTAAGTTTTTTCAAGAGCATTTAAAGAGTTAATGATGTGTGTGAATCTAGTGTACATGGATTGTATGGATTCATCAACTGTCATTTTAAATGCTTCATATTCACTAGTGAGCATGTCTATCCTACTATCCTTGAATTCCTTAGTGCCTTCATATGTAACTTTTAGTTTTTCCCAAATTTCTTTAGCTGAGTAACATGCCATTACCCTATTAAATTCATTGACATCTAATGCACAGAAAAGTAAGTTCATGGCAGTGGCATTGATTTGAACTGACTTCCAATCCTCTTCAGTATATTCATCCTCAGTTTTAGGTACATTAATCTTATCAATTACTTTCATGGGAATGTGATTTCCCTGAGTCTCTATTTTCTAAACTTTCCAATCTATGTTAAGTAGATATATGCTCATGCTACGTTTCCAATAGGTGTAATTTACACCACAGAAAATGGGTGGTCTAGTGGATGAGTGTCCCTCACCAAATGGAGTTACACCAATGTGTGCCATGTTATCATTTTACAAATTAACTATCAAGTCTAAGTAAACCCGCTCTGATACCAAATGTTGAATCAGGTGTAATCCCAAGAGGGGGGGTGAATTGGGTATTTAAAAATATCTGACACTTATTTACCCCTTAAACCCTTCTTAATTATTTACCAATAAAATCTTGTTACTCAATTTACTTAAGTGTAAGACTATCCAACCTATGCATGCAATATACACAAATTAAATGCGGTGCTGAAAATAAAGAGTAAAGGGAAGAGAGAAGACAAACGCAGTTTTACGAGGTTCAGCCGACTTAGCCTATGTCCTCACCTTGAGCAACCACTCAAGGATTCACTAAATCCCTGCTCCTTAAATTGGATGGAGCTTCCCTTACAATCCGCTGCTTACAAGAGGTACAACTCCCTCCTACTCTGCTGCTTACAAGAGATACAACTCTCTTCTCACACACCGGTTCACACACCGAACCATGTATACAATAGAATATGAAAAATTAACACTCAAAACAATGCTTCCAACAAAAGCTTATGAGTACAATTCAATTTCTAAATACATTAGCATATAATATAACTTGAAGCTCATGAATGTATGAAAACGATACAATTGTTTTATGTATGATATGCTTCAACACACAAGTCCCTATTTAACCAAAACTCCCAAGTAAAGATATATTTAAAATGTTTTGGAGTTAACTAGGGTTCTTGGTTCAGTTTGCAAAAATGCACAAGTATGTTTGATGTGAACTAGTTAACAAAAACTTTGTCTTGAATACAAATTCAATTAAAATCATAAACCTTAATACTAGATTGAATTAAAACTTTTCCAATGCTAGTCAAGAACAAGCAATGAGATGAGATGAAAAGTTCGTAGGACTAATATGAAAAATCAAACCTTAATACTAGATTGAAGTACAGTAGAGTAAACAAGTTTCCTTTGAGAATCTGAGTTGATTTTCCCAAGCTTGAAGATTAGAGATTGAAGTGTAAGCAATCGTATAGCACTAGGAGTAGATTTTCAACGTTCTTGCAACAAGGTGTGTTCTTCTCTTTCTTGTGTGTCTAACATATGTTTTAGGGTTTAGATATTCAGAATATATAGTATATTACCCTTAGGATTGATCTCAGCCGTTGGATCAATAAAATAGCTCACAAGTCTTTTTAATAAAAATTTGAATTTTAAGTTTCCTGCAGGTTCAGGCAACCAAAATAGGGGTCAGGCTCCTGAAGTGGCAACTTCAGGCGCCTGAGGTTCTAGGGTCAGGCGACCGAAGTACCTTTTCCAGGTTTTGTTTTTCCCATTTAATTATTCAGGCTATCGAACTTAATGTTCAAGCTACCAAAGAAATTCTTCAGGCGCCTAAGGTTGAGTTCAAGCTACTGAAGTCCCCTTTTTCTCAATTATTCATTTCCAGTTTCATATTCTGCTTTGCTTCTTTTCTTGGGTCTTTTATAAAAGATTTTTTCCATGATTTTAAAAACATTTCTAAGTCCATAGAAGTTCCCTAATGATGTACATGAAATGCATGAATCCTAAACTCATTCTAAGTTATGTTGAGCCTCAAATTAAATCATACGAAAATGTAAGTACATGAGTTCTAAATACCCATTCCCAAGATATTCTTAAACTTTGCTGCTTGCATCTTGATTCTTGTACTCTTTGAGTTCCATGGTGCTTTCTAAAATGTATCTGCTTTACTTTATGGCTTCCATGACTCGTTATCTTTCCATGCATGCTTAATATAGGTCCTGTTCACAAACTCAATGCACAGATCAAATACCAAGTGATTTGTCATTATCAAAACAGGATTGGACTCGTAGAGTCAACACAAATGATGCTCCTTCTTGAGTTGATATTTCAAATAGAATCTCACACTACTCTCTTTCAACAAGTGATGAAAAATAAGAACAAAGTGCAAGAGAGCTTTGAGCAAAATGAAAACCTAGAATGAATGTTCCAACTAAATTTCTCAACAACTAATATTCAATCAATCTATTTAATGAATGTCAATGGGTTATATTTATAGCCAAGGGGACGAGCAAGTCACTGGCTAGCCGTTGGTCATTAATGGAGAAAAGACAAAGCAAAAACTAGCTATTTGAAGCTCATTAAATGCGGGTCTGCCGCAGTCACTTGTCGATGAGTCGCACCCACTAGTCGACGAGTGCCCTATTCTAGTCGACGAGCCACCTAGGCTGCGAGACATGATTTAACTACTGGTTTTTCTTGTCGATGAGCCAAGCTCCACTGGTTGACGAGTCAGCCTCACTAGTCGACGAGTGTCGTGCACTAGTCGACGAGTCCCATGTTTTCCTTACTAGTAAACCTCTAAATGCACTAACTCATGCTAGGACAAGTGCCAATGAAATATGATTGTTCTAATGATGCCTTTGGCTTGTCCAAATGAAGTGTGAATGAGTGTAAGATGTCTTGTTTGATAAAATACTCTTGAAAGCTTGTTTTGACATCCTATGCACTTAGCATACTTCGGTATACATATGAAAATTTAGTTTTGATGCTCTATACTACATGAACTATATGTATGTGTAATTGCTTAGCACTTTGCAAGGTGTTTTTACCATCATCACATGCACAAGTTACAAAACATTTCCTACCTCACACACAACCCAACAGACATGTATACAAAATAAGTATTCATATGAATTCTAGTTTGTTGTGCTTGAGTGTTCCTCGTATGTACTTTGGTTATGACCTGTTTAACTTGTACTGAACTTGAATTCATAGATTAGATAACTTGAGGGACACGAGTTGGTTGTTAACATCAAAACTTACTGGAATGGGAAACCTTAGCCACTAAGGCTAACACATAGTACCCCTTTTCTGCATTATATTGCTAAAAATCTGATGCTCTCCCTAAATGAGGCTCTTCTTAATACGGGTCTTGCAACCCCATTTCAACCCTTTACTCCTAAAGTGTGGTAAATGTCTTACAAGTGTTCTAATCTTAAAGTGGTCTTTTAGACACGGGACGAAACGTCTGGCTAAGGATAAGGTCATTTAGAAGAAAAAGGGAATCAAGGCTCAAAATCACTTCCCTAGAGGACATTTCATGCCCCAAGTAGTGTAAGGTATTGACCAAACTTGTTATTTGAACAAGCTGCGTATGTACCTTATTAGGATAAGGTTATAACGTAGTTCAGACTCAACATGGAGTCTAACAATTCATTTCAAACAACAATATACCAATCTACTCAGGACTTTCATTTGGATCGTAATGTATACTAAGGGTATAGGTTAAAGAAGAAAAGGATTTGATAAGGCCCAAAATCATTACTTTCGTCAAACGTGATATTTGACCAAAGATCTGTTGACATTTTGAATCTGATCCCTATTTTGATGCTAACAAAGTACAAGTATCTTATGTATGTTTTCAGTATGCGAACAGGTTTATATTTCAACACACACATAAGGGAATTGAAAATGGAAGCTAATAAAGGACTTAAAGCTCATACATCTGGTGTATTCCATGGGAAAATGAAGAGCAATAGAAGAAGAAGACATGTATTTTATTTGTAATTGCATTTAGATTTATCAGTAATAATTCATGCTCCATTTGATATGATGCTAAGTTAGAACATAGACCATAAACAGACCTTAGGGCACCTAAAATTTAATAAAAAATCCTTTTCATAAAAGTTACAACCAAACAAAGGTTTTTGGAATATCTTTTGGATCAAAATTAAGGCAAATCTTAAGTTTTCACTGACTTTGGTCGATCGACCAATCCACGCTTTATAACGCTCAGCTAACCGACCATGCCTTAAGGGCAAAAATGTTTTTTTCACTCAAAGTCAGTCGACTGGCGTATTTAAAGCTTGAGGTGCTCAGTCGGTTGACCTAAGATTTTGACCAAAGTCAAAGGGTTAGCTGACCGACCAAAATGAACTGAGCTTTGCCTCAGTTGATCGACCATTAGAGCCTAGCCGATCGGTCATCAGGATAACCAACCGAGTATTGAATTTAGGTGGAAGTGTCACCCTCGGTGTAACGACCTCAAAATTTACATCATCATCATCATTTTTTTTCCTTATTATATATATAAACTGTTCTGATACCCTCTACTGTGAAACTCGGGCCTTAGAAGGAACCAGGATAATCCTGTATACAGTATTCATACCTACACAGCGAAAACATAAATCATATAACCATATATACTATACAATACCATAATCCAGTATATACAGACCATAGTTATACAAAGTAATTCCCTCCAGTATCATCTACGCCAAAAAGACAAAACTCTGTCAAAAACTCACCCTATAACCAGGGTAATCAAATAAACTCCTTATATGAGAGCCTAATCTACGCGCTTAGTTGGCTCACCTGAAAAATGATAAAGTAATGGGGTGTGTAATAACCCGGGAAAAAAAATTAAAAAAAAAAATTAAAATTATTAATCAATTAACTAGTTAAACATTATTAAATTAATGTATTAAATAAACAAGTAAAAAGAAATAGTATGAAAAAAATAATGAAAAAAAATTAAAACTAATTATTAATTAATTAATTAATTAAATAAATAAATATTATTGACTAATTAATTAAATAAAAAAAATGAATGGTGTGGAAAAAAATTAAAATAAAGATATGTATATTATATTTAATATCTACATATATATATATATAATTAATATAATAATAAGTGGATATGTAAGATTGCATTGCAATCTGAAGATCAGATTTCAAAATTGAAATTTGATCTTTCTGGGCTCAGTTCTCTCTCAGCCTCTTCGTGCCACCGTCTCGCCTCTTCGTCTTCTCTCCTTTTCCCCTCATTTCTTGACGGATATTTGATCGATCAGGAAATGGAAGGTGTCGTTTGATTCTTAACTCCGCCACCGACATTTCTACTAAAGTAGATTTGTCGTGGGAGCGGCGTAGGCACCACTCTTGGGGAAAGGTAACTTTCCCCTAATTTCTCAATTTTTCGTTAAATCTGCCATTTAATCAACAATTAGGCACCACCACGGGGTCCTAGTCGTCGTCGTCGTCGTCATTTTGGCGTAAGTAATTTTTCAATTGAGATTTTTTAGGCCCTACTCCAAAGCGAGAGTGAGATTTGGGAAATTTGGTACTTTGACTATATTTAAGGGTATAATTATTTATTTAGTATTTAAGGGTCCATGGAAATATTTAAATAGTATTTTATTTAGAATTAATTTAATGATATTAGGATTTTTTATTCAGGGTCTCGGTGAGGGCTGCAGGTATTTTTCGAGGTCCCTGTTGGCGTAGTTCAAGAAACTAGGTAAGGGGAAAAATATATATTAAACCATAATTTTTATGAATTTAATGAAAAAATAAATTGTGTTATATATACGTGTATATGTTTCGGTATGAGTAAAATTCCAACTGTTTAAATTATATTTTTTCAAGTTTAGGGTTGTTTATTAGATATGTATATGCAAAAATGAACTGATGAAAGTGGAAAAATATTTTCAGGATAATTATGTAAGAAATAAAAGGTATTTTCAGTATATAAACGTTAAATGTTGGTTGGCTTATTTTATAGGTAATATATGAATTTTATTGCTAAACTGTTTGACATGAGATTTTGTACAAATATATGTTAAATGTATGAAATGCAGGTTAAGTAAGTAATGCATTGTGAATAAAACATGATATGGACTATGCTGCTTGTGTGTGTTAATGCAACCACGTAAACAACTGAAAAATGTTGGGTAAACAGCTGAAAAATGTTGGGTAAAGCAGCTAAAAGATGCTGGGTAAAACAACTGAAAGATGCTGGGTAAATGTGTAACTGCTGAAAAATGTTGGGTAAAACGGCTGAAAAATGTTGGGTAAAATAGCTGAAAGATGTTGGATAAATGTATGACAACTGAAAAATGTTGGGTAAAACAGTTGAAAGATATTGGGTAAAATAGTTGAAAGATGCTGGGTATGAAATGAAATGAAATGAAAAGGGAAATGAATGGAATGGAAATGAAATGTGAAATGTGAACAATGTAAAATGGAAAAGAGTCACTTAAAGTGAAATGAAATGCAATGTTTAAGCTATGAACATGAACAGATGTGTATGATTGAATAATGACAGAAAAGAATAATGTATTATGATATTAGAAGTATTTATGCTAATAGAACATGTTACGTTTGGGCGAGGCAAACTCTTTGCCTGAGGGCTTGCTGAGAAAGGCGAGTGCTCTGGTTGTATTAGGTGTAGCAGTAGGCTGCATAACGTGTTAGGGCAGAGGGAAACTACTTGTATAGGCGGGTAGATTTCTTTATTCTTGGGAGCCTTCACTGGTAAACTTTTGTATGAACTATGTGAGTATGAGATCAATTTATCACTCGAGAGCTTATTGAGTAAGGTGAGTGCCTTGGTATGCTTTAGCTGTGACCTTTGGGTTGCCTAGGTATCAGAGTAGAGGAGTGCTACTTGTAATTTGAACTCGAAGGTTAGGTTGCTTGATTTAGGGAGAAAGATTTTTGAAGGAGAATAATTTAAGTGATGTGATTAAATGATTTGTGAGCAACTTGGGTTGCTATTTAAATTGAAGTATATGGAAATGTGTTGTATGAGGTTGGCTAATTGATTTCAGAAGTTAAGGAAATGATTGATTAGTTAGCAAAATTTCGAGGACGAAATTCTTTAAAGGAGGGAAGAATATAATAACCCAAAAAAAAAATTAATAAATTAAAATTATTAATCAATTAACTAGTTAAACATTATTAAATTAATGTATTAAATAAACAAGTAAAAAGAAATAGTATGAAAAAAAATAATGAAAAAAAATTAAGACTAATTATTAATTAATTAATTAAATATTATTGAACTAATTAATTAAATAAACAAATAAAATGAATAGTGTGGAAAAAAAATTAAAATAAAGATATGTATATTAAATTATATATGTACACACACACACACGCACACACACACACACACACACACACACACACATATATATATATATAGATTGCATTGCAGAAGATCAGATTTCAAAATTTTGAAATTTGATCTTTGTGGATTCAATTCTCTCTCAGCTTCTACGTGCTGCCGTCTCGCCTCTCCGTCTTCTCTCCCTCTCCCTTTATTTCTCGACGGATATTTGACCGATCGAGAAATGGAAGGTGTTGTTGGATTCCTAACTCCGCCACCGACATTTCTACTGGAGCGGATTTGTCGTGGGAGTGGTGTAGGTAGCACTCCTAGGGAAAGGTAACTTTCCCCTAATTTCTTAATTTCTCGTTAAATCTACCATTTAATCAATGATTGGGCACCACCACGGGGTCCTAGTCGTCGTCATTTTGGCGTAGGTAATTTTTCAATTGGGATTTTCTAGACCCTACTTCAAAGCGAGAGTGAGATTTGAGAAATTTGGTACTTTGACTATATTTAAGGGTATAATTATTTATTTAGTATTTAAGGGCCCTAAGAAATATTTAAATAGTATTTTATTTAGAATTAATTTAATGGAATTAGAATTTTTTATTCAGGGTCCGGATGAGCGCTGTAGGTATTTTTTGAGGTCCCTACTGGCGTAGATCAAGAAACCAGGTAAGGGAAAAAATATATTTTAAACCAGAATTTTTATGAATTTAATGGAAAAATAAATTGTGTTATATATACGTGTATATGTTTCGGTATGGGTAAAATGCCAACTGTTTAAATTATATTTTTTCGAGTTTAGGGTTGTTTATTATATATGTATATGAGAAAATGAACTGATGAAAGTGAAAAAATATTTTCAGGATAATTATGTAAGAAATGAAAGGTATTTTCAGTATATAAACGTTAAATGTTGGTTGGCTTATTTTATAGGTAATGTATGAATTTTATTGCTAAACTGTGTGACATGAGATTTTGTGCAAATATATGTTAAATGTATAAGATGCAAGTTAAGTAATGCATTGTGAATAAAACATGATATGAACTATGCTGCTTGTGTGTGTTAATGTAATCACGTAAACAACTGAAAAATGTTGGGCAAACAATTGAAAAATGCTGAGTAAAGCAGCTGAAAGATGTTGAGTAAAACAGCTGAAAGATGTTGGGTAAATGTGTAACAGTTGAAAAATGTTGGGTAAAATAGTTGAAAGATGTTGGATAAATGTATGACAGCTGAAAAATGCTGGGTAAAACAGCTGAAAGATATTGGGTAAAATAGCTGAAAGATGTTGGGTATGAAATGAAAAGGGAAATGAATGGAATGGAAATGAAATGTGAAATGTGAACAATGTAAAATAGGAAAGAGTCACTTAAAGTGAAATGAAATGCAATGTTTAAGCTATGAACATGAACAGATGTGTATGATTGAATAATGATAGAAAAGAATAATGTATTATGATATTAGAAGTATTTATGCTAATAGAACATGTTACGTTTGGGTGTGGCAAACTCTTCACCTGAGGGTTTGCTGAGAAAGGCGAGTGCCCTGGTTGTATCAGGTGTAGCAGTAGGCTGCATAACGTGCTAGGGTAGAGGGAAACTACTTGTATGGATGGGTAGATTTCCCTATTCTTGGGAGCTTTCGTCGGTAAACTTTTGTATGAACTGTGTGAATACGAAATCAAATTATCACTCGAGGGCTTACTGAGTAAGGTGAGTGCCCTGGTATGCTTCAGCTGTGACCTTTGGGTTGCCTAGGTATCAGAGCAGAGGGGTGCTACTTGTATGGGCGGGCAATCACCCTTATCCTTGGGTAATCTCGTGGGTTAAATCTTTTGCATGTGTTTGGTTAAGATCAGAAAATGATTTCAGAAATTGTGTTAATGATTTTCAAATGTTAAATATTATATTGTTATATAAACTCATGTGAGCCACACACTGTTTTAATATATTGTTTCTTCCCTTACTGAGATGTGTCTCACCCGAATATGAACTTATCTTTTTCAGGATTTCCTTGAGATCGAGCTTTGAGAGCTCGAGATTTTTATAGCATTATGGGGAAATAGAAAAATAAAAGGGTATATTTCTATGTTAATTTTGGGATGTATAAAATTTATGTTTTATGTTTTAAGTTTTCTAGATATTATGAATGGTTGTGAAACATACTAGTATTGTGAATACTAAATAATATTGGGAGATATGTATATATATGAGAATACAGGTGGATGCATGATTTATTATGGTGTGTAGATGGATGTAGAAAACTCTGGTATTATATTTGTTGAAATATTGTAGTTATATTTCCCGCTGCATGTATTATGAATTGTGGATTATCAAGATTTTTGTCAAATATTACGCACTGGACCCAGGTTTAAGGGTTCGGGGCGTTACAGGGTGAGACGACGCTCAGTAAGTGGGAGTATGCTATTACTAGTGAGTGGCGACCGAGTCGTAAAACTATAATAGTAGTATGTAAAATTGCATGATCCGATAAATCTGTAAAACTTATATATCATATGTACAGTAGCTTAAAATATATGCATTATCTAAACTTTCTATCATTCATACTGCTAATATCATACTATATACAACAAAAGTTATAAAATTGTATACATATATATAATTGTGTTTTATCCCTGGATCTCTGTATGTCATGATTTGACCCTTGATGACAGGGTTGTGTGGCTCGTAGACGGGACTTAACCTGGTCGGCCCTCTAAGTAAGTCACTATACTCTACATTACCTCAGTCCGGCCAAATTGCATACTATCCTAAGCGCGTGACTGGTTGTTACCTCGTCAAACCGGCCCCCTCAACCCAATGAACTAGGGAGCTGCATACTCTTTGAGCACGGTTGACGGTACCCACACACTATCTAAAATATGTGGTTGCACTCTATCTATATTAGCAATGGTACCGTGCTCCGTATTCTGTATCTGTCTATAATCTTTTCACAGGGATCTGATATCATATATGTATATATATATATACTATACTATACTCTTTATATTGTATTCATTATGTTTCCAAAATAACCATAATACCATAACTCTGTACTACAAATTCTGTAATATCTGTAGCATCTTGATGCTATAACTGTATATTGTGTTTATACTTTCTATCTATATAATCTGTTTGTACTTTTTATCTGTATAATCTGTCTGTACTCTCTAGGTGTTATGGTATTTAGGAAAACATAGCTTTCTATATACACCATATATACTGTTCTATATGTATACTGCTAAATATTTGTCTGTGTAATCATCTGAGTAAAACTGTATATGTATACCTATTCTGTCTATATAAAAATCTATAAAATATCTAACTATATTTGTATAGCTTACTATACTAAAAAGTGTACAAAACTTCATATCAGGTAATATCTACTCCAGCCACACATACTTTAAAAACTCACATTTGGTAATATAATCGGTATACATGCATATATATAATTGTATAAAATTTCTGATAACATAAATGAATCTCCTAGCATAGCATATTTTCCTTACCTTATCTTTGAAAAGTCTCTACTGTACTCTAACCCTATACCCGCAGGGTTCTCCACTCAACATCCTGAAAACGACATCCCCAGAACAAAATATTAGTATTTTCTTTCCTACAACATTTCTTATAACTACAAGGAAGACATAATCTGAATAAAATACCTTACCCTGGATTTGGGATGAATTTCAAACCTCTTCCACCGATGATATGCTCCGGCAAACTTGCAGAGAACTTCGCTAGGAGCGTCGTGGTGGCTTTAGATCATCAATCCGGCGTGAAATGCGGCCGGGGTTGAAGAGAGAAGGGTAGGGGTGTGTTTTAGAGAGAGAGGAAAAATTTGCGCTAAAATTCTGTCAAAAATCCGAGTTTTAGCAATTTATAGAACCGGATTCGTCGACGAGACACGTCATCTCATCGATGAGGCCTACTTATGCGCTCGTCGACGAACTCCCTTTCTTTGTCGACAAGACTCTGTGTAAAAATCTTTCTGAGTTATTATATTCAAAGTTGAATGTCGTCGACGAAGCCTGCTACCTCCTTCTGTTTCTATTTCCATTTTTCTCCCTCTTTATTATTTAAATACCATTATTCTTCGGGTCATTACACTCGGGACCAAGCATAAGTCAAAAGCATCGACTGGTTCGAACAAATTGGTCCCTTCCATTGCCCATAGGTGAACGTACCTCATACCTCCGCTTTGTTCTGTACTTGAGAGTCTGAACCCTAGCCATTCCTTGATCTAGGAAAATGACTGGGGATGTCCCTGTAGTTAGGAATCCCGGAGCCGACATGGTGGGCACAAATGGCTATGCACTTGGACTTGGGCCGTTTGATGTATTAGCGGACTGGGTAGAGGGTTGCTCATGAATTGGAGTGAACCCTGGAGGGTATAAAGGTTCTAGTTCTATCTTGGGTTTCGAAATCTGTGCGACCTTTCCTTTATTTGCGGCAACCATCAATTCCATTATCTTGTTTATCTGTTATCTGATTTCCCTAAAATCATTACCCATCTCCTCCTGGCCTCGTTCTAGGCCTATGGCGTGGTTTTCCATATGTTCAGTCATAACTTTGGCCTTTCTTTGGGTATTGTAGTGATGCGCAACATACTCAATGTTGAATTCTGTTAGCTGGGATCCTTTTTTTTTTTTTTTTTGTAAACAACCCCTTTTCTATGAGTATGCATGCATGAATATATGCAAAATGTATAAATGCTTATAATCTAGATTAAATGACTACTTTGCCAAAATTATTGAAATAGCCCTTGTTACTCCAAATATGGTTACACAAGTTTATTTTCACCAGCTGATTTCGTTACACCCAACTTATTACAATGAATTCTACTTTGGCTACATTAGATAAGTGATTTTTGAGTTTCGGTGTTCGGGTCATATTTCCTTGCAACTGCTTGGTCCTGCTCTTGTACTAGTGCTTCAATTTCCTACAAGTCTTGAGATTTTATTTTGCTTTTGGCTTCCATGAATTTCAGCAACGTTTTGTTGAGTTGGGCTTATGTTTGAAGTTTTCTTCTTAAGTCTATTATTTCCTCTTTAGCTTGTATGCACTTATCTTTTTTCTGTTTCACATTTATTTGGCATTGTAGGATTATTCTGCATTCTCTTTGCTTGACCATCCTAGCACTTAGCTCAGCTTCCATGATCCTTTCTTCAATTGAACAAATTCTTCTTTGAGTGTCTTCTCTATTATCTCCTCCTTTCATCTAAAATTGATTTGTGACTGCGAGTCCCATCGGGGAATCTGCGACTGGTGGATTAATCTAGTTGGTGGTCCACTTGCAATAATCACCTTGGACCCTGATTAGACACCTACCTCAATCTTTTACATGGAAAATCTTCCATGTGGTCACAAAGTTTTCGATTTTCTTTTGGACTCCTCGATCATAGGCGAATTCCGAATTATTCAATCCATGTGTCATAGGTATGAACTGACAGGATCCTACTTGCCTTATGAAGATGAGAGGAGCGTAAGCTATTCCACCCCGTAGGCCTAGTAATGGGACCCGTGGAAAGTCTCCATGTCGGTATAGCATATCAGGGTTCCCCATCCACGTTGCTTGCCATGAAAATCCTTTTGTTTCCCAATTACACATCCTTTTAGCCCACTTGTTCTTGTTCAGGTGTTCTTCCCATAAAGCTTTTTCAAAGTCCGCCAAAAGGATGTGAAGGTTTTAGAATACCAGATGAAAGCGCCCTTCTTTATATGGAATGTGACTCATGAACCAGACATAGAGTATTGGGATACAACATTTCAATTGGCCTTTCCCTTTGACTCTACAGTGATTAAGTGACTGGAATGTTTTTTCTAGAATGCCGGGTACTAGGTTAACCCAATTCTAAACCTAAGCCAGGAAATACATTTTTCCTTAGTCAATGGCCCTTATCTCATTTGGAAAAATTACCAGCCCATAGATGGCAAGGGCTAGCATATTCATGTGAATCTCCTCCATTTCTTCCCCTTCTACCTGATTAATCAAGCCTTCCCAGGTGATAACCTTAGCTTCTTTTCCAATATGTTCTTTTATCCTCTAAGCCTTGATCCTAATCACCTTGCATAGTTCCCTCCTAAAAGACGTGGCAAGATTGGGTCCATAGGCCCCATAAGACTTCGGTAGGGGTAGTAGAGATATATATTCTTCAAAAGTGGGAGTCATGTCTATTCCCTCAAGAGTAAAGCAATGATAAGAGGGATTCCAAAATTCTACCAAGATATTGATCACCTCATAGTTGACTTCCATATGCAGCAAAAACCCAATGTGACCGTACAACCGAGAAAATTCAAGATGTCTTTCCACTATCCAGCTGAACCATATGTTCTTCAATTCTTTCAGCAATTTTATTTTAGTATCAAGTTTAACCCATGCTAGCAACACCATAGCTAGCTTTTGATTCAGACTATTCCCATAACGACTTTGTTGGGATTCAAAATATGACTGGACGGTGGCCTCCTCTTCTTTATGCATCACTACTGAACCCACTATGGTGCAATTTCAGCTATCTCAGAATTTTGGCAATGTAGTGATATGCCTAACATGTATGCAATGAATGTGAGAAAAATCATTAAGAAAGTTATCTAAGAATAACACATATTAAGCCCAACCATAAAGACGGATGAAGCTCCTGTCCTGTTTCCTGGTAAATGAATTACTTTGAGGTTTTTCAACAAGGCTCTATCTTAAAGGAAGGAAAACTATAGGAAAATGAGTGTGGTTCAAGCTCTATTCTCTATTAACGACAGGTTCCTAGCATGTCCCTTATCCTAACCCAATGGGTTTGGACAAAGTGCAAACTGAGCGGAGTGATTCACGTGCCCCCAAAGACGTTATCTTATAAGGGTTAACAGTACTGTGCTCCTTTCTATCCCTAAAGGGTAAAGCCTCTGTAGAAGACTCGCGAAAATATGTGTGAATTCATATACTTAGCATATTCCCATAAACCCCACATGTCATTCATTTTTACACATGCTTATTCATATATACAATTAGATATTCACAATTATAAAAACGATATTCACAAAATAAGATGGAGTAATTAAAAGATTTATTAAACTCACATTTTGGATAATTCTTAATTAATTAATGGCTTGACTCTCTAATGTCCCCAACGGAGTCGCCAAGCTGTCGTGACGTTCTAGGAGCGAAGGCCCTGGAGCCACGAGGGAATAAGATATGATTTTTGAAAATTTTGAATCTAGGAGTCGCCACTAACCTATTTTTCTTTGGTGTGGTTAGAACACCTAATTATTGCTCATTTGATTGGTCACTAGACTAAACCTAGGTCAAGAAACCAATAGTCTCGGTATGCATATACCAAGATTATGATTGGGAGTTTGGTTATGTGAGGGAAGGTATTCGCACCCCCCACACACCCGTTCTATGAATGGTACCTAATTAATTATGAATTATCCCTAAATTGAATTTAATAACTTTTTAATTAACTCATTTTAAAATAAATCAACAAGTAAATAAATAAATATACAAAATTAACAAGAAATTAGAAAATCTATGTGTGACTTAGGAATGTCTAATAAGACCTCCAAATGAGGGGATCTTGTTAGATAAACCCCCCTCATAGCTATTACAGGTGAGTTATAAAATACCTCATTGCCCTTTTTAAAATCATAGAGACACTCACATGAAAACAAGTAAAATCATCAAAAAGTATCTTTGAAAACATTCCCAAATTTTTCAAAATCTTTGTAAAATTTTTCTAAGATTTTTAAAAAAATTTTCTCATTTTTTGGTATCTATTTTTCATTTTAAAAAAAATCTCAGGTCAAAATAACTCAAAATATTTTTACAGACTTTAAAAATATTTTTCAAAATTTTTCTCTATTTTTCCTAATATTGTTGCTATTTTTAATTTTAAAATTAAAACTAATTAAAAATATTAAATAAAATAAAAATAAATAAATAAATAAATAAAAATGGTGAACTGGGTCAACCGATTCATTTAAAATGAATTGGGTCAAACTAGCGTGTAGTAATCCCAAAAAAAAAATAAAAATTAATTATTAATTATTAATTAAATAATATAATATGATATAATAATATAGTAATATAATATAATATTATATATATATATATATATATATATATGTATCCATATTTCAATTGAAATTGATTTCAACCCCCCCTCTTTGGTCGTACTCTCTCTCTCTCTCTCTCTGCTATTTCTTGGCCGAATTGTAAAATGAACATCATTCTTAGGTCCCAACTCCGCTCTCCAAGGATTTAACCGGAGAGATTTCATCATTCGCATGCCGTAGGCACTACTTCAGGGTTAGGGTAAGTGAACTAGATTATGTCAGGTTCTTATTTTAAAAATCTAACCGGATAAATTTGAGTATATGATTATGGGGACATCATGTCAGTTTTTATTTTAAAATTTAGTCGATTAAATTTGAGTATATGATTATGGGGATATTATGTTAGTTTTTATTTTAAAATTTAACTAATAAAATTTGAGTATATGATTATGAGGATATTATGTCACCTTTGATTTAAATATATTTGAGTTAAATTATACTGCGGGGATTTAATCACATTTAGGGTTTTTCAAAATATATTGGGGATTAAATTTAAATATGGGAAGTCGACCATACCCGCATTTTTTTATTTAAACCTACCAAATATATATAATTTCACAAGCAAGTTATGGAATTTTAATTATTATATAAATTGTGTCGCATGAGTTATTTTATTACATAATTGAGCAAATTTGGAATTTTATGATATTATATTTATTACGTGATTTATGGAAAATAATGAGGCAATTTTATTGCAAACTGTTTGTTGAGAAAATGATGAAATTATGATACTGTTTTATTGCATAAATTGCAATTATATGTTTGAGGATCTTGATGGGGTAGATGTGGTGGATGCCTGGTACCGTAGTTACAGAGGAATATTTGTGCAGACACACTGTTGTGAAAGTGTTGGCGATTGATAGTCAGTTTGGCATGAGTAGGGTTGTACCCACCTGTTTTGGGACCAGGATGTGAAAGTGTTGGCGGTAGATAGTCAGTTCGGCCAACCAATGCTAAGTCCAGTCTTCGGACCGCACAACCCATCATGGGGGTTAAACATGACATGCATCGGCCAAAAGTTATTCTTTTATATATATTTGTGTATTTATGTCACTTTGACCATTAAATAGGCATATATGTTGTTTTGGAGAAGAGTACGTGTATTTATTTAAATATGTGATTCAAAGTTTATAAATGCAATTTCTAGTATAGTAAAGTTATTTAAAATTATTATTAAATTATTTCTACACTAAATCTCATTTTAGCCACATACTGATAATAATCTAATCCCTACTTACTAAGAGGTGTAGAAACCTGAACCCGAAAAATAAAAGAAATAAATTAAAAAAGAATAAAGAAAAATTTTAAAAGGGTAAAGCAACAGGACTCGTTGACGAATCCCTTGTTTTCGTCGACAAGTGCCCTTCTGTGACTCATTGACGAAGTGCTGGCATCATCGACGAATAAATCACAAGAGACAAAAAATCTCAGGCTTAAGGTTCGTCGACGAACCCCCTTCTTTTGTCGACGAATGTTCTTCTATTGCTTGTGTCGAACACTTTAAATTCGTCGACGAACATGGCCGGGTCAATGACTTATAAAAGAATCCACAAGAGAATTTTTTTAAGAAAAATAAAATATCTTCTCTCTCTCTCTCTCTCTCTCTCTCTCTCTCTCTCTCTCTCTAACCCACGAACCTCATCTCTTCTCTCTTCAATTTCTCGCTGTTCGTCGCCCGAATTGACGATCGGAAGCCACCACAATGATTAAAGAGCTTTTCTCTACAAGTCTAGCGGAGTAGATTTTTGAACTGGGCTTTCCAGACACCACTCCAAGGCTAGGGTAAGATTTAGAGAATTAATAAAATTTGATATTTTTGGGAGTTTAATCATTTATTTGGAGTTTGTGGGCCTGGAAAATATTAAAATAGTATTTTACCTAGGGTTGAGTTAAACTAGGATTTATGAATTTAGAGTTCGTACGAGCGCCGCAGGTGCAGTTTTGGAATCCCTGCAAGCGTAGCTTCAGGAAAACAGGTAAGGGGATTAAGTTAAGTAAGGTTTTATTAAATTTGAACCGATTAAACTGCTATATATATATATATATATATATATATGTATGTATGTATGTATGTATACTTATGATTTCAAGGGTTCTTTCGAAAACCAACCATTCAAAGTGGGGTTTTATAAATTATGGTATATCGTATGGTATTTTGAATGAAATGAACAGTGGAAATCTAGGTTTTCTCTTGTGAACTAAACATGCTATATTTTCTAGGTTTCTTATGGGATTATGTTCAAATACTGAATTGTGTGGTAGGTGAATAATCAGTATGGTTTGTAGTATAACCAAATTTGGGTATAGTTGTGAAAATACTAAATTGTTTTTGAAACATACTGGATTTGCCTTTGCAAAATACTGGGTTTGATTTAACGGCCAAGGGTCGGGTCTTATTTGATGGCAAGTTATATATGAAATGAGATTGTACTACAGTTATATTATCGAAATTGCATGATATGGTTTAAGAACCCTAAGGACCAGTTGTATTGTAAGCACGGTAATGTTGCTAGGGAGTTATTGCAAGACCATGTGTGCCCACACTGTACTGAGAAGTGTAAAGTGGTCCCAGCCGACTAGCCTACGTAAGGATGAAGTACCTTTCTTGGGGACCCGGGCCAGAAAGTGGTAAGGCTATCGGACCTGCAACTGAGTTATGGATTTCCTAAAATCGTCACCCTAAGAAAATCACAGAAACCACCCCGAAATTCTACCTCCAGACAGCAGAAAGAACCCTAAATTCTCATCCTAATTTCCCAACATCAACTCACTGATGTCCTATTCCACTTTTCTTAAAATTTCATTCCTATATTCTAGTATTGTTTTCTGTTGTACTCTAGAGCCTGCAGAACCTAGCAACCTAGGCTCTGATACCAAATTGTAACGACTCAAAAATCTATACCATTTTTTTATTAAAAATAAAATAAATTGTAAAATATAACATTATAATACTCCTGTATAACCTGCTATAACATCTCAGACCTCAAGTGAGCACTAAGGAAAACTTGATTATATTACACACATATGCAGCAGTAAATCATAAAACTGTTCATCCATATAAACAATACCAAAATTTAGTAACTCTTCCCAAACCATACAAACATATATACACATCACCCTAGTATCATCCACTTAGAAATACTATCTCTTGTATACACTTACCCAATAGATAGGGTAGTGTACTTGCCCTCTCTATTTGCGAGCCTGATCCGCTCACCTAATTAGATCACCTGAAAAATATTAAATCACTGGGAAGAGACAACACTCAGTAAGAGGAAATATGTTATTACCAATGTGTGGCAACTGAGCTACATAAATACTATACTGATGAATATCTAAAACTGTAAAAACTGGTAGAACAATATACAGTACAACTTGCATCTTTTATAATTTAAAATACAACTATAATGTCTGGGATTTCTACTTTTTCACACTTCTAGTATCATAATATATCTGTCGATATTTTAGTAAATCTGTATACATATATATATAACTGTGATATTTACCCTAGAAAACTGTATATCATGATTTAACCCCTCATGACAGGGTTGTGCGGCCTGTAGGTGGAACTTAACCCTGGTTAGCCTACCAGGTAAGTCAACTGTACTCCAAAAATCCTCACCTTGGCCCTAACACAAACTTCGTGGCACAGTAGCTAGTAAACTACACTCCATCAATCCTCAGTCCGACCCTAACACAAACTCTGTGGCATGGTAGCTGGTAAACTAATCTGAAATAGAAATGGTACCGTGCTCTGCTGATAACTGATCTAATTCATCAGGGTCTAATACTGTATATACTATATGTAATGACCTAAAAATTATATCATTTTTTTTATATAATCATACTTATGCAACGGAAACATAAGTCATACAACCATATATACCAAAAAAATATCAGAATTCAGTACATTCAGACCATAGCCATATACAATAACTCCCTCTAGTATCATCTACCCCAAAAAAATACAAAAAACCCTATCACAAACTTACCCTACAACCAGGGTAATTAAGTCAACTCTCTATCCGCGAGCCTGACCTGCTTGCCTAGCTGGCTCACCTGAAAAGTGGTAAAGTAATGGGGTGAGACGATGTTCAGTAAGTTGAAATATGCTATTACTAGTGTGTGGTGACCGAGTCGTAAAATTATAATAATAATATTTAAAACTGCATGATTTGGCAAATTTTTAAAACACATGTATAGTAGCTTAAAATATTTGTATCATCTGAATTTTATATCATTCATACTGCTATATCATACTATATATGACAAAAGCTATAAAACTGTATACATATATATATATATATATATATATATATATATATATAACTATGCTCTTTCCTTGGGACTTTGTATGTCATGATTTGACCCCTCATGATAGGGTTGTGCGGCCCGTAAGCGAGAATTAACTCTGGTCGGCCCTCTAGGTAAGTCATCATACTCTACACTACCTTAGCCCAACCAAACTGCATCCACTCCTAAGCTCGGGATTGGATGTTACCTTGTCAAACTGGCCCACTTAACCTAGTGAACTGGGGAACTACATCCTCTCCGAGCACAGTTTGACGGTACCCACACACTATCTGAGATATGTAGTTGCACTTTATTCTGTATATAGCAACGGTACCGTGCTCTGTAACTTTATATGTCTATAATCTTTCCACAGGGATTTGATACTATATACATATATATACTATGCTCTTTTTACTGTTTTCATTATGTTTTCCAAAATAACCATAACGCTATTAATCTGTACTGTAAATACTGTAATATCTGTAGCATCTTGATGCTATAACTATATAATCTATCTGTATCTTCTATTTGTATAATTTGTCTGTATATTTTGAGTGTTATGACATTTAGGAAAACATAACATTCTGTAAACCTTATATATATATATATATATATATATATATACTGGTCTGAATAAAAATCTGTGTATATCTATATCTAACTGTAAACTATGTGAATAAAACTATATATGTACATGCATCTATCTGTATAATATTTGTGAATGCCTGACTATATCTATATGTTCTGTATAACATCATATATTGGGAAAACTGTATAAAATTCTACATCAAATAATATCTACTCAGGCCACACATACTTTATAATCTCATATTCTATAAAAACTACATAATAATTGGTATACATGCACTGTAAAATTTCTGTTAACTTAATCAAATCTCCTAGCATAGCATATTTCCCTTACCTATTTTTTGAAAAGCCTTCACTGAACTTTGGCCCTACACCCGTTAGGTTCTCCACTCAATGCCCTGAAAACGACATCCCCCAGAACAAAACATCAGTATTTTCCTGCATACAACATTTCCTATAACTGTAGGGAAAACATATTCTAAATAAAACATTCTACCCTGAGTTTGGGATGAATTCCAAACAAACTTCACAAGTGATCAGCTCTAGTAGACTTGTAGAGAACTTCGTCAGGAGCGTCGTGGTGGCAACGGACCCGAAATCGAAGAGAGAAGGAGTGGGAGACGTTTTAGAGAGAGAGAAAAAGGAATTTTTTGCACCAGTTTTTTGCTGAAAAATCTGGGTTTTCACTATTTATAGTCCCAGATTCATCGACGAGACACGTCATCTCATCGACGAGTTCTTAAGGAATTTCATCGACGAACTTCCTCCCTCATTGACGAATTTCAGACTGCCCCAAAAACCTCTCTCAGTATTTTCTCGTCGATGAAACCTGTCCTCGTCGATGAGCTTCTCTTATATCCTTGTTGACGAATCCCCTATGTCTGTGGACGAGATGCTGAAAAATTCCTCGGGTTATTACATTCTCCCCTTCTTGTAAAATTTCGTCCTCGAAATTTACTATTTTGGATTGAACCCCACTATACACCCTTCCGTCTCGTAAAGGTAAAGAGTTTACTTATTTTATTACTTATCCTTGATTATGGCAAAGGAATACCGTGGTTACATTCTATGTTCTGGGAGATTACACATATAAAATTAAAAACTATCTATTAACTAAAATCGATACATGTACTTGCAAAAGAAATACTATCTAATTATTATACTTTACCTACTATCACCATCCTCTTGGAACAACTGTGGGTATCTTCGTCTGATCTGCTCCTCGAGCTCCCAAGAAGCTTCCTTTATATCATGATTTTTCCACAAAACTTTTACTAACTGAATCTCTTTCATGCGCAATTTCTGAGTCTTATTATCTAAGATCTGAGTTGACACTTCTTCATAAGCTAAAGATTCTTTAAGCTCCATCTTTGCATAGTCTAGGACGTATTTCCCTAACATAGTTACATGAAACACATCATGAATTCTAGCAAAAGCTGGCAACAAAGCTAGCTTATAGGCAACTAACTCTATTCTTTCTAATATCTCAAAAGGGCCAATATACCTAGGGCTCAACTTACCCTTCTTTCCAAACCTCATAACCCCTTTCAGAGGAGTTACCTTTAAGAATACTCGGTCCCCTACGTCAAACTCTAACTCCAGGCAGCGAGTGTTTGCATAACTTTTCTGTCGACTCTGCGCGGTACTGATTCTTTCTTTAATTAGTCAGACCTTGTTGGACGCCTGCTGTATTATCTCTAGACCCAAAACTCGCCTTTCGCCTACCTTATCCCAGAAAAGAGAAGAACGACATCTCCTACCATATAATGCCTCATAGGGTGCCATACCAATACTAGCTTGATAGCTGTTATTATAAGCAAATTCAATTAGTGACATAAACTGAGTCCAACTGCCTCCAAAATCAAGCATACAAGCACGAAGCATATCTTCTTGTGTTTGAATTGTTCTCTCGGTTTGCCCATCTGTCTGAGGTTGGAAAGCAGTGCTGAATGCTAACTATGTACCCATAGCTTCCTGAAAACTTTTCCAAAATCATGAAATAAACCGAGGATCTCAGTCCGAGACTGTGGATACTGGCACACCATGGACGCGAACTATCTCTTGAATATATATTTCTACCAATTTTTCCATGGAATAACCGATTTTAATTGGAATGAAATGAGCAATCTTCATCAAACGATCAACAACCACCCAAATCGCATTCAACCCCCGTCGCACTGGTGTTAATCCTGTAACGAAATCCTTCGAAACGTGATACCATTTCCACTCTAGAATGAACAATGGCTGCAACTACCCTGCTGGTTTTTGGTGCTCAGCTTTAACCTGCTGGCATGTCAAGCACTGCTGAACAAACTCAGCTATCTCCCTCTTCATTCCAATCCACCAGAAATACTTTTATAGATCTCGATACATTTTAGTGCTACTTGGATGTACGGTGCATAGGGACCTGTGAGCCTCCTCTAATATAGTTCTCCTAATCTCGGTATCTGCAGGAACATAAAGCCTAGTACGGAATTGCAGAGCTCCATCTGATATGCTGAATTCCTCATCCTAACCATCTCGCACCCTAGCCATTACCTCTACCAACTTTGCATCATCACTCTGAGCTGCTTTAATCCTCTTGTATAGTGTAGGCTAAACCACTAGACTGGAAATGACTACCTAAGGACTCTCTTGTATTAACTCTATACTAAGCCACTCCAAATCCACCAGAATTGAGTGTTGAATCTCCATAGCTGCCAGTACGGGTCCCACTAATTTCCTGCTCAGAGCATCTGCCACTACATTTGCCTTCCCTGGGTGGTAACTAATTGTGCAGTCATAATCTTTAGTAAGCTCTAACCACCTTCTTTGCCTCATATTCAGTTCTTTTTGGGTGAAGAAATATTTCAGGCTCTTGTGATTCGTAAAAATCTCGCACTTTTCACCATATAGGTAATTCCTCTAGATCTTGAGAGCGTACACCACTGCGGCTAATTCTAAATCATGGATAGGATAATTTTTCTCATATTCTTTAAGCTGTCTAGAAGCATACGCAATGACTCTACCGTGTTGTATCAATACGCACCCAAGTCCCTTCAGGGACGCATCATTGTATATCACAAATCCGTCCTCCCTTGAAGGAATAGCCAGTAGTGGAGCTAAAACTAACCACCGCTTTAACTCCTGAAAACTCTATTCACAGTCATCGGTCCAATCAAACTTCACATTTTTCCTTGTAAGTCATGTTAACGGACCAGAAAACTTGGAGAAGCCATCCACGAAGCATCGGTATTAGCCTACCAATCCCAAAAAACTCCTGACTTCTTGAATATTTCCTGGCCTTTCCCAATTCAGTACTGCTTCTATTTTACTCGAATCAACTGATAATCTCGCTTCAGAGATCACATGGTCGAGAAAGGTAACCTGCCTTAACCAAAACTCACACTTCTTGAATTTTGCATACAATTTTCTTTCCCTCAATACTTGTAACACCAACCTTAAATGATGTTTATGCTCCTTAAAACTCCACGAGTAGATCAGTATATCATCAATGAATACAACCACACACTGGTCCAAATATTGATGAAACACTCGATTCATAAAATCCATGAATACTGCTGGTGCGTTAGTCAACCCAAATGGCATCACCAAGAATTCGTAATGCCCATATCGGGTTCAAAATGTGGTCTTAGAAATATCCTCTGCTCTATCTTTCCCTTGATGGTAACCCGACCGCATATCAATTTTTGAGTAACCAAGGTCCCCTGCAGCTGATCAAATAAATCATCAATCCTAGGGAGAGGATATTTATTCTTGAATGTCAGTTTATTTATCTCCCTATAATCGATACACAACCTCATGGTCCTATCCTTCTTTTTCAAGAACAAAACTGGCACACCCTAAGGCGACACACAAGGCCTGATGAAACCTTTATCCAGCAATTCCTGTAATTGTTCTTTCAATTCTTTTAACTCTACTGGGGCCATACGGTATGGTGTTTTAGATATTGATGCAGACCCTGGTAGAAGTTCTATAGTAAATTCAATCTCACGGTTAGGCGGTAAGCTAGACAATTCTTCTAGAAAGATGTCTGGGAATTCCCTTACTACTAGTATGTCAGCTTGTTTCAATTCTTCTTTCAGCAATTCTTTTATGTATGCGACATACCCCTGGAAACTACCCTATAGAAGTATCCTCACTTGAATTGCTGACACTAGCTGTGTTGAGGCACGTACGCATGAACCCACAAATTTGTATTCCTGCTCGCCCGGGGGTCTGAAAAGAACTTCTTTCTAATGGCAATTTATACTGGCATGATGAGTAGCTAGCCAGTCCATACCCAATATTATATCAAACCCTTGCATATCTAGAACCACTAGATCAGCTGATAATACCCTCTCCTAAATATTTACTGGAAAATTCCGAAGTGTCCTCCTACATCTCACCACAGACCCCATTGGCGTACCCACAGACAGTTCTATATCTAATGGTTGTGTCTCTATTTCAGCTATTTTCACATATCCCGCCGATATAAAGGAATGAGTGGCACCTGTATCAAACAAAACAATAATTGTATATGGTAAAGCAGTAAGGATACCTGTAACTACGTCCCCGGCCGTCTTAGTGTCACTCTGCGTCATCGCATAAACCCTCGCCGGCGTAGTATTCCTCTGCTGACCTCTTCGGGGCGCCTGGTATCCTCCCCGAAATGGCATAGGAGTCGATACATAACCTGGTGGCATCTGAAAGGATCAAGCCATATGACCTGGCCTCCCATAGCGATTGCAAACATTCTTTTCCAGCCAACATTCACCCGGGTGTCTCCGTCCACATTTGGTACAAATGGTGGGAGGCTGACCACCCTAAAATCCACCCCGCTCTACCATCTGTCTTTGACCTCCGCCAGATCTACCTCCTCTCCAAGGGCCTCGACTGGGACCCACCTGGAAACTTGAGGGGGCAGTCCTCTTCTTCTGACTCTGTGTCTCAGTCTCCCTGGGTAGACTCTCAACTGCTATAATAGCCTTATCAACCAACTTTGCAAAGTTCTAGATCCTTAGTACCACCACCTGCCTATAAATATCTCGCCTTAAGTTTCTCTCAAACATTTTAGCCTTCTTTACTTCATCAGGATGATATATGAGCAGAAACACGAGAGCTTGATAAATTTTGCCACGTACTGCCGGACTATCAATGACCCTTAGGACAAACATAGAAACTTCTGTACCCGAGCCTCTCTGACTGAGGTAGGATAATATCTATCAAAGAACATATCCTTGAATCGAGCCTAGGTCATGGGTACTGGAATCGCCCTCTACTCCTTCAATAATCTGGTGGCTACCCACCATCTCTCGGCCTTCCCTGCCAATCTGTGCGTGGCATATAAGACTCTCTGCTCGTCGGTGCAGTGAAGTACTGTCAGAATCTTCTCTACCTCATGCAACCAGTTTTTTGCCACTACAAGGTCAGCTGCTCTAGAAAACGCCAGCGGGGGTTCATCTTCATAAATTTCTCTATAGTACATCCCTGAGGTAGTGATGGACTTACCTATTCCCTAGAGCTCCGAACAATCTCAGCCATAACTTGTTGAGCCACACTACATAGCACAGAATCTGAATATTCGCCGCCTATGCCAGAAGGACCCGCTCCATCATCTCCACTAGCATGAGCGCTACTACCCCCTAGGTCCATCCTGCAAACACACAAAACACCATTTTAGAATCCTATTTCCCATACATACGTAACTTATTCTATTCAACTAAAACTTCAGATTCTCTATTAACAATCCCTCCTGTTCCTGACTCCAAATCAAATCCTGCAATCTAAACACATGACTCGTCAATAGTTTATTATGATTTTCCTAGAATCGTCACCCTAGGAAAAAAACGAAAACTACCACGGAAGTCCTGTATTCGGATCACAGAATAAAACCTCAATTCCTTTCCTAAATTCTGGTATTGTTTTCCCATTACACTCTAGAGTCTGCAGAACCTAACAACCTAGGCTCTGATACCAAAATGTAACAACCTTAAAATTATATCATTTTTTTATATAATCATACCTATACAGCTGAGACATAAGTCATACAACCATATATACCAAAAAATATCAGAATTCAGTACATTCAGACCATAGCCATATACAATAACTCCCTCTAGTATCATCTACCCTAAAAAAATACAAAAAACCCTATCACAAACTTACTCTATAACCAAGGTAACCAAGTCAACTCTCTATCCACGAGCCTAATCTGCTCGCCTAGTTGGCTCACCTGAAAAGTGGTAAAGTAATGGGGTGAGATGATGTTCAGTAAATGGAAATATGCTATTACTAGTGTGTGGTGACCGAGTCATAAAATTATAATAAAAATATTTAAAATTGCATGATCTGGCTAATCTATAAAACACATGTATAGTAGCTTAAAACATTTGTATCATCTGAACTTTCTATCATTCATACTGCTATATCATACTATATACGACAAAAACTATAAAACTGTATACATATACATATAAATAATTGTGCTCTTTCCCTGGAACTCTGTATGTCATGATTTGACCTCTTATGGCAGGGTTGTGCAGCCCGTAGGCGGGACTTAACTCTAGTCGGCCCTCCAAGTAAGTCATCATACTCTACACTACCTCAGCTTAGCCAAACTACATCCACTCTTAAACTCGAGACTGACTGCTACCTCGTCAAACTGGCCACCTCAACCTAGTGAACTGGGGAGATGCATCCTCTCCGAGCACAGTTTGACAGTACCCACACACTATTTGAGATATGTGGTTGCACTCTATTCTGTATATAGCAATGGTACCGTGCTCTGTAACTGTATCTGTCTATAATCTTTCCATAGGGATCTGATACTATATACATATATATACTATACTCTTTTTACTGTTTTCATTATGTTTCCCAAAATAACCATAACACTATTAATCTATACTGTAAATACTGTAATATCTGTAGCATCTTGATGCTATAATTGTATAATCTGTCTGTATATTCTGAGTGTTATGACATTTAGGAAAACATAACATTATTTAAATACTATATATACTGATCTGAATAAACATCTGTGTATATCTATATCTGTCTGTGAAATTATTTGAATAAAATTGTATATGTACATGCATTTATCTGTATAATATCTGTGAATATCTGACTATATCTATATGTTCTGTATAACATCATATACTGGGAAAATTGTATAAAATTCTACATCAAATAATATCTACTCAGGCCTCACATACTTTATAATCTCATATTCTGTAAAAACTATATAATAATTGGTATACATGCACTGTAAAATTTCTGTTAACTTAATCAAATCTCCTAGCATAGCATATTTCCTTTACCTATTTTTTGAAAAGCCTTCACTGAACTCTGGCCCTACACTCGTAGGGTTCTCCACTCAACACTCTGAAAATGACATCCCCCAGAACAAAACATCAGTATTTTCCTGCATACAACATTTTCTATAACTGCAGGGAAAACATATTCTAAATAAAACACCCTACCCTGAGTTTGGAATGAATTCCAAACTAACTCCACCAACGATCAGCTCTAGCAAAATCTTGGAGAACTTTGTCAGGAGCGTTGTGGTGGCCTCAGATCTTCAATCCGGCGAGGAAAGAACCTGGAATCGTAGAGAGAAGGAGTGGGAGACGTTTTAGAGAGAAAGAGAGAGAGAGAGAGAGAGAGAGAGAGAGAGAGAGAGAGAGAGAGAGAGAGGAAGTTTTTGCGCCAGTTTTCTGCTGAAAAATCTGGGTTTTCACTATTTATAGCCCCGGATTCGTCAACGAGACACGTCATTTCATCGATGAGTCCTTATGGAATTTCGTTGATGAACTTCCTCCCTCATCGACGAATTTGAGACTACCCCAAAAACCTCTCTCGGTATTTTCTCATCGACAAAACCTGTCCTTGTCGACGAGCACCTCTTATATCCTCATCAACGAATCCTTTGTGTTCATCGATGAGATGCTAAAAAATTCCTTGGGTTATTGCACTATATATATTACCTTGCTGTTTTATCATGATTTTAAAATAAACATAACACCGAAAGCTAATCTAAAAAAATACTGAAATATCTATACTGTATAAAGTGAATTATCATAATGTTATGGAAAAAAAACCATAACACCAAAAACTGATATGAAAATACTGTATTATCTCAGTTGTATAAATTGTAATATCATAGTGTTACGACTTTAATATTTTGGAAATCATGGTAATTTGTATATGTTGTCTGTCTGTATAAACACTGTAATTCATACTCTTGTAAAATCTAATAAAACATATCTCTGCATTAATAAATCTTACCAATCTGAAAACTGTATTATTTTTGTATTGATCTGATAAGGTCTCACAAACATATTTCTGTATAGATACTATAAATTGTAATAATCTGGGAATTGTATAGTTCATATACTAATCTAATACTGTCTCATGCCGCACAACTATATAAATAAATATCTCATACACTGATACTGTATTTTCTAATACATAAATAATTTCTAAACTGAATAATAATTTGGAAAAACATATAATTTATCAATAAATATTCTAAAATTCTTAGCATAGCATATTTCCCTTACCTAACTAACTGGGAGGCTCGCCTCCAACTCTACCCTCACACCCTTAGCATACCAATCTCAAAATCCTGCAATAATACATTTATACAAATTTCTCAATAAATCACTGAATTTCCCCAGAAAGTTATCTCACTCCTAAACCTGCTTATTCATAATTTCTTAAACTTTATTATACCTGTGCTCTGGAAAAATATTTATTGGGTCCTCAACCTATGCTTGCAGGATCCCAAAAACACCATAACCCTGAAAATATAACACCCTAATTTTACTCAACAAAATTTCAGTATATTCTTATATAATACAAAATCTGGACTCAAATAAGCCTACTAATACTAAAAATACCTAAATAATCTACTTACCCTGATCTTGTGATGGTGCCCAAGTTGACCTAACCAATGATCTACTCTGGCAGACTTGAAGAGAATCTTCCCAAGAGTAACGTGGTAGCTTCTGATCATCGAAATAGCGAGGAACGAAGCCGAAATTATAGAGAGAAGGTAGGGAGGACGTTTTTAGAGAGAGAGAGAGAGGAAAATTTTGCATGAAAAAATTGTTGAAAACCTGAGTTGAACCTATTTATACATTGTTGCCTCGTCGACGAGCCACGTCACCTCATCGATGAGTCTAAGAAGAGATTCGTCAATGAACACTTAACCCTCTTCGATGAATTGCAGGTCCTGGAAACAACCCTCTCGGTAAATTCTCGTCGACGAGGCACGTGTCCACGTCAACGAGCTCAAAAAGCCTGTTCATCGACGAATGCTCTGCGCTCGTTGACAAGACCCTACTGAATACTCTTTTTGAAATTCCCTTTTTCCTTCCTTTAATTATTTAATTACTATAATTCTTCAAGTCTCTACATTCTCCCCTCCTTATAAAATTTTGTCCTTGAAATTTACTATCTGTATTGAACATCATCCACTGAGAAAAATGGCTACTTATCTTATTACTTACCCTCATTTATGGTGGAGGAATATCGTGGTTACATTTAGTGTTCTGGGAGACTACAAATGTACTCATAGAAGAAAATTCTCCCAAAACCAAAACACTACCTACCCTATAATCTAAAATACAGCTATACATTCATCACTTTGTACTGAATAAAATAGAATTATCGTTACCTAAACAACACTGGCTATTATTGTATCCCACTAAACAGGTCTAGCTATTTCTGCCTGATCTCCTTCTCAAGTTCCCATGAGGCTTCCTCTATGCTATGGTTTCTCCACAAAACTTTCACTAATTGAATTTTCCCGTAGTTCCTATTCCTTTCTGTCTAAGATCTGCACTGGCGCTTCCTCATATGTTAGTGAATCCCTAAGCTCTATCTTTGCATAGGTGATCACGTGGGAAGGGTCCGGGATGTATTTCCTCAACATGGAAACATGAAATACATCATGTATTCTAGATAGGGTTGGTGGCAGAGCTAGCCTGTAAGCAATTGACCCCACCTTCTCAAGTATCTCAAATGAGCCAATGTATCTAGGGCTCGACTTACCCTTCTTCCCAAATCTCATAAGTCCTCTTAGTGGAGCTACCTTTAGAAATACCTAATCTCTCACGTCAAATTCTAACTCCCAGCAGCAAGTATCTGTGTAACTTTTCTACTGAATTCAAGCTGCATTGATTTTGTATTTAATTAGTCAGACTTTATCGTATGCCTGTTGCACCAATTCTGGTCTCAAAACTCGCCTCTCACCTAATTCATACCAGTATAGTGGAGAACGACACCTCCTACCATATAACACCTTGAAATATGTCATATCGATGCTAACCTAATAGCTGTTATTATATGCGAATTGAACCAGCGTCATATATTGGGTCTAGCTACTTCCAAAATCCAACACACAAGCTCACAGCATATCCTCAAGTATTTGAATTGTCCTTTCTGTCCGCCCGTCAGTCTGAGGATGAAAAGTTGTGCCTGTAATGACCTGCTTAATTTACTATATCATCAACCACATTTAATGCCTTGATACCATTAACTTATAACATAACAAAGTCAACTCGAATCCGTTGGTAACGGGGGACACACCTGTCATATACAGCGGACACCTAAACAGCGGTAAATATAAATTTCATCCACCCAACCATTAAATACAATACTAAAGTTATTTACATTCCACCATATTTCTATAGATTTATATATACAATCTCCAAAAACACTAAAATATAAAACTAAGATCTTACACCAAAACCCAACTAACCCTAGTTTACCCTTTTAGCAGGGTAAAACAACTGCCTCAACGGTGTGGAGCTCGATCCGCCTGTCTTTTTGAATTTCCTGAAATATTTTAAGCTGGGGTGAGACATCTCTCAGTAAGGGAAATAAACTAAATACAGTTGTGTGACAATATGAATATTTGTGTGCTATAATAAATATACAGTACATATTACATGCCTGAGAACACTGATAACATCATAACTGAATAAACGTACATTTCATAGTTATACTAAATCATATTGTATCTCATTGTTCATAAAATCATATACTATAGATAGTAGTACTAAAATATACCTAGGATGAATAGCTAGTTGGTGTCATGTATTACCCCCTATGACGGGTTGAGCAACCTGAAGGCAGGACCCGACAATGGCTGGCCGACCATTGCCGAGTCAAAAATGTCTGTAAGTACGATGGGTCCGCCACACCCTGGTCCGGACTGTCAGGTGAACATCTACAACTCTAAACTGAAAGCCACATCGACTATCCATCTCCCACCCCCTCTACTGGCAGGGGTGGTTAGCACAAGTTTGAACTGAACTGAACTGTATAGTTACGGTACCATGCTCCTGAAAACTGATCTGAACTATCATTCGGGTTCTGATAACATATAGTACATGATCATATACTATTTTAACATAAAAAATTGATAGCATTTTCTACATTTTTTCATAACATATGTTGACTCTATGAGTCCAATCCGGTTTTGATAATGACAAATCACTTGGTATTTGATCTGTGCATTGAGTTTGTGAACAAAACCTATATTAAGCATGCATAGAAAGATAACGAGTCATAGAAGCCATAAAGTAAAGTTGACATATCTTGGAAAGATCCATGGAATTCAAAGAGTACGAGAATCAAGATGCAAGCTGCAAAGTTCAAGAACATCTTGGGAATGGGTATTTAGAACTCATGTACTCACATTTTCATATGATTTAATTTAAGGCTCAACATAACTTAGAAAGACTTTAGGATTCATGCATTTCATGTATATCATTAGGAAAATTTCATGGACTTGAAAATACTTTTAAAATCATGAAAAATATGTTTTACAAAAGACCCAAGAAGGAGAGCAAAGAAGATTTTTAAATTAGAACAGAAAAATTTCAAAATTAGGGACTTCGGTTGACTGAACTTGAAGTTCAGATGACTGAAGAATTTCCTCAAACGTCTGAAGATTAAGTTCAGTCATATGAAGAATTTAAGGTGAAAAACAGAAATAGGCAAAAGTACTTTAGATGATTGAACCTTCACCTCGGTCATCTGAACTCGACACTTCAGTCGTCTGAACCTTGACCTCGGTCGTCTAACCCTGTGTCTAGAATTTTTTTTCAAAGAAATTCAATGACTTCGGTCACCTGAACCTGCGGGAAAACTTAAAATATCATTTTTATTAAAAGAACTCGCGAGCTATCTCATTGATCCAACAGTTGAGATCAATTCTAAGGGTAAGACACTATAAATACTGATTATCTAAACCCTAGTATATAAGTTACACACAAGAAGAGAAGAACACATCTTATTGAAAGAGTAGAGAGAAACTTGAGCTGATTGATATACGATTGCCTACACTTCAACTTCTACTCATCGAGCTTAGGCAAATCAACTCAGAATCTTGAAGGGAACTCATTTACTCATCTTGTTTTTCATTCTAGTATTGAGGTTTGATCATTGTTAGAATTGGTGTATTGCCAAGAGGGGGGGGTGAATTGGAATTTTTAAAACTTTTTCACCTAGGTTGATCTATGCAAACATGGTATGTACACAACCTAGGATCAGTCTATGCAATTTCCAAATGCGTAGATAAATATACTATGAAAATTAAGTCATACGCATCATTCACCCATAACATACACGTGCGGTAAATATAAAGTGCAGAGATATAAGCAAACACACGATATGTTATCGGGGTTCGGCCAACTGTGCCTACGTCCCCACCTCAAGCTCGTAAGCTAGAGGATTCCACTAATAGCTCACTTAAGGGTGGAGCGGCACCGTTTACAACCAGGTCAAATTATCACATTGCTGACCTCAACCTTAACCAGGTCAATTAGCGGGGCTGACCTCAACCTACACGCCTTAACAGGACGACGCACCTAGCTTTCCTAACCGGGTCTAAGCCAATCCGGGACTATTCCAGGGCTAGTCTCCCTCTTCAGGCCCGTGCCTGGAAATACAACAGTATTTGAAATACAATCAAATGGTACAATGAATAGGCTTTCAAGTAAAGCGGATGTGTACCCAAATACGTGCAATTACAAACACCACAGTATGATTCAATATTTAAGCTCAATGTGGTCTAAGATGTCAACTCTCAAATAGATTTACTATCGTTGTAATGAGTACGTGAGAGTGCAAACCTAAATGATCTTTGTATCACAGGCTATTTAATCTAAGTGCTCAAACAAAGATATTATCCAAACTTCATATATTTCAATCAACAAGTTTTCTCAATATATATATGTATATGAAGCTCTAGCAATGTATAAGTTTGGTTTGCAAAAAGAGTTTAATCTTTGTATTCAACTATGGATATAAATCAATGAATATTGCAACAAAGATTTTTCTCACACAAACAAATATCTCTTTAAAGATTTATCAAGACAAATCACACTAGATATTTGAATGTATTTTGAAAATGTTTTGCAACCAAAAACAAATACAATCTTCTTAAGATGTTGCAATGAAAGTGCAAATCTTAGAAGATCTATCAAAGTCTTCTTAGGATAGACTTATTAACAAAGTCTCCTAAGAATACTTAGGTTTAGCTCTCAATGAAAATAAATCAATCAAATATGAATGGGAGAGCAAACCTATTAAATATAAACACTCAATCGACTTACAGAGGATTTAAGAGATCGAAGAAGGTAAGCATGAGTGAATGGGGATTGGATATGAGTATTATAGGATTTGGGATTTTCAGAGAATTTCTCTTAATCAATATTTTTAATCCCATAGCTAATTATCCCAAATGAACTCATATATATAGGCAAGGGAGAAAATATGACCGTTGGGGACCTATTGGGTATTATTAGAAAAGTTTAATGACGTTTAAGACATTTTAACCCTGTTTAAAAATTATTAACCGCGGTAAAAATAGGAGCAACCCGAGAGGTTCAGTCGACCAAAAATGGTTCAGTCGACCAGGACTCAAATGGCTCGGTCGACCAGGGCTATTTTGAACTGAGTGGCCGGTCGACCAAGGAAGGCGATTTTCCAAAATTCCGAGGTTTGGTCAACCGAGCCCTTTTGAACTGTGTGGTTTGGTCGACCAGACCGCTGGGAATTCTCCCGAGACCCTTCGGTCGACCAGGTAGTTGGAGTATAAAAGTGTTCGGTCGACCGGGAGGTCAAAAAGTTGACTTCCAGGTGGTTCGGTCGACCAGGGTCAAATGAACTACATGGTCTCGGTCGACCGGGACCTAGGTCAACGGTTGACCCAGGGATGGTTCGGTCGACCAGGCCAAGAATGAACTGTTTTGGCCGGTCGACCGAAAGTGCACCAAGTGTGCATTTCGGTCCCATCTTAACACAATAAAGCCCTATTTAAGTGCCTAACAATTATATGTGAAAGTGTGAGTGTCCTAGGGGCACTTGGGGTCCAATTTAGAGACACCGAAAAAGTACGGTGTCGGTCGACCAAAGGTCGACCGAAGGGAAAACCCTAAGGTCTTTCTAAAGTCCATTGTCATTCATAGTTTGTTTGAGCTAACGTATCATCATGCATGTGATGTGTGTGAGCTTATTACAAACCAAAGACCTATTTACTATTACAGACCTTTCCTACTTAAATATTACAGACCCGAATATAAATTACAACAAATCAATTATATCAAGGGTCTTCAGAGTCTTGGTTTTCCTCCGAGTCTCCGAGTGCCATCATAGGATACTGCCAAGATAAACCTGCACATCAACTTGACAATCATTAAATACCTGAGTATTTGTCATAATCAAAACAGGGTATGACCCATAGGGTCAACAATCATTCAAGTTAATATTTTCAAGATTTTCTCATCCCATCACTTGTTATTGAATATCGTTAGAAAAATTTGATCTTGAGTGTGCACATATATATAAAAATTGCTTTTGACAAGATCATTACTTGAGAAAGTTTTTTTTTGGCTATTGGTTGGTTTTTGATTCAAGAGTATATATATATTGTTCATAGAGCTTATTATTGCAAAATTTATTTTTGATTAAGTATTAAGAGGTTGATCTTGAGTGTGCATATATATATATATATATATATATATATATATATATATATATATTAAATCACTTTGATAAGATTACCACTTGAAAAAAGTTTTAGCTATTGATTAAATATTTTAGGTTCAAGTGAGTTTTTCCATTCAAAGACTCGATACTTTTAATATTGCAAATCCATTTGATTAGATATCCTTGGAGTTCTTAAATACATATATTGTTGAAGGATATTTTGTGAAAAAGATTACATTGGTTTTTGATCTTTGGAATACATATCTATATATATTTGCATATTGCAAAGGTTGTGGAGTGATTGAATATTTGAAAGAAAGGTTTGTGATTTTGGTTGATTTAATATTCAAGACAAAGTTTTTATCAATAAGTTAACATCAAATATATTTGTGCATTTTTGCAAAGTGAACTAAGAACCCTAAAATTCTCCAAAGCGTTTTAAATATATCATTACTTGGGAGTTTTGGTTAAAGAGGGAAATTGTTTATTGAAACATTTCATTCATAAAACGATGTTATCGTTTCATTCATATTGATCTTCAAGTTTTATCATATGATTATATACTAGGACTTTGAATTGTACTCACTAGCTTTGTTAGAAGCAACATTAAATGTTTTGCAGATTAAATTGTATTCAAGGTTCGGTTTGTGAAGCGGAGTTGAGGAGAGAGTTGTACCTCTTGTAAGCAGCGAATTAGAAGGGAGCTATACCTCTTGTAAGCAACGGATTAGAAGGGAGTCATACCTGTTGTAAGCAGTGAATTGTAAGGGAAGCTCCGTCCCAATTTAAAGAGCAGAGATTTTAGAGGAATCCGTGAGTGGGTTGCTCAAGGCGAGGACGTAGGCCGGGTTGGATGAACATCGTAAAATCGTGGTTGCATTCTCTTTTCCCTTATCCTTTTTATTTTCTGCATCGTATTTCAATTTCCATCTTGCTTGTGTATATTGAATAACTTTACTCCCACTTAATTAGGTAAAAAGGAATTCATTGATTTTTTAATTCAAATCAACATCAAATTCCAGCCATCAATTAATTAAACATAGAAATAGGTATTGATTGGTAAATAAGTTTCAAAGAATTTTTAAAATACCCAATTCACCCCCCTCTTGGGATTACATGTAAATCAACAATTCGTATAAGAGCGGGTGTACATAGACTTAATTTTTAATTTGTAAAAAAGATCCCAATGGATTATTGTGGTGTATCCCCATTTGGTGTGGAACAAATCTCTGCAAGACCTCCAATATTTTATGGTGAAAATTTCACTGAGTGGAAAATGAGAATGACTATTTTTATCAAATCCATGGATTGGAAAACTTGGAGAGTAATTGATTAAGGAAACCTAGTTCCTATGAAAATTATTGATAATGTTGAAATCTCTAAATTTGAATATGAGCTGAATGAGAATGACATGAAATTAATGCAAATAAATTTCGGTGCTATGAACATTCTATTGCTTGGTTTAGATACTAATGTTTTTCATGAAATCAAGTCATGTCAAAGTGCTAAGGAGATATGGGAAGAACTCGATAGGAGATTTGGAGAGACCAAAGGAAAGAAGTTCTCTACTTGGGAAGATCCATACTCAAATGATCAGGTAGTAGAAAATTGTGGCCTAGTTGCCTTAGTTGATAAAGAGGTACACTCTACTCATTCTACTTCTCATTCAAATTCTCAAAATGATTCATGCAATGACTGTGATACATCTTGTGATAGTTCTGGCAGTGAATATTATGATGAATCTGATAATGATAGCATGCCATCTTATGAGGAATTACAAAAGGAATTTGTTAAGGCTTATAAAATGTTAACAAAGATGATCAAAAAGAAAATTAGATTGGAAAGTGAAAATAAAGACTTAGCAAAAAAGTTAGAAGAGTTTCGAGGGTCGCATACTTCTTGGGAAAAAGAAAAGATTGAAAAGGAATTAGAGATTAAGAGATTAGTAACTAAGAATGAGGCATTACTGAAAGATTTGGAATCAAAAATTAGTGTTGAAAAAGAAAAGGATTTGAAAATCATGAAATTAGAAAACAAGAATGATATGATGGAAAAAGAGCTGAAAGAGTTAAGATCCAAGATCTCGAGTGATAATGCAAAAGATCTTAAAATCTCTGAACTTGAATGTAAAACAAACAAAATGACCGACGAATTGGTAAAGTTACAAACTGGTTGTAAAGGCTTAAAGAATTCAAAAATTCAAGACCTAGAAAGAAAGATAGAGGATTAAGCTAAAATCATCCACACATTTACTAAAGGAAAATAAAATTTTGATAAGCTCTTAGGTTCTCCAAAGATTACCTTAGACAAAGAAGGTATAGGTTATAATGGAATTGAAAATAGGAGAAGAAAAAACCTATACATGAGATATTTTGTTAAAGAGTCAAACTTCTATGCTAGTACCTCCTCCGGTCCGTATGCTCATTCCACTTGCGTATTATGTAAAAATAAAGGACACATTAAATTTGATTTTCCATTTAAAAGGAAATGTGTGAAGATCACAAGTTTGGCGAGTCAAAGAAAATGAGTACCAAACATACCCCAAAAACTCCTCTTTAGATTTTAGGATTGAGAATTTAGTGAAATCAACCACATAAATAAAAAGGGGATCGTGATGACTAATAGGCTTGGGAATAGTATATGCTTAAATTGTAAATCTTAGTATGTGTATTTACTACACTAGTATTACACTAAGAATCCTACAAGAAAGTCAAGTCAATATGATTTTTTAAGCAAGATATCCAATCTAAGTATCTAATGCCTCTATATCGCAATGATTGGGTAAAATGTTAAAATATTGAATAACATGCAAATCTTGAGGTATTCAAAGCAAAGGTTGAAGGCTTAACTAGTTAAAATATCAGGAACCTAATATCCTTGTAATGAGTAACATAAATCATAACATTGAAAAATAAATCCACTTCCAAATGGATAAAAGCATTGCTATTTAACAAATAATTCTTATTGCTTAACACATGCTTAAATATTAAAATCCTAAGTTAAACAGATCACGTCCATTGCATAAGATTGAGCTTTAGGAATAAATCATATATTAAAAATCATCTAATCCTAAACTCATGCTTGGAGGTTCAAATGATTAAATCAGTCATCATTCTAGCCACAATCACTGATAAATCATAAACTTTGCATCTTTCAAGTGCTTATTAAAAAATATTCTGTTATAATCAAGTCAAGGCATTCTCAAAGGGAATCAAATTGTTACCTAGACATTTTTTAATGAATATTCCCGTTGTGCTTAAAATGTAAAAATCCCTAAGTTTGATATATGATTAAGCAACATCCTCCACAAGAAATCTTTACCATACCCTGATCATATCCGGTAAAGACTCATCCATTATAGGGTAGTATCCTTACTTAAAAATTGAAGCCATACTTATAAGGTACCATCCAATAATTGGATAATTAGAAATACCTAAAGAGCAGCGTTACAAAATTAATATTATTCAAAATTGCTCTCTGGTTTATGTAGTTGGATATATTCACTCCCATGAAAATATTTTGAATATTGTCCACACCCAATGAATATTCTTCCGAACCTAATGATAATTAAATTGTTAAGAATATTTGCAAAATCTCACATCACAAGCTCTCAAACTTCAAGTCAAATCTATTAGAAGAGTTTGAATGTATCAAATGGCTAAGCTATATGCTATAGGTTTCAATCTATATGATAACACAAATGACTAGGAAACCTGTGCATTGAGATCCAGAAGAAAAGAAGTAGTATAGGCTTATGACTTTGAAGTAAATTAGTTTATAATTTTTTGGTTTTCTAAGCTAAATTTGGTAAAATCAAGCATAAATCATTCAAAATCTGAGAACACTCAGCTAAACTGGTGGAGAATGATTACATGGAAAAGACATAAATGTATGATAAGTGTAAAACTGAAAGGGAGCAAATTAACTTGAAAATTCTATGGTTCTAAAACATAAGCATAAGCACATTTAGTATCATATTTTGTGTTTACATCTGGTATCAAATCATGAAAGGTATGTGTAAATTCTTATGTGCATATTTGATACAACATGTTAACCAAATGATTTTGTTTTATACTGAACTAAATTGGTTGCATGCTTGAAAATATTTAGGGGAGCTGAGCTCCATTCCTAGAGAAAGAGCATAAAGAACGCATGTGCATCATAGTATCACTATAGTTGGTCAAAATGTTTTTACAATGACTGCTTATATGGCTTTGAACTAGTAGTGACATAAATCTTCGATAAGTATAAGCATTTCATTTCATCTACACAAGTATTAAAATTCATAGGGGGAGCATCTCGAAATGATTTCCTATCTTATTATGCTTACCAATATGTTTTGTGCTTAGATGTGTAGTGAACTTTCTGTAACATGCACTCAATTATGATGATTCTATTGAATATGCAAAATGAAAAATATACTGCTTTGCCGAAAATTGCTTGAGTTAACCATATGATCTTGTTTTGAAATGCATTGATATAATTAGAATCTGTATGGTTAGTATTTCTAGTGATAATTCTTTTTGGAATGTACTTAAAGAAAATAGCTATAAAAAAACTTGGTTTGAAGATCCGAAAAGGTGAGAGATATATATCAGAGTAAATTTTTGGATGAGAACTAAAGCGGGAGAGATTGTTTAAATTGCATAATCTACAATGTGTGTGAGCTTAACTAAATAATACATGAGACATTTTTTTTTGAGCTAAATTAAGAGATTTTGTCTAGAATTATATTAGATGACATAATTCAGGGGGAGCAAGATATAATCACTTGGTATCAAATCAATCAACTTTTGGTATTACATTAATCAACATTTGGTATCAACATTTTGTTCACATTTGATATAACATTAGTTCACATTTGATATCACATCAACCAATATTTGGTATTCTCACATAATCGTTGAAACTTATGCATTAGTAAGGGGAATGGTTGATATAAAAAGGGAGAAGTAAAGTCTGTTAAAAATCTAATGGTTGAACAAGATTAAAACTTTAAGATTTAAAAGGGGAGAAGAACATAAAGGTATGTCCATTTATGTCTTATTATTATACACCTTTTTGTTGATGTCAAAAGGGTGAGAAAAATCGAGAGCAAAAATAATAAAAAAAAATTAGAAGCAAAGAAGAATGAGCAAAAACTGTTATTAATGTTATGTAAAGGGTGAGATATACAAAGGGGGAGAAACTGTTGTTGATGTTATGGTTGAAACATCATGAGCATATCAATAAGCATATTCATTATGAGCATATTTAATACTTCATTTGGATTCAAGCTAAACACTTTGTGTATAAACATGAGCATATTGTCATTCATTGAATATATGATGCATTAATTGAGGGGGAGCCTTGTTAGGCGTAACCTATTATATATATTTTTTTTCTCGTGTATTTGTCATCATCAAAAAGGGGGAGATTGTTGACTCTATGAGTCCAATCCGGTTTTGATAATAACAAATCACTTGGTATTTGATCTGTGCATTGAGTTTGTGAACAGGGCCTATATTAAGCATGCACTGAAAGATAACAAGTCATGGAAGCCATAAAGTAAAGCTGACATATCTTGGCAAGATCCATGGAACTCAAAGAGTACGAGAATCAAGATGCAAGCGGAAAAGTTCAAGAATATCTTGGGAATGGGTATTTAGAACTCATGTACTTACATTTTCATATGATTTAATTTGAGGCTCAACATAACTTAGAAAGACTTTAGGATTCATGCATTTCATGTATATCATTAGGAAACTTTCATGGAGTTGAAAATACTTTTAAAATCATGGAAAATATGTTTTACAAAAGGCCCAAGAAGGAGAGCAAAGCAGATTTTTAAATTAGAACATAAAAATTTCAAAATTAGGGACTTTGGTTAACTGAACTTGAAGTTCAGATGACAGAAGAATTTCCGCAGACGTCTGAAGATTAAGCTCAGTCGTCTGAAGAATTTAAGGTGCAAAATAGAAACAGGCAGAAGCACTTCAGATGACTGAACCTTCACCTCGGTCGTCTGAACTTGACACTTCGGTCGTTTGAACCTTGACCTCGGTCGTCTGACCTTGTGTTCAGGCTATTTTTTCAAATGAATTTAATGACTTCGGTCATCTGGGCCTATGGCTTCAGTTGTATGAACTTGTAGGAAAACTTAAAAATATCATTTTTATTAAAAGAACTCGCGAGCTATCTCATTGATCCAACAGTTGAGATCAATTCTAAGGGTAAGACACTATAAATACTGATTATCTAAACCCTAGTATGTAAGTTACACACAAGAAGATAAGAACACATCTTATTGAAAGAGTATAGAGAAACTTGAACTGATTGATATACGATTGCCTACACTTCAACTTCTACTTATCGAGCTTGGGAAAATCAACTTAGAATCTTAAAGGCAACTCGTTTACTCATCTTGTTTTTCATTCTAGTATTGAGGTTTGATCATCCAAGTTAATATTTTCAAGAGTTTCTCATCCCATCACTTGTTATTGAATATCGTTAGAAAAATTTGATCTTGAGTGTGCACATATATATAAAAATTGCTTTTGACAAGATCATTACTTGAGAAAGTTTCTTTTTGGCTATTGGTTGATTGGTTTTTGATTCAAGAGTATATATATATATTGTTCATAGAGCTTATTATTGCAAAATCTATTTTTAATTAAGTATTAAGAGGTTGATCTTGAGTGTGCATATATATATATATATATATATATATATATATATATATATAATCACTTTGATAAGATTACCACTTGAAAAAGGCTTTAGCTATTGATTAAATATTTTAGGTTCAAGTGAGTTTTTCCATTCAAAGACTCGATACTTTTAACATTGCAAATCCACTTGATTAGATATCCTTAGAGTTCTTAAATACATATATTGTTGAAGGATATTTTCTGAAAAGATTACATTGGTTTTTTTTATTGGAATACATATCTATATATATTTGCATTTTGCAAAGGTTGTGGTGTGATTGAATATTTGAAAGAAAGCTTTGTGATTTTGATTGATTTAATATTCAAGACAAAGTTTTTATTAGTAAGTTCACATCAAATATATTTGTGCAGTTTTGCAAAAAGAACTAAGAACCCTAAAATTCTCCAAAGCGTTTTAAATATATCATTAGTTGGGAGTTTTGGTTAAAGAAGGAAATTGTTTATTGAAGCATTTCATTCATAAAATGAGGTTATCGTTTTTTCATTCATATTGAGCTTCAAGTTTTATCATATGATTATATACTAGGACTTTGAATTGTACTCACTAGCTTTGTTAGAAGCAATATTGAGTGTTTTGCAGATTAAATTGTGTTTAAGGTTCGATTTGTGAATCGAGGTTGAGGAGAAACTGTAGCTCTTGTAAGCAGTGGATTATGAGGGAGCTATACCTCTTGTAGGTAGCGTATTAGGAGGGAGTTGTACCTCTTGTAAGCAGCGAATTGTAAGGAAAGTTCCGTCCCAATTTAAGGAGCAGCGATTTTAGTGGAATCCTTGAGTGGGGTTCTCAAGGCGAGGACGTAGGCGGGTTGGCTGAACCTCGTACAATTGTGGTTGCATTCTCTATTCCCTTATCCTTTTTATTTTCCACATCGTATTTCAATTTCCATCTTGCTTGTGTATGTTGAATAACTTTACACGCACTTAATTGGGTAAAAAGGAATTCATTGATTTTGTAATTCAAATCAGCATCAAATTCTAGCCATCAATTAATTAAACATAGAAATAAGTATTGATTGGTAAATAAGTTTCAAAGAATTTTTAAAATACCCAATTCACCCCCCTCTTGGGATTACACCTAAATCAACAACATAAATAATCACGGCCTTGCACCGGATAACATACATAACTGCGGCCTTGCGCCGGCTATCAATCACGACCTTGCGACGAACATATCATAGATACTAAACTGAGCATATGTACTGTTTATCATATATTCTGAAATCATAATTTCCTGTATTATCATGTTATTCCTAAAAATAATTGTAAACATGCTTTTTCTGTAAATTTGACTTAACGTAATACAATATGCGTGAAATAATATTCATGCCACGCAAACTGAATAAAATCATGAATTCTGTTCTGAAATCACATTTCCTAACATTTTACACTAAAAACATATTCCTGTATAACAATAGTATTTTCCCAAATATACTCATATATAATACATGCTTCTTGAAAATTAATCTGCTATTAAATAATAATAATTTTCATGGAAAATCATTGCTTTAGTTTACTCCCTTACCTGACTACTGGAAAGCCTGTAAAATGACTAGTCCTACACCCGTAGGGTTCCTCGCTCAACACCCTGAAAATAACATTGTCTTAAACAAAAATTCAGTATTTCTTCAAATGCTACCTTTTCTACAATTGTAGGAAAACCAAATTCTCACTAAAAAGCCTTACCCTGAACCTGTGATGGAGTCCAAGTCAGCCCCACCAACGATCTACTCTAGCAGACTTGAAGAGAACTTCCCCAAGAGTAGCGTGACGGCTTCAGATCGTTGATCCGGCAAAGAACGGACCCAAAATATTATAGAGAAGGAAGAAGAACCGAAGAGGAGAGAGAGAGAGAGAGAGAGAGAGAGAGAGAGAGAGAGGTTCCACGTGAAAATTTTGCGTTGAAAATCGAGTTTGAGCTATTTATACACCTGCACTCGTCAACGAGACACGTCAGCTCATTAACAAGGCAACGGAGGGAGTTTATCGACGAATGCTTATTCCTCATCGATGAAATTCAAAACTAAAAATAGCCCCTCGGTAACTTCTCATCGACGAGAGACGCGTGTCCACGTTGACGATCCCATCAAGCGTGTTCATCGATGAATGCAATGCGTTCGTTAACGAGACCCTGTTGAATTCCAAATTTCAATTTCCTTTTCTCTTATCCTCCTATTATTTAATTAATATAATTCACCTGGTCTCTACAGTGTTGAAGGCTAATTGTGACCCCATAGCTTCTTGAAAACTCTTCCAAAATTGTGACATAAATTGGGGGTCACGATTTGAGACTATGGATACCGGCACACCATGGAAGCGAACTATCTCCTGAATATACAACTCTACTAGTCTATCCATAGAATAGTTGACATTGATAGGGATGAAGAGAGTGATCTTTGTTAGTCAATCTATGACCACCCAAATAGCGTTTTGTCCCTATCGCGCTAGAGGTAGCCCTATTACAAAGTCCATAGAGACGTGATCACATTTACACTCAGGGATGTAGGGTGGCTGCAACTGCCCCGCGGGTCTCTGGTGCTCAGCTTTTATCTACTGACACGTCAAGCACTACTTTATGAATTCAGCAACCTCCTTCTTCATGCCACTCCACCAGAAGGATTCTCGTAGATCCCAATACATTTTAGTACTACCTGGATGCACGGTGTATAGGGATCTGTGAGCCTCCTCCAAGATAACTCTCCTGATATGAGCATCTGCAGGAGCACATAATTTTATACGAAACCGCAAGGCTCCATCATCTGATATACTGAACTTTTCCTCCTGCCCATCTTGCACTTTCTCTATCAATTATGCTAGTTCTGGATCAATTCTCTAGGTAACTTTAATCCTTTCTTGCAATGTAGGCTATAACACCAAGTTGGCAATAAATGCCTGGTGATCACCTTCTATCGGTTCCATGCCTAACCTCTCAAAATCCATCTGGATAGGGCGATGAAACTCCACTGCTGACACCGCCGCTCCTGCTATTTTCCTGCTCAGTGCATCAGCCACCACATTTGCTTTCCCTAATTGGTAGTTGATAGTACAATCATAATCCTAGATAAGCTCCAAACATCTTCTCTGCCACATATTCAAATATTTTGGGGTGAAGAAGTACTTTAAACTTTTATGATCAGTGAAAATCTCGCATTTCCCACCATAAAGATAGTGCCTCCAGATCTTCAGAGCATATACCACTACTGTTAACTCTACGTCGTGCATAGAATTATTCTTTTCATACTCTTTAAGCTGTCTAGATACATAGGCGATGACTCTTCCATGTTGCATTAACACATATCTGAGTTCCTTCAAAGATGCATCACTATATATTACAAATCCATCCTCCCCTGATGGAATAGATAATACCGGTGCAGAGACCAATCGTAGCTTTAACATCTGGAAGCTCTTCTTATAATCATCGGTCCAATCAAACCTCAAATTTTTCCTCGTGATTAGAAGACCTAACAATCTGGAAAAATCATCCACAAAGCGTCGGTAATAGCCTGCCAGACCCAGAAAACTTCTGACCTCCTAGACATTTCCTGGCCTTACCTAACTCATCACTGCCTTAATCTTTCTCGGGTCAACTGATATATCGTCCCCAGAGATCACATGCCCAAGGAAAATAACCTGCCTGAATCAGAATTCACATTTCTTTAACTTTGCGTAAAGCTCCTTTTTCTCTTAATACCTGCAATACCAACCTCAAATGATGCTCGTGCTCCTCAAAACTCCTCGAGTAGACCAGTAAATCATTTATAAAAACCACAATGAACTGGTCCAGGTATTGATGGAACACTTGATTTATTAAATCCATAAATACTACTGGTGCATTAGTCAACCTGAACGGAATTACCAGGAACTCGTAGTGCTCGTATCTAGTTTGAAATGCTGTCTTTGATACGTCCTCTGTCTTGACTTTCACCTGGTGATAACCTGACCGTAGGTCAATTTTAGAGTAGACCTGGGTCCTTTGGAGCTGATCAAATAAGTCATCAATCCGGGGAAAAGGATATTTATTCTTGACTGTTAATATGTTTATCTCCCTATAATCTATACACATTCTCATGGTTACATCTTTATTTTTACGAACAAGACTAGTACTCCCCAAGGCGACACGCTATGTCTGATAAACCCTTTATCCAACAATTCTTGTAACTGATCTTTCAATTCCTTCAATTCGGTTGGAGCCACACGGTATGGTTCTTTAGACACCGATGCCGATCATGGTAGTAGATCCACTGTAAATTCAATCTCTCGTTCTGGTGGTAAGCTAGGTAACTCCTCTAGGAAGACATCTAGGAATTCTCTAACCACTGGGATATCGGTCTGTTTCAGTTCCTCCTTCGACAATTCCTTTATATAGGCTACATATCCTTAGCATCCACCCTGAATTAGTCTCCTCGCCTGAATAGTCGTCACTAGCCATGGCGAAGCCTGAACACATGAACCCACAAATCTGTGTTCTTGCTCACCTGGGGTGTAATAACCCAGAAAATTATTGGAATTAAATAAGAGGGAAAGGAAAATTTTAAAAGGGACTCAAAGGGGGTCTTGTCGATGAAAGCAGACTTCGTCAATGAATACTCTACTGGAGTTCGTCGACGTTGACACATTTCTCATTGATGAGAAGATACCGAGAGGGGGTTTTTGGCAGTCTGAAATTCATTGACGAGGGGTTTAGGTTTGTCGACGAACTTCTTTCATGTACTCGTCAAAGAGATGACATGTCTCATCGATGAATTCAGATGTATAAGTACACTTAAAATCGAATTTTCACAAGAATTCTGCATAGGAAAACTCTCTCTCTCTCTCTAAACGACCCTCTCCCCTTCTCTCTTCGATTTTGGCTCTGTTTCTTGCCAGTTCGACGATCTGAGGCTACTACAACGCTCCTGGGAAAGTTCTCTCCAAATCTGCTCTAGTGGATCGTTGGTGGGGCTGACTAACTCCATCCCAAATTCAGGGCAAGGTTTTTATTTAGTACTTGCCTACCCTATAGTTATAGGAAAAATGCTGAAGTTTTGTTTTGGGAGATGTTGTTTTCAGCGTGTTGAGCGGGGAACCTTGCGCGTGTAGGACCAGATACAGTAGGGGGGCTTTTCCATAATTAGGTAAGGGAAATATGCTATGCTAGGAAATTTTAGCAAAGTTATCAGAAATGTTATGCATGTTTATACATATCAGTTTAATATTCAGTTTTCCAGAATATGAATTTAATATTTGTGTGGTCTAAGTGGATATTTGTATGATATAGAATTTATATAGTTTTTCCCAGAATATCATAATTTACAGTATTTATAGATATAGACAGATATTTATCAGACAAATATTAAAGATATTTTTTCAAACTAGTATGTTACAATAATTATAGAATGTCATGTTTCCTAAAACCATAACACTCAGATTTACAGATTATACAGTTAATTATTACAATCAGATATACAGTTATAACAGTCAGATACTACATATATGTTATATAGATGCTGCAGTATATTACAGTTCAAATTTATAGTGTTATGGTTATTTTGAAAACATGATGAAAACAGTAGGAAGATTATAGTAGTGTATATATACAGTATCAGATCCCTGATGAAATAGTTTAGACAGATTCAGTTAACAGAGTACGGTACCGTTGCTATTTACAGATCATAGTGTAACCACATATCTCAGATAATATGTGGATTTTCGTTGACCGCACTCGGAGAGCTTGCATACTCCCCAAGACTCTGGGTTGAGGGGGTCCAGTTTGACGAGGTAGTATTTCCAGTTCCGTGCTTAGGAGTGGATGCAACTTGGCCTGACCGAGGAAGGGTAGAGTATAGTGATTCACCTGGTAGGCTAACTAGAGTTAAGTCCAGCCTATAGGCCGCAATACACTGTCATGAGGGGTTAAATCATGACATACAGTTTTCCAAGGAGAAATATTAACTACGTATATGTATACAGATTTACAGCATTTACTGATTTTAGTATGATATTAGCAATGGTAGAAAACTCAAATGATATAATTATGTTTTAAATTACAACGTATGCAAGTTATACTTTATATTAATTTACCAGCTGATACAGTTTTGGATATTATTATAGTATTTATGCAACTTGGTCGCCACACAGTAGTCATAGCATATTTCCACTTACTTAACATCGTCTCATCCCATTACTCTAACATTTTTCAGGTGATCCAGCTAGGCGAGTAGATCAGATGAGCAGATAGAGTGACCTTTTATTTGCCTTGTTGATAGGGTAAGTTTATTTTGAGGTTCTTGTTTTGAGTAGGTGGTGTCGGTGGGAAATGTAAGAATGTACGTATGGTTTAGAAACACTGGATTCTGGTATTGTAGTTATATATATATGGATATATGACTTTATGTTTTCTGCTACATAGGTGTGTTTATTATGTATAGGAATACCATAGTGCTCATTTGTGGCTTGAGATGCTATAGCAGGGGTATCAAAGTGATTTATCTATATCTATTTTTTTTAAATGTAATTTTTGGGTCATTACAGTTTGGTATTAGAGCCTAGGTTGTTAGGTTCTGTAGACTTTAGAGTACAGCGAAAAACAATACTAGAATTTAGAAATGGAGTCTTAAGAAGAGTGGAACAGGGTATTAGTGAAGTTGATGTCGGGAAATTAGGATTAGAATTTAGGTTTCGTTCTACGATTTGGGGGTAGAATTTTGGGGTGATTTTTGTGATTTTCCTGGGGTGACGATTCTAGGAAAACCATAGTAAACTATAGATGATTTCTATTTTCATGCGGTAGGACTCGACCTTAAATTAGTAATGAGAGGTTAGGAGTATTTTAGTTAGTATAGTATCGTAGGATTCAGATACTTAAAATAATTTAGTAATATTATAGGATGGACCTAGGAGGTAGTAGTGCTCACACTACGGTGATGACGGAGCTGGGCCTTCTAGTGCAGGAGGTGGGGATTCAGATGCTGTGCTATGTAATATGGCTCAGTAAGTTATGGCTAAGATAGCTCAGAGCTCCAGGGAGCAGGGAGGCCCATCTCCAGCTCAGGGGTGTATGATAGAGAAATTTATGAAGATGAATCCGCCAACATTTTTAGGAGCGGTTGATCCTATAGTTGCAGAGAATTGGGTGCAGGAGATAGACAAGATTTTGATGGTGCCTCACTACACCGATGAGTAGAGGGTCCTTTATGTTACGTACAAGCTGACAAGGGAGGCCGAGAGATGGTGGACAACCACTAGAGTATTGGAGGAGCAGAGAGCAATTCCAGTGCTGATGACTTGGGCTCGATTCAGGGACATATTCTTTGATAGATACTATCCTGCCTCGGTCATAGAAGTTAGGGTACAGGAGTTTCAGAGCTTGTCCTAGGGTTTGATGACAATCCAACAGTATGCGGCAAAATTTATCGAATTATCGCTTTTCTGCCCTTATATTGTTCCAGATGAAGTTAAGAAAAAGGATGGGACCATGAGGATGTGTATAGATTACAGAGAGATAAATAAACTAACAATTAAGAATAAATATCCTCTTCTTAGGATTGACGACTTGTTCAATTAGCTTCAGGGGACCCAGATCTATTCTAAAATTGACCTCCGATCAGGTTATCATCAGGTGAAGGTTAGGGTAGAAGAGATTTCAAAGACGGTGTTTTGAGCGAGATATGGGCATTACGAGTTCTTAGGGGTGTCATTCAGGTTGACTAACGCACCAGCAGTATTTATGGATCTAATGAATCGGGTATTCCATCAGTACTTGGACCAGTTTGTGATAGTATTCATTGATGATGTATTGGTCTACTCGAGGAGTTTTGAGGAGTACGAGTATCATTTGAGGCTGGTATTGCAAATATTGAGAGAGAGAAAGCTATACACAAAGTTTAAGAAGTGTGAATTCTAGTTGAGGCAGGTTTCTTTTCTTGGCCATGTGATCTTTGAGGCAGGTGTATCAGTTGATCCGAGTAAAATAGAGGTAGTGGTGAGTTGGGAAAGGCCAGGAAACGTCCAGGAGGTCAGGAGTTTTTTGGGGTTGGCAGGCTATTATCGACGCTTCATAGATGGTTTCTTTAGATTATCAGATCAATTAACACAACTTATGAGGAAAAATGTGAAATTCGATTGGACTAGTGATTGTGAGTAGAGTTTTCAGGAGTTAAAATGGCGGTTGGTTTCAGCTCTGGTACTAGCTATTCCATCAGGGGATGACGTGTTTGTTATATATAGTGATGCATCGTTGAAGGGTCTTGGATGTGTATTATGCAGCATAGAAGAGTTATTGCCTACACATCTAGATAGCTTAAAGAATATGAAAAGAACTATCCTGTGCATGACTTAGAATTAGCTGCAGGGGTTTATGCTTTAAAAATCTGGAGACATTATCTATATGGTGGAAAGTGTGAAATCTTCATGGATCATAAAAGCTTAAAATATTTCTTGCCCATAAAGAGCTAAATATGAGGCAAAGAAGGTGGTTAGAACTCATTAAAGACTATGACTGCACTATTAGTTACCATCCATGGAAAGCGAATGTGGCAGCAGATGCTCTGATCAGGAAATCAATCGAACCAGCACTGGCAGCTATGGAAGTTCAGCATTCGATTCTAATGGATCTGGATAGATTTGGTATAGAATTGGTAGAGGATAATCCTCAGGCATTTATTGCTAGCCTGGTTGTGCAGCCTACGCTATATGAAAAGATTAAGGCCGCTTAGGGTGATGATGTAGAATTAGTAGAGGTAATAGCCAGAGTATGGGATGGTCAGGGAGAGGAGTTCAGTATCTCTGATGATGGAGCTCTAAGGTTTCGCACTAGATTGTGTGTGCCTGTAGATGATGATATTAAAAGAACAATTTTAGAAGAGGCTCATAGATCACTATATACAGTCTATCCCGGCAATACTAAAATGCATAGGGACCTGCGAGAGTATTTTTGGGAGTGGAATGAAGAGGGAAATTGCTAAATTTGTACAGCAGTGTTTAACGTGCCCACAGGTTAAGGCTAAGCACTAGAGACTAGCAGGGCAGTTACAACCACTCTTTATTCTAGAGTGGAAGTGGGATCACGTCTCTATGGATTTTATTACTAGGTTACCACTAGTACGATAGGGATTGAATTCTATTTGGGTAACCGTTGATCGTCTAATGAAGACCACTCATTTTATCCCCATTAAGGTCGGCTATTCCATGGACAGATTGGCAGAAATATACGCTCAAGAAATAGTTCGAGTCAATGGTGTACCGGTATCCATAGTCTCAGACCAAGATCCTTGATTTATTTCACGATTTTGGAAAAGCTTCCAGGAGGCTATGGGTACACAGATAGCATTTAGAACAACCTTTCACCCTCAAATGGATGGTCAGACTGAGAGGATAATCCAGACATTGGAAGATATGCTTCACGTGTGCGTGTTAGATTTTAGGGGTAGCTGGACCTAGTTTATGCCGCTAGTTGAGTTTGCTTACAATAACAGCTATCAGGCTAGTATTGGCATGGCACCTTATGAGGCACTGTATGGTAGAAGGTGTTGTTCTCTTCTTTTCTGGGTTGAGGTATGAGAGAGGTGAGTTTGAGTCCAAAGATAGTATAGCAAGCGTATGATAAGGTATGACTAATTAAAGAAAGAATCAATACCATGCAGAGTCGGCAAAAAAGCTATGCAGACACTCGCTGCCGGGAGTTAGAATTTGATGTGGGGGATTGGGTATTCTTGAAGGTAGCTCCTCTGAGAGGGGTTATGAGATTATTGAAATAGAGCTTAAAGATTCATTAGCCTATGAGGAAGCACCAATACAGATCTTAGACCGGAAGACACAAGTATTGCGCACCAAAGAAATTTAGCTAGTGAAAGTTTTGTCGAGAAATCATGCTATAGAGGAAGCTTCTTAGGTGCTTGAAGAGGAAATCAGAAAAAAATACCCACATCTTTTTGGTGGGATATAGTAGTGATTTGTAAAGTTTAAGAATGGTAGTTTTATATTGTTTAGTATAGAATAATGAATGTATAGTTGAATTTTAGATTATAGGATAGGTAGTGTTTTGGTTTTAGGAGAATTTTATTTTATAGTTGTAATCTTCCAAAACCCAAGATGTAACAATGGTATTCCTTCGCCATAAGTGAGGGTAAGTAATAAAATAAGTAGCCTATTTACCTTAATGGATGGTGTGCAACATAGATAGTAAATTTCAAGGATGAAATTTTATAAGGAGGGGAGAATGTAATAACCCAGAAAATTATTGGAATTAAATAAGAGGGAAAGGAAAATTTTAAAAGGGACTCAAAGGGGGTCTCGTCGACGAAAGCAGACTTCGTCGATGAGTACTCTACTGGAGTTCGTTGATGTAGACATGTGTCTCGTCGATGAGACTATACCGAGAGGGGGTTTTTGGCAGTCTGAAATTCGTCGACAAGGGGTTCAAGTTCATCAACGAACTTCCTTCATGTACTCGTCGACGAGATGACGTGTCTCGTCGACGAATCTGGATCTATAAGTGCACTTAAAATCGGGTTTTCACAAGAATTTTGCACAAGAAAACTCTCGTTCTCTTTCTAAACGACCCTCTCCCCTTCTCTCTTCGATTCTGGCTCCATTTCTCACTAGTTCGACGATCCGAGGCCACCATGACGCTCCTGGGAAGTTCTCTCCAAATCTGCCGGAGTGGATTGTTGGTGGGGCTGACTTGAACTCCATCCTAAATTTAGGGTAAGGTTTTTATTTAGTACTTGCCTACCCTATAGTTATAGAAAATGTAGAAGTTAAAAAAATACTGAAATTTTGTTTTGGGAGATGTTGTTTTCAGCGTCTTAAGCGGGGAACCCTGCGCATGTAGGACTAGATATAGTAAGGGGGCTTTTCCATAATTAGGTAAGGGAAATATGCTATGCTAGGAAATTTTAGCAAAGTTATCAGAAATGTTATGCATGTTTATACATATCAGTTTATTATTCAGTTTTTCAGAATATGAATTTAATATTTGTGTGGCCGGAGTGCATATTTTCCTGATATAGAATTTATATAGTTTTTCCCAGAATATCATAATTTACAGTATTTATAGATATAGACAGATATTTATCAGATAAATATTAAAGATATTTTTCCAGACTAGTATGTTACAGTAATTATAGAATGTCATGTTTCCTAAAACCATAACACTCAGATTTACAGATTATACCGTCAGCTATTATAGTCAGATATACAGTTATAACAGTCAGATACTATAGATATGTTATATAGATGCTGCAGTATATTACAGTTCAGATTTTTAGTGTTATGGTTATTTTGGAAACATGATGAAAATAGTAGGAAGATTATAGTAGTATGTATATATATATATATATATATCAAATCCCTGATGAAATAGTTCAGACAGATTCAGTTAGCAGAGCACGATACCGTTGTTATTTACAGATCAGAGTGCAACCACATGTCTCAGATAGTATGTGGATTTCCATCTACTGCACTCGGAGAGCTTGCAGACTCCCAAAGACTCAAAGTTGAGGGGGCTCGGTTTGACGAGGTAGTATTTCCAGTTTCGTGCTTAGGAGTGGATGCAGTTTGTCTGGACTGCGAAGGATAGAGTATAGTGACTTACTTGGTAGGCCAACCAGAGTTAAGTCCAGCCTATGGGCCGCACAACCCTATCATGAGGGGTCAAATCATGACATACAGTTTTCCAGGGAGAAATCTTAGTTACGTATATGTATACAGATTTACAACATTTACTGATTTTAGTATGATATTAGCAGTATAAATGGTAAAAAACTCAGATGATACAGTTATGTTTTAAATTACAACGAATGCAAGTTATACTTTATATTCATTTACCAGCTAATACAGTTTTGGATATTATTATAGTATTTATGCAATTCGGTCACCCACACTAGTAATAGCATATTTCCACTTACTTAGCATTGTCTCATCCCATTACTCTAACATTTTTTAGGTGATCCAATTAGGCGAGCAGATCAGGCTCGCAGATAGAGTGACCTTTTATTTGCCCTGTTGATAGGGTAACTGTATTTTGAGGTTCTTATTTTGAGTAGGTGGTGTCGGTGGGAAATGTAAGAATATACCTATGGTTTAGAAACATTGGATTCTGGTATTGTACTTATATATATGGATGTATGACTTTATGTTCTCCTCTGCGTAGGTGTGTTTATTATGTACAGGAATACCTCAGTGCTCATCTGAGGCCTGAGATGCTATAGCAAGGGCATCAAAGTGATTTATCTATATCTATTTTTTTTTTTTTAAAGTGTAATTTTTGGGTCATTACATGGGGGTCCTAAAATCACTTCTTTCTTATAGCAATCAATGTTGGCATGATTAGCTGCCAGCCAATCCATACCCAATATTACATCAAATCCCTACATATCTAGTATTACAAGATCAACTGGTAGCACTTTCTCCTGAATGGCCACTAGAAAATTTCTAAGTACCCTCCTACACCTCACAATAGATCCAGTCGGCGTGGATACCAACAACTCAACATCTAACAACTGTGCTCCCAACTACTTTAACATACCCCGACGATACAAAGGAATGGGTGGCACTTGTGTCAAAACAAAAAAAAAAACTTTATATGGTAAAACAGTAAGTATACATGTGACAACATCTCCAACAGTCTCAGCATCTCCTAGCGTCAATGCTTAGACTCTCATCAGTGCAGTGTTCCTCTACTGGCCTCCATGAGGTGCCTGGTGTCGTCCAACCCAACCTGGTCTAAGAGCTGGTGTATAGATTGGTGGTCCTCTACATGATCGAGTCATATGACCAGGTCTTCCATATCGGTAACAAACGTTCTCTCCCATCCTACATTCACCTGGATGCCTCCGACCATATCTAGGGTAGATAGGAATAATCTTCCCACCCTGAACACTGCCGTGCCCCATTATCTGCCTCTGGCCTCCTCCATATCGGTCTCCTCTCCATGGGCCTCAGTTGGAACCCGTCTGAAAACCCAGAGGTGCGGGCCTCTTCCTTTGGCTTGATCCTTCTACATCTGTATGCACACTCTCCTCTGCTACTGTGGCTCTATCAACAAGCTCAAAAAAATCCTGCAACTTTAATACTGCCACCTGCCTGTATATATGTTGCCTCAAATTTATCTTGAACATTCCAGCCTTCTTAGCTTCATCTAGAATGATATAAAGGCAGAAGTGCGACAAATCAATGAATTTTGATGCGTACTGCTGGACCGTCATCGATCCCTGGGACAAGCTCAGAAATTCTTATACTTTAGCCTCTCTGATTGTGGTGGGAAAATATCTATCGAAAAATATCTCCCTGAATTTGTTCCAGGTCATATCCATGGGCGTAGGCCTCTGTTCCTCCAACAACTTCGTAGCTACCCACCATCTCTTCGCCTCACCTATTAGCTTATACGAGGCATAAAGAACCCGCTGCTCATCGGTGCATTGGAGCACCATTAGTATTTTCTCAATCTCCTACATCCAGTTCTCAGCAGTTATTGGAATAACTCCTCCTAAAAACGCTCGAGGATTCATCTTTGTGAAATTCTCTATCGTGCATCCCTGAGCTGCAGATGGACCTCCTTGCTCCCTAGAGCTTCGGGCAATCTCAGCCATGATTTTCTAAGCTATGCTACGTAAAACAACATCCGAGTCCTCGCCTCCCGCACCAAAAGGCCCTGCTCTATCGTCACCACTAGCATGGGCGCTACTACCTCCTAGATCTATCCTATAATAACATCAAATTATCCTGAGAATCCAAACCTAATAATACTATTCTATCTAAAATACCCCACACTTTTGATCACTAATTTAAGGTCTAGTCCTACCATATGGAAATAGAAATCGACGATAGTTTACTATGGTTTTCCTTAAATCATCACCCCAGGAAAATCACAGAAACCACCCTGAAATTCTACCTCCAGACTGCAGAACAGAACCCTAAATTCTCATCTTAAATCCCCAACATCAACTTACTGATATCCTGTTCCACTCTTCTTAAAATCTCATTCCTATATTCTGGTATTGTTTCCGTTGTACTTTAGAGTTTGCAGAACCTAGCAACCTAAGGCTTTGATGCATAACTCTAACGACCCAAAAATCTATACCATTTTTATTTTAAAATAAAATAAACTACAAAATATAACATTATAATACTCATGTATAATCTGCTATAACATCTCAGGCCCCAAGTGAGCACTGAGGAAAACCTGATTATATTACACACCTATGCAGCGGTAAATCATAAAATTGTTCATCCATATAAACAATACCAGAATTTAGTAACTCTTCCCAAACCATACCTACATATATATACACACAAACATCACCCCAGTATCATCCACTCAAAAATACTATCTCATGTATACACTTACCCAACAAATAGGGTAGTGTGCTTGCCCTCTCTTTCTGCAAGCCTAATTCGCTCATCTAACTGGATCACCTGAAAAATATTAAATCACTGGGATGAGACAACGCTCAGTAAGAGGAAATATGCTATTACTAGTGTATGGCAACTGAGCTACATAAATACTATACTGATGAATATAAGAAACTGTAAAAACTTGTAGAATAATAAACAATACAACTTGCATTTTTATAATTTAAAATACAACTGTAATGTCTGAGTTTTCTACTTTTTCATACTTCTAGTATCATAATATATCTTCTAATATTTTGTAAATCTGTATACATATACATAACTGGGATATTTACCCCGAAAAATTATACGTCATGATTTAACCCCTCATGACAGGATTATGTAGCCCGTAGGCGAGACTTAACCCTGATTAGCCTACTAGGTAAGTCAACTGTACTCCACTACTCCTCAACCCAGCCCTAACACAAAATCCGTGGTATGGCAGCTAGTAAACTGCACAGAGTTTGCTCTGTGGCATAGTAGCTAGTAAAATGATTTGAAATAGCAATGGTACCGTGTTCTGCTGATAACTGATCTAATTCATCAGGGTCTAATACCATATATACTATATGTATTACCTTACTATTTCATCATGATTTCAAAATAACCATAACACCGAAAGCTAATCTAAAAAAATACTGAAATATCTGTACTGTATAAACTGAATTACCATAGTGTTATGGAAAACAACCATAACACCAAAAACTGATCTAAACATACTGTATTATCTGAGTTGAATAAACTGTAATGTCATAGTGTTATGGCTTTAATATTTTGGAAATCATGGTAATATGTATATGTTGTCTGTCTGTATAAACATTGTAATTCATACTCTTGTAAAAGCTGATAAAACATATCTCTACATAATAATATAAATCTTACCAATCTGAAAACTGTATTGTTTCTGTATTGATCTGATAAGGTCTTATAAACATATTTCTGTATAGATACCATAAATCATAATAATCTTGGAACTGTATAGTTCGTATACTGATCTAATATTGTCTCATGCCACACAACTACATAAATAAATATCTCACATACTGATACCATATTTTCTTATACATAAATAATTTCTAAACTGAATAATAATCTGGAAAAACATATAATTTATCAATAAATATTCTAAAATTCCTAGCATAGCATATTTCCCTTACCTAACTAACTGGGAGGCTCGCCTCCAACTTTACCCTCACGCCCTTGGCGTACCAATCTCAGAATCCTGCAATAATACATTTATACAAATTCCTTAGTAAATCACTAAATTTTCCCAGAAAATTATCTCACTCTCAAACATGCCGATTCAAAATTTCTTAAACTTTAATATACCTGAGCTCTTGGAAAAATATCTGTTGGGGTCCTCAACCTATGCCTGTAGGGTCCCAAAAATGCCCTAACCCTGAAAACATAACATCCTAATTTTACTCCACAAAATTTCAGTATATTATTATATAATACAAAATCTGGACTCAAATAAGCTTGCTAATATTAAAATTACCTAAATAATATACTTACCTTGATTTTGGGATGGTGCTCAAGTTGGCCTAACCAACGATCTACTCCAGACGAAATTCCCAAGAGTAATGTGGCGGCTTCCGATCATTGAACCGGTGAAGAATGAAGCTAGAATTCTAGAGAGAAGGTGGGGAGGACATTTTTATAGAGAGAGAGACAAGGAAATTTTGCATGAAAAATTCGCTGAAAACCCGAGTTAAATATATTTATACACTGCTTCCTTGTCGACGAGTCATGTCACCTTGTCGACGAGAAGAGATTCGTCGACAAACACTTAACCCTCATCGACGAATTGTAGGCCCTCGAAAAAGCCCTCTCGATAAATTCTCGTCGACGAGGCACGTGTCCACGTCGACGAGCCCAAGAAGCCTATTCGTCGATGAACGCTCTATGCTCGTCAACGAGACCCTGCTGAATACTACTTTTGAAATTCCTTTTTTCTCCTTCCTTTAATTATTTAATTACTATAATTCTTCAAGTCTTTACATTCTCCCCTCCTTATAAAATTTCATCCTCGAAATTTACTATCTGTATTGAACACCATCCACTGAGAAAAATGGTTACTTATCTTATTACTTACCCTCACTTATGGTAGAGGAATATCGTGGTTACATTCAGTGTTCTAGGAGAACACTAATGTATTTAAGTTATGTTTGAAGTCTCTGGATATGTAATATGGTCATATGACCTGAGTTGGGTTTTGTATGGTAATATGGTCTGTTATATAGATATTTGGAGACATTTGTTTGTAAAGGTAGTTTAGAACTCTAGAAATATACTTTGGGATCATTTATTTCCGCTGCTTTTATATAATGAATATGGTATCAGGTACATAGATGTCACTATGGTAGCACCTTAGGGGCCACGTGGCAGGTTAGGGCGTTACAAGAGGTATCTCACTCCAATATTTAATTCATATTTCAGGACATACCAGAGATCAGGCGTAGCGAGCTTGGGGGCGGGATTAGATATACAGTTTAGTGTAAGTGTTTGTATGATATTAGTTTTTTTTTTTTTTTTTATATTCCACGTGATGTAAATAATGTTATTTGGAGATACCTATGTAGATATGGTGGTTTAGTACTCTAGTATGATATTTGAGGTTTTAAATTGCTTTTAATGCTTACATTAAAAAATATTTATAGAAAGTGACACCTTAGACCCCACCGGGTTCAAGGCCTCATCTAGCGGGTGTCACGTGTCCTCTCATAGTGGTGACACGTGGCCCCTTTTATTTTCTTTTTTTTTTATAATTTTTTTAGATATGGTGACATCATCTACCACGTGGCAAATCCTAATTGATTCGGAAGAAAAGTCAAGGATTAATAACACGACATGATCTAGATCGTCCAAAGAAACACAGATCTAACGGTCTAAAAGTGGCCACATTGCCCACTTCAACACTCGGACTAGATTTCGCCATGTGCCACCATGCGGTGGTGACACGTAGCATTATACCCCCCATATAAATTTTTTTTATTTCTTCTTTCATTTTTCGAAATCCTTTTCTCTCTTTTCTTCTCCCTCTCAAATCTACAATCTCTCCCTCTCTTCCTGATCTCTCTCCTCTCTCTCTCTCTCTCTCTCTCTCTCTCTCTCTCTCTCTCTCTCTCTCTCTCTCTCTCTCTCTCTCTCTCTTTATTCTTCCTTCTTCTTATTCTTCTTCTTTCTCCTTCTTCTTCTTGCTATTTCACCCCTCTCAGATCTGCTCCTCCCCGAGATCTCTCTTCTCTCCTCCATCTTCTTCTTCTTTCCCCTCCCGGATCTGCTCCTTCCCCGAGATCTCTCTTATCTCCTCCTCCTCCTCCTCCTCCTCCTCCTTCTTCTTCTTCTTCTTCTTCTTCTTCTTCTTCTTCTTCTTCTTCTTCTTCTTCTTTTCCTTATTTTCTCATTTTTGCTCAGTTTTCTATTTTCCAAGTTAAAAAATTGAAATTAGGGAAAACCGATGAATTCCACCGAAGATAAGTTTTCCTCATCCCCTTAATTTCTCCGTATTGTCTTCCTTATACAAGTTTAGGGCTCCTATCAAGCACTCAAGTATTGTCGCCACCTTGCCACATACTTCTTGGCCATTGTCACCCATGAGCTCGACCGCCAGCCTTGCGACCTCTGGTGGCCTTCATTGCCAAAAAATTGTAAAAAAAAAATTAGAATCTCTACTATATTATTCTCTCTAGACCTTTGATTTTCGCTTTCATGCATGGCAAATCCAATCGCCATCGAGGGACCTCGTCAACCATTACAACACTTGACCAGAACTATTGAACCCTTTAGAGGTTCAACCAATTACTTTTACAATGAAAGCTTCTCTCTCGCTCTAAACATTCGATTTAATTATTCTTTTCAACTACTGCAATACTCTATTATGGAAATTGTCACAAGCTAGCAAGTATGCTACAATCAAACCCTCTCTTTCTCTCTCAGATTTTTCTTTATATTATTTTACAAAAATCAACCTAGAAAATCAAAGAAGACGAAGCTACATGAAAAAAAAACCATTCTATTCAATAAAAGACTAACATCAAAGCGCCCCCCCCCCCCCCCCAACAACAAAAAAACCATTTTAAGCACACAACACGTATTCTTAAAAACCATCAATCCAAACATTAAAATGAGATTCCAATCACTATCAAGCATAAAATGAATTTATCAAAGTTAAAAAACTTTTGTACATTGCAATATCTTCAATGGCCACCAAATTCATGAAACATTATTAACAAAAGAAATAATACAATATACATAACATAATCTTATGCACTCCATTTATAAATTGAAAGACATGCTCCATATTTATCCTACCCTAAATCATATTTTTTAGACTAATCATAAAAAATTAAATCACAGCATTGATTAGGTTTATACCTAGCGAAGGTAATTAGTCCACACAAAAGCTATAGAGTACCAAACTTTGATTTCCCACAAAGAATTATAAGCAAAGCCAACTTTGATTCAAAATAACAAGGAAAAAGGAAAAAGGAAAAAAAAAACTTATCCTCTCTCTCTAGCCTCCTTATTTATAAACAAGGCTAGGGTTTAGCAATAAAACCATAGATCTCAAGAGTGCCTTAGAGACGAGTAGAATTGCCTCGTTACCCTCTAGGGTATTTGGAAACCAAATAAAGTCCAACCTAATCAAGGAGATGTCTAAAAAAACCAAGGATAAACCCCACTTCGCCAAAACTTAACCCTCAAACTCGTTTAATTGTGTAATTAAAATTGTAAACTGTTGTTAAAAAGATCCCATGCTCCTACAAAATGCAAACCAGAGTCAAAAAGACTTGTTTAAACATAGACATCAATAGCTGCTCTTATTTGACTAATGCCTTCGTTTGAAGGCATTATGTAAATAAATATATATCGATTTTGACTAGGAAGCAGATATTGGAAGAGTCTGCAGCTAAGATATACTTCATCATCTACAAGGGTCTTGTACCCTTCCTTATATGGCACTAGAAAGAAAATGACCAAAGATCATCACTAGTAATTTCATGTCCCACCAAGAATGATATTAAAAAAAATGAAGATAAGAAATAACTCGTTTGTAGGTTTTTGTATTTGCCTTACCTAAAATGGACTCGAAAAACAAGTGTTGACTCATTTATAGGGATCTTATATCTATCCTACCATGTATGGGTTCCAAAAAAATGAATTAAATCATTCACAAGGGTCTTGTATCTACCCAACCTTGGATGAATTTGAAGAATAAGTGTTGAATCATCCGTCAGGGTCTTATATCTTCCCTATCTTACATGGATTTGACAAACAAGCAGTGAATCATCCATAAGGGTCTTGTATCTATCTTACCTTATAGGGACTCAAAAGAACAAGAATTGAATCATCCATAGGGATCTTGTATTTGTCTTACCTTAGATGGATTTGAAAAAATAAAAATTGAATCATCTATAGGGATCCTGTATCTTTCCTATTTTAGATGGATTCAAAAGCTAAAATTGAATCATCCATAGGGATCTTGCCTTGACCCTGTTAGCTTTGGTGCAATCCCAAGGGGGGGGTGTGAATTGGTATTTAAAAAAATTTATCCCCTAGGTCAATCCACTAACTTCAGTATTACATAAGCATAGGGTCAATCTATGCGATTAACTAATAAACATACACGTGCAATAAATTAAAGTATGGAAAAGTAAACGGTACACGCAATATGTTATCGAGGTTCGGCCAAATTGCCTACGTCCCCGCCTTGGCTACACCAGCACAAGGATTCCACTAAAGCTCACTTAATGAGTGGAGTGACACCTATACAACCAGGTCAATTCAATGGGCTGACCTCAACCAACACACGCCTTAATGGAATGACACACCTAGCTTTCTTAACCAGGTCTAAGCCAATCCGAGACTATTCAACAGGGCTAGTCTCCCTCTTCAGGCCCACGCCTAGAATACAACCAATGTGTATAAAGTTTGTACACAGAAATATGCTTCTACACAAGTAGATATGTGCACCAGTACAACTCAGTCAAAATTGCAAGCACGAATGATATGTAAATATGCTATGTGCTCTAATGTGTGCTAAACACTTAATCCATTATAGATTATCAATCCAGATCTAGAGTGCATATCCAAGCAAGATTTGAAACGGAATATACAAAATCAGATCAGGGTTTCAAATATGCTAAGCAAGTTGAATCAAACAAACTCAATAAGATATTTCAATATACAAAGCACAATGGAGTTTCTTGAAAAACTAGCATTTTGAAAAGAATTTTTGCACACCAAAATATAGGTTTAGGTATCTTGCAATGACAATGCAAGAACCACAACCCTCAAAGTCTTCCCACACAAGATTTATCAAATGAAATCGGTGGAAGAACTTTAATGCTAAACACTCAAATAAAATCAATCAAGCAATAATACAAGTGAGAGTTCTAGCTAGTAAGATTAAGCACAATAGGTTTAGAAATACTCACAACACTTGAAAGATTAAGAAATATGGAATGTATGAGTGATTTGGAGTAGTATAGGCTAAATTAGGGTTTTGGAATTTGAGAGAATTTTTGCTTTAATCAAAATGCTAATCCTTGCTAATTATGAAAAATGAACAGGTATTTATAGGCAAGGAGGAATACAATGGGAATAATTAAATTTGTTTCAAAGCCATTAATAAAATTAACCCTATTTACCCCATTAAAAAATTGGTAAAAATTATTTTAACTCGTGAGGTTCAGGTGGCCGAATAGATACAGTAAAAAATCTAATTTTTAATAGTTCAGGTGACTGAATAGTGAGTATGTCGGCCGAACAAAAGTCAGTAGCATTTGTTCATTAGTTCGGGCGCCCAACTCAAAGTTTGGTTAACCGAACCGACCAATTCGGTCACCCGAGCCCATTTTGAATGTAATCATTCGAGCGCCCGAGTTGTTGAAAAAGAATCTAACATAGGTTCGGGTGCCCAATTACCAAGTCAACATATTGACTATTTGGTCGCCTGAGCCGTTTTACACGGCATAGGTTCGATCGCCCGAACCCTCTCAATGTTTTCCATTAAGTTCATTTTTAGCCTGAATTGATTCCCTTGATATGATAAGTGATGTTGGGGACTTGTGTACTAGATGTAGGTACCTAAGGTCCAACCAGGGTCTATTATGAGCATACCTACCTATCATGCATAATGCAAATTATTACAGGCCATAGGGGTGCATAGTCCATAATTAAATTTACATCTCAGAATGAAGAAATGAAAAAATGATTACAAAGACAACACATATCTCTTCATTCATTGGCACAGACACTGCACGCCATCATGGTATGTCTTTTAGTCCGAATACACGTGCACATTGAACCTGCATGCAAGCCTTAGTACAATTATTAGTACCAAGAGTATTTGTCATAATCAAAACTGGGTGTGACCTATCAGGTCAACAATCTTCCCCTTTTTGATGATAACAAACACTTTATGCAAAAGTGGGCACAGCCAATAAAGGCTCCCCCTGACTTTATCCATAAAGATAATTAAAGTAATGGGTAATTATAGATTAAGCATTGCTTTACCCACTTTTTCCTCTTCTCCCCCTTTTGGCAACAATAAAAAGGGCTAAGCAATATAGCGCAAAGGAAAAAGATGTCATTTAGATACAAAAAGGTATATTGGGAAGATTTTAAAAAGTTTGGCAGCAAGCCGTTTGAAAATGGACCATTCCCAATCATAACCTTGTACCTAAGTGACCTGTTTGGAGTTTCAATGCACAGTATATAGCATATTTTAATCAATTAACTCAAACAGAACGTGCATCAAGGAAGTAAAAGTAGCATGCAGCACACCAACAATTTTAATGTTCTATACTCCCCTAATGGATGATTATGTAAGGATGAAGATTAATTTTTCATTTGGCTTTCACTTATCCTTTCAAAAATATTTTAATGTTAATTTTAACATAATCATCTTTGGTTGCCAAAACCAACATGTATTCCCATAAGGTATAGTATAATGAAAACATGTGGGCCTGATACCAATTGTGATAACTGCGTGGTAGAGAAGATACTAACTATTAAAATACCACTAGTTATAAGGACATGCTTTTTTTTATACCAATTGTTAGTTTTGAAATGATCATGATATCAAATAAAGATTTACCAATTGTTAATATATTTTCCAAAGGATATAAAAATTGAAGGTAAAATACATATTTATTTTTACAGAGCCTAATGATTTTAAGGTTAAGTGACTCCCCCTAAGAATATACATTTTCTTTATAAACCAACTTGAGTATAATTCAAAAATTAGTTTAGAAGCATAACTCAAGTTTTAAGAAGTTTAGCATTTAGAAATGATATAGAGTTATGTGCAACAGTTTTGAAAAAAATTTAGCAGCATTTTGTTTGAAAATGTGATCTATCCATAAGAACCTGCCAATTTCAAAGCATGTTAAATATGTATGCATAACCAGCTCCAGAGAATTCAATATTTTAAAGTAAATGAGCTAAGTGTAAATATTTAAAATCAAAGATTCAAGTTTCATTTGCACACAGCGTTTTCAATTTTAAAAGTCATTTCAATCCTTTTGGGCAAATGTCTATAGAAAATTCAGCAGCATGTCGTCTGTAAACAGGACATTTCCCAAAATTAACCTACACAAAAAGATCCTCAAACAAGCAGTATCTCAAAAATTTAGGGCATGTAAGAACCTAAATCTACCAGTAGGAAATTCTCATCAACTGCATCCGCCATGTAGGAGGCATTTTTCACTAAGCATGCATTTCAGTAGTATAGTCATGTAAGCACAAAACTCATGCAAGCCTCAATACTATCATATATATATATATATATATATATATATATATATATATGATAGTATTGAGGCTTGCATGATCATAATCACCACAGGATAGTATTTGCGTGTGTGTGTGTGGTAAGTGTGATCGTCATAACAGAACAAAAGTAAAAGCTATTTTAAAGTTATTACAGAGTAGATAGAAATGTATGTAAATGAAGCATAAAAATAGATCAGATAAAAGTTGGAGAAACTTATCTTCACGGTGCACCACTAGGTCTCCCCGTCGTCGTGATCGTCATCATCATCCTCACCACTTGTCTTCATCCGATCCTCCCCAATATCCTCATTATTCATCTCTCTCAATCGCTCACCAAGGATGTGAAAGTTAGGCACCTCGGACCGGAACTTGGTGAACTCGCTATAAAGAGAGTCAAGTCTAGCATGAGAGGAGGATGCCTGCTCTGACATGGAGGTCCTGAACTCCTTAAATGATGCAGAGAGGTCGGTGATGGGTGTCATAATCTCAGCATTGGACGACACATGTGGCAGCTCTTGCGGGATCTCCTAAGCTCCTGGGCCTCTCTCATGAGCAGTGGGCAACCACATGTTGCCAGTAAGCTCGTATCCCATCAATTTCAGAGTGGTGGAGTTGAAGATGTCAGAGGGCCTAATTTTCTTGATGGTAGCAAATGTTGTCCTAGTAACCCTCTCCCTAATGAATAGTCTAGACAAGATACTACCATAGGGTAAAATGATCTTCTTTCCAACAGTCTTAACAAACATCCATTGTAGGATTAGCCTGGGGAGATCTAACTTCTTTATTGTGAATAGGCACCACATCACAAAGCAGTTTAAATAGGATACGTGGTCCCTTGATCCTGACTTTGGCAATATATTATATGAAATTAGGTGGTGTACCACCTTTGCCTCTAAGGTCAATGATCTGTAGCTGGGAGTGTGTGTCAAATCAGCTACAAGATTCGTCATAACAAGATTGACAAAAGTGCTTACCGTGAAATCCTGCTTGCCAATACAGGTGGAGGAAGAATCAAGACGGATAAAATCGCTACACTAGATCTGAAACGTCTCTACCAGATAAGAGTCGTCAAAGTGGAGATCAGTCTCGAGTTCTCTAGAATAGTAGCCCTAGCCATCCTATACAAGATTGGTGTAGAATAGCCAAATGAGTAGCGGATACATCCCCCTGGGCTAGAAGGCAATAAACTCGTACCACCCTTGGTACTGAAACATATCCAGGACGTTATTGAAGTGGGCTTGCATGAACTCTGTTTCTAGGATTTTTCCTAAGTTTTGATCTTTAAGACAAAAAATCCTATCTTACTTGATTCGCTTGTCGGGTGTAGGGAAACACTGCTCAAGTGGAATACCCACAGCAGTGCGTCTATGATCCCTAGCCATAAAAAATTTCTCAAGGAGTACTGGGCATAAAGGTGGGAAAAAAGCAAGGAAGCTCTCAAGGATGGGTGTAAAATGAGCCATTTTTCGTGGAGACCCATATATATCAGCTCGGTTTGGGTGCCTGAGAAGGAGTTCCATCACCCAAATAGCTTTAATTACAAAGCCCTCCTGAGTCTTTCGATTTACTGAGTAAAGGTTCGATCGGCTGAATTTTAGGTGCCATTTTGTAAAAAATGAGGATCGGCCGCCCGAATTTGAAATGAACTGCATATGTTAGCCGCATGAAACCCTCATTTGATTACTCGAGGGAAAGTTTAGTTACCCGAACCATGTTCAGCAGCCTGAATGAATTTGAATGTAAATGTTCAGCCGCCCGAAGCATGTTCAACGCCTTTGTCAGACTTCTAAGTTCGATTTCCCGAAGTGCAAATGCATTGTATGGTTCGGTCACTCGAGCTTGGTCAACTTGTTTTGTTTTGACCACTTTTCCAAAGCCAAGACCCCTATGGTTTATCTACAAGACTTAGGGCATTATAAGGACTCCAAGATAAGTTCAGGATTAGATGATACTTAATGCATTAGTTATTTCCTAAAGCTCAGACTTGTACAGTGGACAGAGTATGCTTAACATACAAATTCAAGCACGGATTAAGCAGTAAGGGCAAAGATGCTTTTGTCCATTTGGAAGTGAATTTTGATTAAGCTATAGCCAATGATTTCATATTTTAACCAATGAATATATGCTTTAAGTTCAGATTGGTTATATACTTGGATTTGCAGATTGGCTTGATTTTTCAAAATGCTTGGTATGTGAAATTTTAAATAGTGGACATATACTAAGATTTTACATTTTTAGCCCAAACCAATTCCTAAGCCTTTAGTCAACACTACCCCCTATGGCTAATCCTAAATGCTAAGGAAGAATTATGTGATCATGTAATTCCTGTTTGAGTAAATTCTTCCTTGAATTTCAAGGGGTTTGTTTTCTTAACAACCCATAGCATTTTTCTATCTTTTATTCTTGATGGGTTAGGAGTCGATGATTCTTTGACTTTCCATATTCATTTAGGTTTCACACCTTTTCTTTTAAATGGGCAATCAAATTTTATGTGCACCTTCTTTTTGCATAAGACACATGAGGTGTGAGTGTATGGACTGGAGGAGGTACTAGCATAATGTTTTTATTCTTTTACAAAGTACCCCATGTATAGGTTCTTCCTTTTCTTATTTTCAACTCCATTAAAACCTATACCTTTTTTATCTAAGGTCATCTTTTGTGAACCTAAGAGTTTGTCAAAATTTTCTTTACCTCTAGTGAATGTATAGATGATCTTAGATTGGTCCTCTATTTTCTTTTCAAGCTCTTTCACTTTCAAATTTTTAAGACCCTTGCAAACATCTTGAAGCTTAATGAATTCCTTAGACATATTGTTTGCCTTATGTTCAAGTTCTGCAATCAAATGGTCCTTTTTATTATCATTAGAAACTTAAGGTTTCAAAACAGTCAATTCCTTTTCTAATGATTCATTCTTGCTTTCTAGTCTTTTAATTTTCAAATTATTTTCTCTTTCATCAAGAAATTTTGATTCACATTATTTAATGCATGCATCATACTTTTTTTTCAGCATAGAATATTTTTTATTCGATTCAACAAGTAATTTATGAGTCCTAACATATTCACGTTGCAATTCATCATAAGTTGGCATGCTTTCACTATCACTACTATCATATGATTCACAGTCAGATACATCATTCAAAGTAGCACATGAATCATTTTCATATTTATTTACTAAAGTAGAAGGAATCGAGATAACCTCATCATCAGTTAAAGCAACAAAACACTGGTTACATCTCTCAAGATCAGTGGAGCATGAGTCGCACGGAGAGATGACTTCCTTTTGCGTGGATGCACCAAATCTCCTCTCAAGTTCATCCCAGATCTGCTTAGCATTACTATAAGCCATAACCTCACATAAAACATTAGAATCTAAAGCATGCAGTAAGGTATTCATGGCATCAAAATTTACCTGCACTAAGTTCCTATTAGGATCATTCAATTCACACTCAAATTTAAAAACATCAGTACACCAAGTAGACTTCATAGGCACAAAATCACCTTGATCAATGACTTTCCAAAATTTCCAATTCAAAGCTTTCACATACACAGTCATTCTGAATTTCCATACAACATAGTTATCACCACAGAATACTAGTGGGTGTGTGACCAATCTTCCCTCACATGAAAGGGATACACTAACACGAGTCATCATGATATTTTACTAAATGACGTCTAAGTCTAAGTTACAAGGCTCTTACACCAATTGTTAGCTTTGGTGCAATCCCAAGAGGGGGGGTGAATTGGTATTTAAAAAAATTTATCCCCTAGGTTAATCCACTAACATCAGTATTACATAATCTTAGGGTTAATCTATGCGATTAACTAATAAACATACACATGCAATAAATTAAAGTGCAAAAAAGTAAACGGTACATGCAATATGTTATCAAGGTTCGGCCAAATTGCCTACATCCTCGCCTTGGCTACACCAGCACAAGGACTCCACTAAAGCTCACTTAATGGGTGGAGCGGCACCTATACAACCAGGTCAGTTCAATGGGCTAACCTCAACTAACACACGCCTTAATAGGATGACACACCTAGCTTTCCTAACCGAGTCTAAGCTAGTCCGAGACTATTCAACAGGGCTAGTCTCCCTCTTTAGGCCCGCACCTGAAATACAACCAATGTGTATAAAGTTTGTACACGGAAATACGCTTCTAGACAAGAAAATATGTGCACCAGTACAACTCAATCAATATTGCAAGCACGAATGATATGTAAATATGCTCAATGCTTTAATGTTTGCTAAACACTCAATCCAGTATGGATTATTAGTCCAGATCTAGAGTGCATATCCAAGAAAGATTTGAAACACTATACAAAATCAGATCAGGGTTTCAAATATGCTAAGCAAGTTGAATCAAACAAACTCAATAAGATATTTCAATATACAAAGCACAATGGAGTTGTTTGAAAAAGTAGCTTTTTGAAAAAGATTTTTGCACACCAAAATATAGGTTTAGGTATTTTGCAATGACATTGCAAGAACCACAACCCTCAAAGTCTTCCCACACAAGATTTATTAAATGAAATCGATGGAAGAACTTTAATGCTAAACTCTAAAATAAAATTAATCAAGCAATAATACAAGTGAGAGTTCTAGCTAGTAAGATTAAGCACAGTAGGTTTAGAAATACTCACAACACTTGAAAGATTAAGAATTATGAAATGTATGAGTGATTTGGAGTAGTATATGCTAAACTAGGGTTTTGGAATTTGAGAGAATTTTTGCCTTAATCAAAATGCTAAGCCTTGCTAATTATGACAAATGAACAAGTATTTATAGGCAAGGAGGATTTTTTGACTGTTGGGGATACAATGGGAATAATTAAATTTGTTTCAAAAGCCATTAAGAAAATTAACCCAGTTTACCCCATTAAAAAATTGGCAAAAATTACTATAACCCATGAGGTTCAGGTGCCCGAATAGACAGTCAAAAATTCAATTTTTAATGGTTCGAGTGCCCGAATAGTGAGTCTGTTAGCCGAACAAAAGTCAGTAGCATTTGTTCGTTAGTTCAGGTGCCCGACTCAAAGTTCAGTTAACTGAACTGACCAATTCGGTCGCCCAAGCCCATTTTGAACGTAACCATTTGGGTGCCCGAGTTGTTGAAAAGGAACCTGACACAGGTTTGGGTGCCCGAGGGAGATACGCTCAAAAGTGGTTTGGGTGCTCGATCACCAAGTCAACATATTGACTGTTCGGTCACCTGAGCCATTCTAGACAACATAGGTTCAATTGCCCGAACCCTTTTGTAGTAGATGTAGGTACCTAAGGTCCAACTAGGGTCTGTTATGAGCATACCTACCTATCATGCATAATGCAAATTATTACAGGTCATAAGGGTGCATAGTCCATAATTAAATTTACATCCCAGAATGAAGAAATGAAATAATGATTACAAAGATAACACATATCTCTTCATTCATCGGCACGGACACTGTACGCCATCATGGTATGTCTTTTAGTCCGAATACACGTGCACAGTGAATCTGCATGCAAGCCTTAGTACAATCATCAGTGCCAAGAGTATTTGTCATAATAAAAACTTGGCATGACCTATCAGTTCAACAGACCCTATCTTAGATAGATCTGAAAACAAAGGTTCAATCATGCATTGGGGTCTTGCCTACTTTAAATAAATTAAAAAAAAAAAAACAAGGGAATATTAACTTTAGTGATTTCTCACCCTACTAAGGAGGATATTAATAAACTAATGATGGAATCACTTGTAGGAACCCAAATCTGCCCTACCTTGGATAAATTCAGGAAAAGTAAAACATTGCTTCCTTACTAGCTAAAAATCGTCTCATTGCTTTTGTCTATTTCTCCTTTAGAATGGTGTGTGCTCTCGGGCCTAACTATAACCTATGTCTAAAAAAATATAAGGATTCACGTACCTTGTATGTCATGTGGTGTCCTTAATACAGAGATTTTGTAATCTGTTACACAATTATAGCTATGATTTAGAGTAAAATAAGACAAATAAACTACTTTCCATCTCTCTCTCTCTCTCTCTCTCTGATAGTGTAATAAAAAATGGAGAAGCAATTTGACACTACTTCAGAAAGACATTGACTGCAAATGAAATCCTGTTGACTGCACTAAGCATGTAGTGACCCGAAGAATAATGGTATTTAAATAATAAAGAGGGAAGGAAATGGAAACAGAAACAGAAGAAGGTAGTAGGCTTCGTCGATGAACGCTTTGCGTTCGTTGATGACATTGCACCTTGGATGGAATAACTCGAAAAAATTAGAAGGGTCCTCATCGACAAATATAGGGGATTTGTTGATAAGGATATAAGAGGAGCTCGTCGATGAGGATAGGTTTCATCAATGAGAAAGTACCGAGAGGGGTTCTTGGGGCAGTCTGAAATTCGTCAACGAGTGAGGAAGTTTGTCGACGAAATTCCTTAAGGACTCGTTGATGAGATGACATGTCTCATCGACAAATTCGGCTCTATAAATAGTGAAAACCTGGATTTTTGGATGAATTTGAGGTAGAACTTTATACAGTTTTTCAGTATATGAAGTTATACAAAACATACAGATATAGCCAGATATTCACAGAGATTATACAAATAGATATACATACATATACAACTTTTATTTAAATAGTTTCACAAAACAGATATATATACATATATATGTATTCAAATGTTTACTTAGATCAGTATGTTATAGTTTTATACAAATCAGTATATTACAGATGTTTATCCAGAATAGTATATTACAATTTTACTCATATCAGCATATATAGCATTTGCAGTATGTCATGTTTCCTATTAACATAACATTCAGAGTATATAGATATGTATTTCATAGAAAAATATACAGAGATAGCATCAAGATGCTACAAATATAGAATATAGAGTTACAGAATTTACAGTATAGAAAGATAGCGTTATGGTAATTTTGGAAGCATGATGAAAACAGTAAAAGAGTATATATGTGTATATATATATAGTATCAGATCCATGAGTAATGATTACAGACAGATACAGATAAAGAATACAGAGCACGGTACCATTGCTATATACAGAATAGAGTGCAACCACATATCTTAGATAGTGTGTGGGTACCGTCAACCGTGCTCGAAGAGTATGCAGCTCCCCAGTTCATTGGGTTAAGGGGACCGGTTTGACGAGGTAGCAGCTCCCGCGCCTAGGAGAGTATGTAGTTTGGCCGACCTAAGGTAGTGTAGAGTATATTAACTTATCTGGAGGGCCGACCAAATTAAGTCCCACGTAAGGGCCGCACAACCTTGTCATGAGGGGTCAAATAATGACATACAGAATTCTAGGGATAAAGCACGGTTATGTATATGTATACAATTTTACAACTTTGTTGTATATAGTATGATATTAGCAGTATGAATGATAGAAAGTTCAAATGATACATATATTTTAAGCTACTATACATATGATATATGTGTTTTTACAGATTTACCAGATCATACAATTTTACATACTATTATTATAGTTTTACAACTCGGTCACCACACACTAGTAATAGCATATTTCCACTTACTGAGCATCGACTCACCCCGTGACTTTAACATTTTTCAAGTAAGCCAGTTGGGCGAGCAGATCAGGTTCACGGATAGAGAGTTTATTTGATTACCCTGGATTAGAGGGTAAGTTTGTGCAAGGTTTTGTGTTTTGCGACAGATATTTCTAGAGAGAGATGTATTATATAGTTATGGTTTAGAAATATAGATTCCTGGTATTATATGTTGTGTATGGATGTATGGATTACGTTTCCGCTGCATAGGTATGATTTTATATTCAGATTTACCTCGGTGCCTTCCGAGGCTCGAGTTTCATAGCAAGGGGTATTAAAGTAGTTCATATAAAAAAATGAAATGATATAAATTTTGAGGTCATTACAATTTGGTATCAGAGCCTAGGTTGCTAGGTTCTGTAGACTTTAAAGTGCAGCAGGAAACAATACCAGGATATAGGAAAAGAATTTGAGGTTTTATTCTGTGATCTGCATACAGGATTTTCATGATGGTTTCTGTATTTTTCCTGGGGTGACATGTCACGCCTCGAACCCGAAGATGGGACCCAGGGGTGAAAATGTAATCTAACATGTCCCCGTATCATACAACATCCAAAGATACAATACAAAGGATGAGGGTCCGACCCCGTGGGATTCCCATCTCCGGGTTCGGGGCGTGACAGCTTGGTATCAGAGCTAACCAGGTTGTTAGGTCTTGTAGACTTGGTTAGGCTTAGCTGTAAGTACATACCATAATATAAGATGTTGGATATGGGTAGAGTTGGTTAAGGTTTGTTCGGTTGCTAGACTGGGATTTATCGACGGTATTCCGTGTTTTTCCTGGAATGACGATTCTAGTAAAGGCAGGGCAGATCATTGATGATTTTCATGTTGGTGTGATAGGACAGACCTGGACCTGATAGGGAGTAGTTAACACGATTAGTGTAGATCATTATGTTAATTGTATGTGTTCTAAGGATACTAATAGATTCATATTGTGCTGCAAAATGGAGCCCAAGGATAATGACCTAGGAAGTGGCTCTAAGGAGACTGCGAGTGATGAGTCTCCCTCTATACCTCGAGGTTTGACGAGGCAGGTGTTATGGGAGATCGGGCAGAGTGTGAGGAGACGCGAGCGCTCTTCTACTGCTGCAGGGTGCACCATTGAGAGGTTCACATGCATGCATCCTCCGACGTTCTCTGGAGGACCTAACTCGACAATAGCAGAGGATTGGGTAGAGAAGACTGAGAGGATCTTGGAGGTCCTGCACTACACGAATAGGCAGCGAGTCCTCTATGCTACCTTCCAGCTATCTGGGGAGGCGGGTCGATGGTGGACTATGGTGAGTCTGCTGGAGAAGCAGAGAGCCGGTCCTGAGGAGATGACCTGGAGCCATTTCAAAGAGGTGTTCTTCGACAGATACTTCCCGGCTTCTGTACGTGATGCGAAGGCTAATGAATTTTCTACTTTGACTCAAGGGAGTTTGATGGTGCAGGGGTATGCGGCTCAGTACATAGAGTTGTCTCACTTTACACCATGTTTGATCTCAAGCGAGTATGAGAAGACTCGGAGGTTTGAGAAGGGTTTGAGGAAGGATATTTGCAGACTGGTGGGTATGCTTCAGATCTGCGAGTTCTCGGTGTTGGTAGATAAAGCCAGGATGATTGAGACCAGTATCCAAGAGGATGAAGTGGATTAGGATTCAAGGAAGAGGACAGTACCTTCTGGTTCTCAGACAGGATCTCATCAGGGATCGTGAAAAAAGAGGAATAAGGGCTCAGGCTACCGTCAGAATACCGAGCACTAGGGTTCTCAGGGGAGCCAGACTAGTGATCGTTGTACCAAGTGCCTCAGATGGCACGAGGGTGAGTGTCGGTCTTTTGAAGGTAACTGCTATAACTATGGCTAGTCAGGTCACAAGTTTCGTAACTGTCGTGCACCGAAGCGAGATACGCTGCATCTAGTGTGAACCAAGGGAGCAATTAGATACCTCGGGGAACCGTTCAGATGATTACAACTCCTACCAGAGTATACTCTCTTACTCCAGCGGATGCTGAGTATGCAGTGAATGTGGTGATAGGTACCTTATTGTTGCTTTTAAATAAAGCTTTTGTTTTGTTTGATTCGGGTGCAACCCATTCCTTTATATCTGTGAATTTTGTTGGACGGTGTGGGGTTGAGACCCAATTCATGAACGAGGTGTTATCTATTACTACACCATTTGGGAGTGTATCTTCCTGTGGGAAGATGTTCATAGACTGCCAAATGGTAATTCAGGGGAAGCTGCTACCGGCGAATCTTGTGGTATACGACATGTCGGGCTTCGATGTCATTTTGGGGATGGATTGGTTATTCTCCAGTTATGCTGTGATCGACTGTCGTAGGAAGGTAGTAGTTTTCAGACCTCCTGAGGAGCAGGAGTACGAGTTCGTGGGATCATGTGTGCGTTCAGTGCCACAGATTCTATCAGTATTGTAGGCGAGGAGGCTACTCTTGGACGGATGTCAGGCGTACCTAGCTTGTGTGAAGGAACCACCATAGGATGAGTTGAGGCTCAAGGATATTTAGGTAGTTAGTGAGTTCCCCGATGTGTTTCGAGATGATTTACCTGGTTTACCTCCGGATCATAAGGTGGAGTTCGCTATAGAGTTGCTGCCTGACAAAGCACCGATCTCTGAAGTTCCATACCAGATGGCTCCAGCAGAAATTTGAGAGTTGAAGGAGCAGTTGTAGGAATTACTAGATAGGGGTTTCATTCAACCTAGTGTTTCGTCCTGGGGAGCTCCAGTATTGTTTGTGAAGAAGAAGGACGGGTCAATGCGAATGTGCATTGATTATCGTGAGATTAATAAGGTAACTGTGAAGAATCGATATCCTTTACCTCATATAGATGATCTCTTTGACCAGTTGCAGGGAATGCGATTCTTTTAGAAGATCTACTTGCGGTCAGGATACCATCAGGTGAGAGTTAGAGCTGAGGATGTAGCGAAGACAGCTTTTCGAACCAGATATGGCCACTACGAGTTTTTGTGCATGCCTTTTGGGTTGACGAATGCTCCGGCGGTATTTATGGATCTTATGAACAGGGTTTTCCATGAGTACCTGGATTGATTCGTGGTGGTGTTCATTGACAACATTCTGGTATACTCGAGGAGTACAGAAGAGCATGTGGAACATCTGAGGTTAGTGTTACAAATTCTGCAGGAGAAGAAGTTGTATGCTAAACTAAAGAAGTGTGAATTCTGGTTGAGTCAGATTGCATTTTTAGGCCATGTGGTGACTGCTAATGGTATCTCAGTTGATACTAGCAAGATTGAAGCTATGGTCAACTGGATGAGGCCGAAGAATGTGCAGGAGGTTTGGAGTTTTCTAAGACTAGCGAGTTACTATCGTCGGTTCATGGAAAGGTTCTCTAAACTGTCTGGACCTCTGACTCGATTGACCAAGAAGGGAGTACAATTTGAGTGGACCAGTGATTGCGAGTAGTGCTTTCAAGAGTTGAAGCACTGGCTGGTTACTGCTTCCGTGTTGACCATTCCTTTGGGGGATGGAGGGTTTGTGATCTATAGCGATGTGTCTCTAAAGGGTTTAGGATGTGTGCTTATGCAGCAGGGTAAGGTAGTAGCGTATGCTTCTCAGCAATTGAAAGAGTACGAGAAGAATTATCCTACGCATGATCTAGAGTTGGCTGTTGTTGTATATGCACTAAAGATCTGGCGACACTATTTGTATGTTGTGTAGTGTGAGATCTTCACTAATCATAAGATCCTCGGGTATTTCTTCATGTAGAAAAAGTTGAATATGAGATAGAGACGGTGGCTAAAGTTGATTAGGGACTATGATTGCATGATCAGTTATTACCCGGGGAAGGCTAATGTGGTGGTTTATGCATTGAGTCGGAAGTCAGGACCTGCGAATGTATCTGCGGTTGTAACTCAGTGTCACATCAGACGGGATTTGAAGAGCTCAAGTATAGAGTTGGTGTCTGGTGATCATCAGGCTTTCTTTGCTAGTTTGGTGGTCTAGCTGATTTTGTTTGAGCGTATAAAAGCCGCACAAGCTAGTGATACAGAGTTAGCCGAGATTATGGAAAAAGGTACAACAGGGACTGACTCCAGAGTTTAACATCTCTAAGGGAGATGTGCTGAGGTTTGAGACCAAATTATGTGTTCCGAACGATGATGAGATCAGAAGTACGATTTTGGAGAAAGCGCATTGTTCTTTGTATACGGTACATCCTGGTAGTACGAAGATGTATTGGGACTTGCGCAAGACCTTCTAGTGGTCCGGTATGAAGAGGCAGATTGCTCAGTTCGTGGAGTAGTGTTTGACGTGTCAAAAGGTGAAAGCTGAACATCAGAGGCCGGCAGGACCGTCGCAGCCTTTGCCTATTCCGGTGTGGAAAGGGGAGCATATTTCCATGGATTTTGTGACCGGATTGCCACTTGCACTTCACAGGCAGAATGCTATCTGGGTGATCATGGACAGATTGATGAAATATGCTCATTTCATATCGATGAAGGTTGGCTATCCTTTAAATAAGCTAGCAGATTTGTATGTGCATGAGATTATAAGAATGCACGGAGTACCAGCGTCCATTGTTTCAGATCGAGACCTGAGGTTTACTTCTCGATTCTGGACAAGTTTGTAGAAGGCATTGGGGATGAAACTTACTTTCAGTACAGTGTTCCACCCCCAGACTGATGGACAGTCGGAGAGGACAATACAGATCTTAGAAGATATATTGCGAGCTTGTGTGTTAGATTTTGGTGGTAGCTGGATACAGTTTATGTCACTCGTAGAGTTCGCTTATAACAACAACTTCCAGGCTAGTATCGAGATGGCACCGTTCGAGGCTTTTTATGGTCGGAGGTGTCGATCTCCTTTATGTTGGGATGAGGTTGGTGAACGTCAGGTGTTAGGACCTAAACTTGTACAGCAGGAGTCTGAGAAGGTGGGTTTGATTCGGGAGAGGATTAAATTGGCTCAGAGTTGGCAGAAGAGTTACGCAGATGTTCATCGCCATGGCTTAGAGTTCGAGGTGGGGGTAAGGTATTTCTGTGTATCGCTCCGATGAAAGGGGTGATGAGATTTAGGAGAAAGGTCAAGCTAAGCCCGAGGCATATCGGACCATTCGAGATTCTTGAGCAAGTGGATCCGGTAGCCTACAGGATTGCACTTACCCCAACACTCTCGAGGGTCCATGATGTGTTTCACGTACCCATGTTGAGGAGGTACGTGCTGGATCCATCACATGTTATCAGTTATGATGAGTTGGAAATTAGGGATACTTTAGCGTATGAGGAGATACCTGTTCAGGTTCTGGACCGTAAAGTTCAGAAGCTTCGTACCAAAGAGATACTGTTAGTGAAGGTATTGTGGCGAAACCATGAGATTGAGGAAGCTTCTTGGGAACTGGAAACGAAAATACGTCGGAAGTATCCGCAATTATTTTGAGCACTTGTACGTTATCCTACTTTGGGTTGGGATAGGTGGTTAGTCATCGGGAGTGTGTATATGTATTGTGAACTCCTGAGACAGTTGTATATGAACTACGGTATTCCTCCACCATAAGTAGGGGTGAGCATAATTCAGTGAAAATCGAATTAACCAAACGAAATTGGTCGGTTCGGTTCGGGTAAAAAACTTGGTTCGGTCGGTTCGGTTGGGATTTTACAAAAATTCGGTTAATCAGTTTCGATTCGGTTAACCAATTCACCGAATTATTAATTAATTAAATTTTAACTATAAATTATGAATATAATTTTTTTTTATTATGAACATGGATATACCTTGTGGAAATTAATGTTGTCATCGAAGGGGATGACGACGTCGACAATAAATATTTTCAGCGAAAATTTTTTCGTCTTTTTTATTTTCAACGTTTCAATAATAACAAAAACATTGCCTTCTTTTTTATTTCCACTTGATTTGAGAAGACCTAGAATAAATAAATAAATAAATAAAAGTTATTGCACCTCAAAATAAATAAGCCTATGTGATAGAGTTAATGCATTGACACAATTATTAAAATAAATTAGTTATGAAAATTTTATTTAATGTATAATTGAATAAATTCAGTTAAAATTGGTTAAAATCGGTTAACCGAATTACCCAAATTGGTAATTCGGTCGGGTTTGGTTCGGTGTGATTCAGTAGTTCGGTTGATTCGGTTAACAGCATTATTTAACCGAATTTTTTGGTTAATTCAGTTAATTACCTGAATTTGGCTGAACCGACCGTTTGCTGACCCCTAACCATAAGTGAGGGTATGTATGTGTATGATGGGGTTGCGCCGTAGTAGTCGCTAGTTTTCTTCCTAGTTTTACGTCTGTGTATTTAGTTGTATGTGTGAGCTTATGAATGAGAGATGGCAAATTTCGAGGAAAAAATTTTTGTAAGGAGGGGCGATTGTAAGAACCCAAACCATGATATGTGGGTTTAAATAAACAAGAGAGGGATAAAAACTGGAATTTGAACAGGCTTCGTCGACGAAGCCAGAGTTCGTCGACGAAGTTCAGAGGCTCGTCGACGAGGAGAAGCCGAGGAGCTTCGAAAACCGGTGATATCAAGATCCATCGACGAATCCACCATCTCATCGATGAGAAGACTATAGAGCCTCATCAACGAGGACACAATCTCATCGACAAGTTTGCCTGAGTCAAAGGGCTATAAATAGAAGTTTTCATTACTTCCAAGCTAAGAAACTCAAATATCTTCTCTCTTTTTCTCTCTAGAACTCTCCCTACTCTCTATCTCTCTAGATTTTTTCACCGTTCGTCACAAGAATCGTAGATCTGAAGTTACCACGAGGATTGTGGAAGGATTCTTTACAAGTTCTATAGATCGGAATCCCGTTTCGGAGATTTTTGGGTTTTGGCGTAAAATCGAGGTAAGGCTTGGTTTTCAATTCTGATCTTGTAGTTTTGTAGGAAACAGTCTTGTGAGTATATTTTGTACTGTTGATTGTAGGTTTTGGAACTCGGTTCGCTGTTTAGGGACCTTAGAGTTCGGGATTTACTATTCGGGGAAAAGGTAAAGGGAATTGTGTTTATATCGGTTATTTTTGAAATCAGACTTTGTGGAACTGTGGTTCACAGTCCTGTCTATGTTTTGGTTACTCATTTGGGGGGATCTAACAAGGAAAACTATGGGTTTTTCATGATTTACAGTTTTAGGAAAAAGGGGGGGCGACGGGCTGCATCACTGGTTTTGTTGAAAACCGAGCGTATATGTCGATTTATACAGTGTTATAGGGATGGTCGTGCCTTAACTTGTTTTAAACTGTATTGTTTGGAAAACCATGATTTTAGATTACCAAATAGGTGTGGTTTGTTTGGTTATATGAGCATGCATGTGTGTGTGTGTGATATGTTGAAATGCTAGTAGGAACGCGGTTCCGAATTGTTCCAGGTACTGAGAGTGTCCAGCTCTATATCCGAGGGCGTTAACCTATTCCGGCAGATCAGGCCGAAGGGTGTGGATCCACCAGTTAGTGCCGGTACGATGCCATGGAAGCCAAGGACTTACCATGTGCCGATGGCGCAGTGTTACACGGGTTGGCTATTGGCCAACACCATATGTCGCGAGCCGGCTTCGGGCCGAAGGGTGTGACAACACTAGGATTGCTGATCATGTGTGTGTGTGTGTGTGTGTTTGTGTGTGTGTGTGTGTGTGTGTGCTTGTATGCACTGTGTGAAATTAGTACTGGAACTACATTTAACTGCGTGTATGTTGCATCATGATAACACTCAAATGCCACACACCGATATAACTTGTGTTCTTCCTTACTGAGAGGTGTCTCACCCCTATTGTACATACATTTTAATAGGTCCTTCGAGTAACCGAAACTAGCATCCTAGTGTAGGGAGTGTAATGGCTAATGTACTGCGGTTAGCACTTGGGTAAGTGCTAGGACTGTATTTTGATGGGTTACCATTTTGGGATGTCTTGGGCACCCATTTGTACATTATTTGATTGAGCCTGTTTCTGCTCTTGTATAGACTCTAGTATGGTACTGCATATATATATAGAATGACTTTTTTTCCGCTACGTATATGATTGTGTTTGGATGTGTTTACGGTACCTGGGAACCCCACGGGGTCGGACTCTTATCCTTTGTATTGTATCTTTGGATGTTGTTTGATACAGGGACAGGTTAAATTACATTTTCACCCCCTGGGTCCCATCTCCAAGTTTGGGGCGTGACATGTCAGGAAAGTCATAGTAAACTATCGACGAGTTATGTATTTAGGTTATGGGATGTGATTTGGGGTTAGGATCAGAAGGGATGGTTAATAGAGAATTTGGAGTTTTAGTTGAATAAGTTGGGTCTGTAGGGAAATAGGATTCTAAAACGGTGTTTTATATGGTTGCAAGATGGACCCAGGAGGTAGTAGCGTTCATGCTAGTGGAGATGATGGAGCAAGATCTTCTGGCGCAGGAGGTGGAGACTCAGATTCTGTACTACGTAGTGTGGCTCAGCAAGTTATGGCTGAGATTGCTCGGAGCTCTAGGGAACAGGGAGGTCCACCTCCAGCTCAGGGATGTACCATAGAGAAATTCATGAAGATAAATCCGCTAGCTTTTTCTGGGGCGACTGACCCTACAGTTGCTAAGAACTGGGTGCAAGAGATGTAGAAGATTCTGTTAGTACTTCACTGCACCAACGAGCAGAGAGTCTTATATGCTACATAAAGACTGGCGGGGGAGGCCGAGAGTTGGTGGGCAGCCACCAGATTGTTTGAGGAGCAGAGGGCGATTCCAGTACCGATGACTTGGGCATGATTCAGGGACATGTTCTTTGATAGATACTATCCTGCCTCAGTCAAAAAGGCTCGGGTATAGGAGTTTCTAAGTTTATCCCAGGGGACGATGACTGTCCAGCAGTATGCTGTAAGATTTATCGAGCTATCCAGTAGTATGCTGCGAGATTAATCGAGCTATCGCGTTTCTGCCCCTATTTTGTTCCAGACGAAGTGAAGAAGGCGAGAATGTTTAAGAGAAACCTGAGGCGAGATATTTGCAAACAGGTGGCAGTACTGAGGATCCAGGAATTCTCAGAGTTGGTTGTCAGAGCTAGTATAGCAGAGGAAAGTTTACTGAGGGAGACTGAGATACAGAGTCAAAAGAAGAGGAGCGCCCCCTCGAATTTTTAGGCGGGTCCTAGTGGAGGCCCTTGGAGAGGAGGTAGATCTAGAGGAGGCCAGAGGCAGATGGTAAAGCACAGGGGATTTTAGGGTGGACAGCTTCCTGTCATTTGTCCTAGATGCGGACGGAGACATCCTAGTGAGTGCCGACTGGGGGAGAATGTCTGTTATCATTGAGGAAAGCCCAACCATATGGCTCGATCGTGTCGGATGTCGTCGAATTATGCACCAACTCCCAGACCATTTCAAGATGGATATCAGGCACCCCGCGAAGGTCAGCAAAGGAATACTGTGTTGGAGAGGGTCTATGCATTGACGCCAAGAGACGCTGAGACTGCTGGAGACGTGGTCACAGGTATCATTATAGTTTTACCATATAAAATTGTTGTTTTGTTTGATACAGGTGTGACTCACTCTTTTATATCGGCAGCATATGTAAAAATGACTGGAGTAGAGACACATCCGTTAGACGTAGAATTATCTGTGGGTACGCTGATAGGATATGTAATAAGATGCCGGAAAGTGTTTCAGAATTTCCCAGTGAATGTTCAAGAAAGAGTACTACCCTCGGATCTCGTGGTCTTAGATATGCAGGGGTTTGATGTGATATTAGGCATGGATTGGCTAGCAACTTATCACGCCAGTATTGATTGTCATCAGAAGGAAGTAATTTTCAAACCCCCGGGCGAGCAAGAGTAAAGATTCGTAAGATCACGTCTACGTGCCTCACCACAGTTGGTTTCGTCCATTCAGGTGAGGAGATTGCTATAGGGCGGTGGCCAAGGGTATGTTGCATACACAAAAAATTTGCCAAAAGAACAATTGAGACAAGCTGACATACCAGTAGTGAGAGAGTTTCCAGATATATTTCCAAAAGAATTACCTGGTTTGCCACATGATCATGAGATTGAGTTCACCATAGACCTGTTGTCGGGATCTACACCAGTATCTAAAGCACTGTACCGTATGGCTCTAGTCGAGTTGAAAGAATTGAAAGATCAGCTATAGGAATTGCTAAACAAAGGTTTTATCAGGCCCAGTGTGTCACCTTGGGGAGCACCAGTTCTGTTCGTGAAAAAGAAATATGGAACCATGAGATTATGCATCGATTATAGGGATATAAACAAACTAATAGTCAAGAATAAATATCCTCTCTAGGATTGATGACTTATTTGATCCGCTTTAGGGGACCCAGGTTTACTCTAAAATTGATCTGCGGTTAGGCTACCATCAGGTGAAAGTTAGAGCAGAAGATATTTCGAAGACCGTATTTCATACTAGATATGGGCATTACGAGTTTTTAGTAATGCCATTTGGATTGACTAATGCACCAACAGTATTTATGGATCTAACGAATCGGGTGTTCCATTAGTATTTGGACCAGTTTGTGGTTGTGTTTATTGATGATATACTGATTTACTCAAGGAGTTTTGAGGAGCACGAGCATCATTTGAGGTTGGTGTTGCAGATATTAAGGAAAAGAAAATTTTATGCAAAATTCAAGAAGTGTGAGTTTTGGTTAAAACATGTTACTTTTCTCGGCGATGTGATCTCTGAAGCTAGTGTATCAGTTGATCCAAGTAAAATAGAGGCAGTGGTGAGTTAGGAAAGGCTGAGAAATGCTCAGGAGGTCAGGAGTTTTCTGGGATTAGCAAGCTATTACCGGCGCTTCGTAGATGGCTTCTCTAGACTATCAGGTCCATTAACACTGCTTACGAGGAAAAATGTGAAGTTTGATTGGACCGTTGATTGTGAACAGAGTTTTCAGAAGTTAAAGCGGCGGTTAGTTTTAGCTTTGGTATTAGTTGTTCCACAGGGGAGGATGGATTTGTAATATACAGTGATGCCTCTTTGAAGGGTCTTGGATGCGTGTTGATGTAACACGACAGAGTCATTGTGATATGAACCCACAAGCTCCGATTGCACACGATGATCTGCACGTGCCAAGCGGACCCATCACAAGAGCTAGAGCCAAGAAGGTCAAGGAGGCTATGCAAGGACTACTCGAGAATTTGTTTGAGCAAGAGTCAATGAGGGCCATGGACACTAAATAAAAAGAGTTCCTTGAAGAGCCTAAGATGCTAAATTGTCTAAAGGCATGTGAAGTTGGAACCTTAAGTCAATAAGGGCTGTTTGGGGAATTTTTATGGATTAAATAGTGGGCCAATTGTGTCGATTAAGCATGACATGTGACTCGCACATGTTTCATTAAATGACATGACACATGGCATGTGACTTGCACATGTTTCATTAAATGACATGGCATGCTTAAGGTTATGTGGGATTATTTTATTGGCTAGATTGATGTCATAGCTCATTTTTATTGGCCGAACTGATGTCATGGGTGGCTAAATACAATTACAAGTGAGGTTTATTTCTCTTCAAGTTCTTCATTGAACTTTCACCAAAATTATCAAAGGTGCTACCTTTGTGGCGTTCATCCATTAATTTGATATTCTTGGTTTGTGCTTCACGTCAAGCAATAGGTTAAGGATCCACTGCCATGTTGAATCTTATTTTGCGTTTGGGGTTTTGATAAATCTGATTTGGGGTCTCCAGATGTTCATTCTTGGGGTTCCGTATCATTTGGTATCAAAGCTTTGGTTCAAATCAGGTTCTATCTATCTTATTTTTCTTGTTTTCTTTCGAAAATTCTTTTATCTTATAATCATTTATCCTTATTTCATATTCTTCTATCATCCGATCTACCTATCTTGTTTTCTTGTTTTCAAAATTTTCCATCTCTTCTTTAATATCATCCATCATCAAGATTGAATCTTTTGTGGCTGGAAATTGCAAGAAATACAGCAAGGCCGATTAGAGCACATTAAAAAAAAAAAAAAACCATTTTGTGCATTCAAAAAAAAAAAAGAAAAAAGAGAAAAGGCAGTATTTTGCATTCATAAAAAAAAAGAAAAAAAAAAAAGGAGGCAGCAACTTATTATTCTGATTTGTTTGTTGTTTTCATTGATTTAGTTGCGTTTGATTTGTTTGGGATTAATTCATTAAAGAACTAAAAGAGAAATCTTGAGTAGTAATAGGCACGAGTGTGTAAGCGTATCAGAGGGAAAAAGCCAAAAAAAAAAAAATTATGTCAAAAACATGAGCGTTGAGTATCATTATTTGGAGGGTAAACACATAAAGGAGTGAGTGAGGAATTTTTTTTTCTCTCTCTCTAATATAATTTTTGCAGGTTTGAAATTATGAGTAGAAAGGTGGTTGGCGCTGAAACTTCCAGTAAGGGTAGCGAGAATGAGAACCCTCCACAAGACTCATTCTTCACCTTGCAAGCCATTCAATAGCAGTTTGAAAGACTCAATACGGTTTTTGGAGAGTTCAGAGATAGATTGGATAGACAAGACGCTGCAATTGATGAACTGAGAAGAGGGCAATCCAATGAAAGGCGGCGAAGGCCACATACTCCTCCGATTGCTGAATTTGAATATGATATAGGTAGCAATGAAGCAAGTGATGATGAACATGGAGGTATGGGAAGATTTTCTTATCGAGGTGCAAGGCAAGAGCGACAACCTCGATGGGAGCCAAGGGGTCGAGATAACATCGATAGAAACATAAAAAGCATCAAAATGAAGATTCCTCCTTTTCAAGGGAAAAATAACCCGGATGTATACCTTGAATGGGAGAGGAAGGTTGAGCTCATTTTTGAGTGTCATAACTACTCTGAAAAAAAGAAGGTGAAATTGGCAGCTGTGGAGTTCACTGACTACGCACTGGTATGGTGGGATCAAATTCTTCTTAGCAAGCATAGAAACATGGAAAGACCTATCCAGACGTGGGCTGAAATGAAGGCGATGGTGAGGAAGCGATTTGTACTAAATCACTACTACCGAGACTTACACCAACGTCTTCAAAGCCTTACCCAAGGTACCAAAAGTGTGGAGGACTACCACAAGGAGATGGAGATAGCTATGATTCGGGAAAATATTGAGGAAGATAGAGAAGCTACAATGGCACGATTCATATGTGGGTTGAACTGGGAAATTGCTAACATAGTTGAGCTGCAGCACTATGTGGAGTTAGAGGACATGGTGCATATGGCAATGAAAGTAGAGAGGCAACTCAAACACAAGTAATTGATTTGGGGTCTCCGGACTTTCATTCTTGGGGTTCCGTATCACATTGCGTATGCTTCTAGACAGCTTAAAGAATATGAGAAGAATTATTCTGTTCATAATTTGGAATTAGTTGCAGTGGTATATGCTCTCAAGATCTGGAGGCATTATTTATATGGTGGGAAGTGCAAGATTTTCACAGATCACAAGAGTTTAAAATATTTCTTCACCCAGAAAGAGCTAAATATGAGACAAAGAAGGTGGCTAGAACTCATTAAAGATTATGACTGCACCATTAATTACCACCCGGAGAAAGCGAATGTGGTAGCTGATGCTCTGAGCAGGAAATCAGTGGGTCCATTGTTAGCAGCTATGGAGATTCAACACTCGATTCTAATGGATTTAGAGAGACTTAGTATAGAATTGGTAGAAGATAGTCCTCAGGCGTTTGTTGCTAGCCTAGTGGTTCATCCTACGCTGTACGAGAGGATTAAAGTAGCTCAGGGTGATGATACAGAGTTAGCAGAGGTAATGGCTAGGGTGCGAGATGGTTAGGGTGAGGTATTCAGCATATCGGATGACAAAACCCTATGGTTTCATACTAGGCTCTGTGTTCCTGCAGATACCAAGATTAGGAGAACTATATTAGAGGAGGCTCACAGATCCCTATACACCATACATCTAGGTAGCACTAAAATGTATCGAGATTTGCAGGAGTACTTCTATTAGAGTGGAATGAAGAGAGAGATAGTTGAATTTGTACAGCAGTGCTTGATGTTCTAGCAGGTTAAAGTTGAGCACCAGAGATTAACAGGGCAGTTGCATCCATTGTTTATTCCTAAGTGAAAATGGGATCACGTTTCGATGGATTTCGTTACGGGATTACCACCAATGTGATAGAGGTTGAATGCGATTTGGGTGGTTGTTAATCGTTTGATGAAGACCGCTCATTTCATTATGATTAAAGTCGGTTATTCCATGGACAGATTGGCAAAAATATATGTTCAGGAGATAGTTCACGTCCATGGTGTGCCGATATCCATAACCTTAGACTGAGATCCTCGGTTTACTTCACGATTTTGGAAAAGTTTTCAGGAGGCTATGGGTACACAGTTGGCTTTTAGTACTGCTTTCCATCCCCAGACAGATGGTCAGACTGAGAGGACGATTCAGACACTAGAGGATATGTTTTGTGCTTGTGTGCTTGATTTTGGAGGCAGTTGGATTCAGTTTATGCCGTTAGTTGAGTTTGCTTACAATAACATCTATCAGGCTAGCATCGGCATGACACCTTACGAGGCATTATATGGCAGTAGATGTCGTTCTCCTCTTTTCTGGGATGAAGCAGGTGAAAGGCGAGTTTTGGGTCTAGAGATAATACAAAGGCGTCTGACAAGGTCCGATTAATTAGAGAAAAAATCAATACAGCACAAAGTCAGCAGAAAAGTTATGCAGACACTCACAGCCGAGAACTAGAGTTTGATGTGGGAAATTGAGTATTTTTGAAGATAGCTCCTTTTAAAGGAGTTATGAGGTTTGAAAAGAAGGGCAAGTTGAGCCCTAAGTATATTGGCCCTTTTGAGATACTAGAGAAAATAGGGTCAGTTGCCTATAGGCAAGCTTTGCCGCCAGCTTTGGCTCGAATTCATGATGTGTTTCATGCTGCTATGTTAAGGAAATATGTCCTAGACCCGTCCCACATAATCAGCTATGCAGAGATAGAACTCAAGGATTCACTAGCTTATGAAGAGATGCCAGTACAAATTTTAGACAAAAAGACACAAGAACAACGTACTAAAGAAATTCATCTAGTGAAAGTTTTGTGGAGGAACCATGCTATAGAAGAAGCCTCATGGGAACTCGAGTATGAAATTAAAAAGAAATACCCACATTTGTTCCAAGAGTAAGCAGATAATGTAAATAGTTAGGTAATGTTTCTTTTTCAGGTACATGTACTATTTAGTTAGTAAGTAGTTTTTAATTTTATTTGTGTAATCTCCCAGAACATAGAATGTGACCACGGTATTCCTCCGCCATAAGTGAGCGCAGGTAATAAAATAAGTAGACTGTTTTGCCTTTAAAGAATAATGAGTTATATGAATAGTAAATTTCGAGGATGAAATTTTATAAGGAGGGGAGAATGTAGTGACCCGAAGAATAATGATATTTAAATAATAAAGAGGGAAGGAAATGGAAACAGAAACAGAAGAAGGCAATAGGCTTCATCGATGAACGCTTTACATTCTTCGACAACATTACACTTTGGATGTAATAACTCGAAAAAATTAGAAGGGTCCTCATCGACGAACACAAGGGATTCGTTGACAAGGATATAAAAGGAGCTCGTCGACGAGGACAAGTTTCATAGATGAGAAACTACCAAGAGGGGTTCTTAGGGCAGTCTGAAATTTGTCGACAAGGGAGGAAGTTCGTCGACAAAATTACTTAAGGGCTCGTCGATAAGATGATGTGTCTCATAGATGAATCCGGCTCTATAAATACTGAAAACCCGAATTTTTGGACGAATTTTCAGTGCAAACTCTCCCTTTCTCTCTCTAAAACGCACCTCACTCATTCTCTCTTCGATCCTGGCTCCATTTCTCGTTGGATTGAAGATCTGAGACTACCACGACGCTCCTGGAAAATTTCTTTGCAAGTCTATTGGAGCTGATCGTTGGGGAAGTTGGTTCGAAATTCATCCCAATATCAGGGTAAGGTGTTTTTTTTCAGAATCTGCTCTCCCTGTAGTTATAGGAAATGTTGTATGTAGGAAAATACTTATGCTTTGTTCTGAGGGATGTCGTTTTCAGGGTGTTGAGTGGAGAACCCTGCGGTGTAGGGCTAGAGTACAGTAGGGACTTTTAAGAGATAAGGTAAGGGAAATATGCTATGCTAGGAAATTTGAATATGTTAATAGAAATTTTGCCAACATGTATGTATACCAGTTATGATTTAGTTTTTCAAAATATGTGTTCTAAAGTATGTGTGGCCTAAGTAGATAATATTTGATGCAGAACTTTATACAGTTTTTCCAATATATGAAGTTATACAAAACATATAGATATAGCTGGATATTCACAGAGATTATACAGACAGATATACGTACAAATACAACTTTCATTTAAATAGTTTCACAAAACAGATATATATACATACATACATATATATATATATATATATATATATATATATACAGATGTTTACTCACATCAGTATGTTATAGTTTATACAGATTAGTATATTACCGATGTTTATCCAAAATAGTATATTACAGTTTTACTCAGATCAACATATATAGCATTTGCAGTATGCCATGTTTCCTATTACCATAACATTCAGAGTATATAGATATGTATTTCATAGACAAATATACAAAGATAGCATCAAGATACTACAGATATAGAATATAGAGATTACAAAATTTACAGTATAGAAAGATAGCATTATGGTAAATTTGGAAACATGATGAAAACAATAAAAGAGTATATATGTGTGTGTGTGTGTGTGTGTGTGTGTGTGTGTGTGTATAGTATCAGATCCCTGAGGAATGATTACAGACAAATACAGATAAAGAATATAGAGCACGGTACCGTTGCTATATACAGAATAGAGTGCAACCACATATCTCAGATAGTGTGTGGGTACCGTCAACCGTGCTCGAAGAGTATGCAGCTCCCCAGCTCGCTAGGTTGAGGGGGCCGGTTTGATGAGGTAGCAGCTAGTCCCGCGCCTAGGAGAGTATGCAGTTTGGCCAAGCTGAGGTAGTGTAGAGTATATTGACTTATCTAGAGGGCCGACCAGATTAAGTTCCGCCTACGGGCTGCACAACCCTGTCATGAGGGGTCAAATCATGACATATAAAGTTCCAGGGATAAAGCACAGTTATGTATATGTATACAGTTTTACAGCTTTATTGTATATAGTATGATATTAGCAGTATGAATGATAGAAAGTTCAGATGATACATATATTTTAAGCTACTATACATATGATATACGTGTTTTTATAGATTTACCAGATCATGCAGTTTAATATACTATTATTATAGTTTTATGACTCGATCACCACACACTAGTAATAGTATATTTCCACCTACTGAGCGTCGACTCACCCCGCGACTTTAACATTTTTCAGGTGAGCTAGCTGGGCAAGCAGATCAGGCTCGCGGATAGAGAATTTATTTGATTACCCTGGATTAGAGGGTAAGTTTGTGCAAGTTTTGTGTTTTGGGACAGATATTTCTAGAGAAAAATGTATTATATAGTTATGGTTTAGAAATACAAATTCCTGGTTTTATATGTTGTGTATGGATGTATGGATTACGTTTCCGCTACATAAGTATGATTTTATATTCAAATTTTCCCTGGTGTCTTCCGAGGCTCGAGTTTCATAGTAGGGGGTATTAAAGTAGTTCGTATAAAAAAAATGAAATGATTTAAATTTTGACGTCGTTACAAAGCAAGTGGAGAATGGAAACCCCTTGACATCACCAAGTGTAGTATGATTTCTTTTGAACAAATTAGGCATTTAGCATCCATTTTATCTTTTTGATAAAAAAAAATGCTCTAGTATAACTCGATGAAATTTCCTATATTAATTTGAATAGAAAAACTATTTCTTAAAATAATCGTCCCTTGTGCCAAAGAGGGATGCCAATTGATTCTCATTCCTGTTTTTGTTGATAGTCATTTTTACCCAAAAAAATAACATAACCTATTTGAATGTTTGAAAAAATAAGCTAAATCAAAAGAATAAAGGGATGTTGCATAGGGTATTCAACTAACCATTTAATGATGATTAACCAACCCATTCTTCCCTTTGTTTTTTCACGCATCCGTGAAGGAGCTTTGGCGCTACTTGATAGCAGTTGACTGGTTCCCATAGAGTGGTGGCCGGTCCAATGAAAATTTGCAAGTTTGGAGTTGTTTCCATTTGATTGGTTGGTGGATTTGGGTATACCAATTGTCCTAGCTATCTCCATGTGTCGAGAAATTACCAACGTCATTAGTAGTTATTGGTTCGTCGTTATTTTAGTTTGAATTTGAATTTTTGAAATTCAAGAAAGTTAAATTGTTTCCCTCCTTTTTTGAATGGTCTATAAGGACCCTTTTTTTCCACATCCTAGTGGGATGAAAACGAAAATTATAAAGAGATTTTAGAGTATTTAGGTTATTAGAGAAGATATTACTTTGGAGAAATTGTGAAAAGATCATATCTTCTTCTCTTTTCGTATTTGGGTTTTTTTTTTTTTTTTGAATGTGCAATTAGAGAAAGAAGTTTCCCACCTGAAATACATTTGTGCATCATACTTAAGGTTTGTCCTCTCACCCTAATCTAGTTGTTTCCAAGGTTCATTGTAGTTTTTTTTTTTTTTTTTTGGGTATAAAACCATGTATGTTGTTATATAGCATGTTGGGATTGTTTTTGCATGAGAATCATGAGTTTTGTGATGTATATGTCACCTAGGATTCATTTAGAGTTAATTCATGTATGAACTTGGGAAGAAGTTAAATAAAATTACATCAAATTTGCATATTTTCAAGAAAAGACATATAGAAGATCGACCCACCTATAGGGTGGGTGACTACGCATCTCCACATTGGAATATGTATCTATTGGCTACAGTCAATAGTTGACCAACCTATAAGTGCAGTCAACTAATTGATCCAAAGGCCATGTTTTTAGCCATTGTGTCTAGAATTTTTCTCTGGCTTTTTAATGATGCTAATGGGTTATAACATTCGTTGGAGTGTATGGTCAAGTTTGTTTGTTGAGATCATGATGTGATTTCATGGGTTTTTCATTAAAAAAAAAAACAAATTCATTTTCTAAAGTGCTTTCAAGTGTTTTCAAGTTTTTAAAACAAAATTCTAGAACACATGCTCATGATTTTTAAGTGATTTTTTCTTCAAAAAATTTCTTTTCTTAAGGGAGACATATACACACAAGGTAAGTACAATCACCATTCATGGAATGGGTGTCGTAGGGTATTAGACTTTAAATTACAACTAATAATGAAATTAAAGGGACTACTTTCCCTATTCACAATTGTAACGACCCCAACCCGCCATGTGGGCCCGATGTGCTACTTTAGTGACGTTTGTGTACCTAATATTTTGTTCATCATATATAAAACACATATATGCAACGAAAATAAAATACAAAATCTTCAAATTACATTACCAGAGTTCTGACTATCTTTATACACAAATATATCTATTTTCACATAATTACATCTCGTAAAACTAAACAAAAAATAAAATCTTTATCTACACACTACCTACATAAAATTTACACCTCTAGCCTGCTAGACCCAATTTCTAAGATTTCTTGAAAAGATAGTTTGTAAAGTAGGGGTGAGGCACAGCTCAGTAAGGAAAAGACTAAGTTAATGTCAGTGTGTGGCCAGTGTACAGAAAATAACCAGTTCACTAGATAGATAAACATATTTATAAAAACATTCTTAATTTACACTCACACACACAATTATCCGAGGATAAGGAAGATTACCCACTCATACAAGTAGCTTCCCTCTGCTCTAGTACCATTACTGCTACCAGGGCACTCACCTTTCTCAGTAAGCCTTCAAAGTTATCTTATTAATTAACCATATTTACATAATTTAACAGATATGCATATAAGACACTCCTTGTGACAAACATGTCATTTACTTCCCCATGGCATGGGTTGTGCAACCCGAAGGCTGAACTAATGTCCTGGGGGATCCACCCAAACAATAGTCATTTGTACTCTCCGCTAACATACTCCACGGGTCTATGCAGCTCCAATTGTTGGTCCAATTGCCCTCACCCAGGGAGTGCATTCACCTCACGTTGGCAAATCGTACAAGGCCACCCTACACCTCTTAGCACAGGTGTGGGCGCACATAGCCACATAACAAATCTCTAACAACAGTACCGTGCTCACAATACACTGGTCCACAAGGTTCCTAAAGCATATCATGCAATTTAGATAATAGAAAATGCCATTTAAAATATTAATTCACATATATTCCCTGTTATTCCAAAACCTCGCCCCCGGCCACAAAATACAACCTGGCTCAAAGCCGTTTAAAAAAAACCCTAGCCCTCGGCTGTCAAATCAAAGTCCTGCATTTTACACAAGCAGTTCCAGTATATTTCATAATCATTCCAGTATTTCTCAAACAATCCAGTATTTCAAAATCCCAAATCCAGATATACAATAATCCATGCAAATTAAATCATCCACCACACAATTTTCCACATTTTAACATATCCATATAAACAAACAAGCTTTCCACCGTTCATTTTATTTAAAAATATCATACCATACATCCTAAAATTGTAAAATCCATTCGAACGGCTAGTTTTCAAAATAACCTTTAAATTCCCAAATCAATAAATAAATATAAATATTTATATAAACATAACAATTAAATGGATTCAAATTTTATAAAATTACTGACTTAACTTAATTCCCTTACCTGATTCTTGAAAAAGCCCGCTAACACCCCGACCTACGACCCGCGGTGTTCAAAATCCCTCAAACCTTGAAATTCAAACTTCACTACATTACTCATCACAATCCCTAGAAAAACTTTCCCTAAAATTCCCCTAGGCTCTGAATACCCAAAATAGCCTAATAAAGTCTAAATTATTAAACTTACCCCCGATTTAGGATTGGTACCCCAAAGCTCCAATTCGAACACTCGCTCCAGTAAGATTGTAGAGAATCTCCCCACGAATCTCCTAGAAATTTCTGTTCGTTAATTAGGCTTATAGTTTAAGAGAAATTGAGGTAAGTTTGAGAATTGGCCTTAACCCAGGAGATATGCCTATGCTGCTCCCACAACAGATCCACTCCAGTAGAAATGTCGGTGGCGATGAGCAGAGCCCAATGATATTTTCGGATTTCCAATCAGTTGAATATCGGAGATGAGATGGAGGAGCGTGGGAGAGAGGAGACGAAGGAACTGAAGGGGGGGCACTTTTTGCTCCTTTCTTCCGTCTGAAGGATCCTAAGATCCTTCAGGATATATATATATATATATATATATATATCATTATAATATTATATTATTATTATTATTATTATTATATTATTTAATTAATTATTATTAATTAATTAATTTTTTAAAATTTTTTAAAATTTAATTTAATTTAATTTAATTTTAATATTTTTTAAAAATTTTAATTTTAATTTTAATTTTTTTTTCTTTTTTTTAGGATCACTACATTCTCCCCTCCTTACAAAAATTTCTTCCTCGAAATTTGTTAACTATTACTAATCACATTCTTAACTCACTACCCCTGTCTACAGAAGAGTCAATAGCCACCCACATTGTGGCCCTGTCCCACGTTTATTAACTACTTTCACTTATGACGGAGGAATACCGTGGTTACAATACTGCCTTTGGGAAATTACAATAATCATAACAAAGTTTCCCAAAGACTATCCATAAATAAAACTATACACAACTAACCACACAACCTACTCCAATCCCTCTATATACCATCGTACTCTTACCCGTTTGGCACTAGCCCTCGCTAAACAGTTGTGGGTACTTCTGGTGTATTTTTGTTTCTAACTCCCACGAAGCTTCCTCAACTGCATGATTCAGCCACAAAACCTTTACTAGTGGTATATCCTTGGTACGTAGTTCCTGTATTTTCTGATCTAGAATCTGAACTAGTACCTCCTCGTATACTAGAGTATCCCCGATCTCCAACGATTCATAACTGATCACATGTGAGGGGTCTAGAATGTATCTCCTCAACATGGACACGTGGAACACGTCGTGTATCCTGGACAGTGCTAGGGGTAGTGCTATTTTGTACGCCGCCAAACCAATTCTCTCTAGAATCTCGAACGATCAAATGTATCTAGGGCTCAGCTTGCCCTTCTTTCCATACCTCATCACCCCCTTCATCAGAGCAATCCTCAATAATGTCATATCACCTACTTTGAATTCTATCTCCCATTGATGAGTATCCGTATAACTCTTCTGCTGACTCTGGGCTGCCTTGATCCTTTCCCTGATTAGTTTGACCTTTCCAGAGGCCAGCTGAACAAGTTCTGGTCCCAAAATCTCTCACTTGCCTACTTCATCCCAATACAATGGAGATCGGCACCAACGACCATACAAAGCCTCATATGGTGCCATTCCAATGTTGGCCTAGTGACTGTTCTTGTATGAAAACTCAACCAATGACAGAAATTGGATTCAATTGGCCCCAAAATCTAAGACACGTGCCTGTAGCATATCCTCAAGAATCTAAATGGTTAGTTTGGACTGTCCATCCATCTGAGGGTGAAATCTTGTACTAAAAGTGAGTTGAGAACCCAATGCTCCCTGCAAACTCTTCCAGAACTGGGAAGTGAACCACGGATCCCGATCTGAAACGATGGACATGGGCACGTCATGTATTTTGACTATCTCCTGAACATAGAGTTCTGCAAGCTTATCCATGGAATAACTGGTTCTAACCAGAATGAAATGGACAGTCTTCATCAATCTGTCAACCACTACCCATATGGCATTCTATCTATGCAACGCTGAAGGCAATCCTGATACAAGGTCCATCGAGACATGCTCCCACTTCCATGTAGGGATGTCCAATGGTTGAAGTGGTCCCGCTGGCCTCTAGTGTTCTGCCTTCACCTGCTGACATATCAAGTACTGACCCACAAATTTAGAAATTCTCCTCTTCATATTACTCCACTAGAATGTTTCACACAAGTCTCTATACATCTTCGTGTTACCTGGGTGAATAGTATAGAGAGAGCGGTGAGCTTCCCCCAAAATCGTCCTCTTTATCTCTGCGTCATTTGGTACACACAATCGAGTGTGAAATCAAAGAACTCCATCCCCAGTAACATTAAAGTCTGTGTGCTGCTCATCCTGTATCTTCTCTACAATCTCCATTAACTCTACGTCTTTCAACTGAGCTGTTTTGATTCTCTCCCTTAAAGTTGGTTGAACCACTAGACTAGAAATGAATGCCTGATGATTTCCTTCTACCAATTCTACACCCAACCTCTCCAAGTCCATCATGATCTAGTGTGAAGCCATAACTTCTGAGGTTGACGTATCCCCATATTTTCAGCTCAATGCATCGGCTACCACGTTCGCCTTTCCTAGGTGATAGCTAATGGTACAGTCGTAATCCTTTATCAACTCGAGCCATCTGCGGTACCTCATATTCAACTCCTTCTGGGTGAAGAAGTACTTAAAACTCTTATGGTTAGTAAAGATCTTGCGCCTTACACCATAAAGGTAGTGTCACCAGATCTTCAACGCAAACACAACTGCTGCCAGCTCCAAGTTATGCATAGGATAGTTCTTTTCGTACTCTTTCAACTGGCGAGACGTATACGCAATGACTTTCCCCTACTGCATTAGAACACAACCAAGTCCCTTCTGCTATGCGTCACTATAAATTACAAATTCACCCTCACCTGATGGAAGGGTCAACACTAGGGCAAGCAGTGACTAGATGCTGCTTCAATTCCTAAAAGCCCTACTCACATTCGTTGGTCCAGTCAAACTTCACATTCTTCCTCGTGAGTCATGTCAAAGACCCTGATAATCTGGAGAACCCCTCGACAAATCGGCAGTAGTATCCGACAGGACCTAGAAAACTTCTGACTTCTTGCACGTTCTTCAACCTTGCCCAATCAACTACAACCTTTACTTTGCTCGGATCCACTGAAATCCCTTCCTTAGATACCACATGACCCAGAAATGCAACCTGCTCTAGCCAGAATTCACATTTCTTAAGTTTAATAAATAACTTATTTTCCCTGAGCACCTGAAGTCCTAGTCTCGGATGAGCTTCGTGCTCCTCAGGCTCCTCGAATAGACCAAAATATCATCTATGAACACAATAACAAACTAGTCTAAGTACTCGTGGAATACCCTGTTCATCAGATCCATAAATACTGCAAGAGCAATCGTCAACCCGAACGGCATAACCAAGAAATTGTAATGACCATACTGAGTTCGAAAAGCAGTCTTCACTACATCATCTTATCTAACCTTCACCTGATGATATCCAGATCGCAGATCCATTTTAGAGAAAATTTGTGTACCCTGAAGCTGATCAAACAGGTCGTCAATTTGGGGTAATGGATACTTGTTCTTCACCATTACCTTATTAATCTCTCGGTAGTCGATGCATATCCTCATCAACCAATCCTTTTTCCTCACAAACAACACCGGTGCACCCCAGGGCCATACACTCGGTCTGATAAACCCCTTTTCTAGAAGCTCTTGTAGTTGTTCCTTTAACTCCTTTAATTCATATGGAGTCATTCTATATGGGGCTTTGGAGATTGGTGTTGTCCTTGGGATCAAATCAATTGCAAATTCCACCTCCTGATCAAGAGACAACCTCGGTAAATCCTCTAGAAAATCATCAGAGAACTCCCTTATCACTAGGATATCTTCCAACTTGAGCTCCTCCTTCAGCGCTTCCTTCACCATTGCAAGGTAACTTTGGCATTTCCCCAAAAGTAACCTCTTCGCCTAGATAGCAAAAAGGTCCATGGTGCCGAATGCACACATGACCCAACAAGTACAAACTCCTACTCCTAGGAGGTCTGAATACCACCTCCTTCCTGCGATAGTCAATGCTCACATAGCTGGATGCTAGCCAGTTCATGCCCAGAATAATGTCAAAACCATGCATATCAAGGACTATCAAACTAACAGGCTGCACTCTGCCCTAAATCTCTACTAGATAAACCCTGATCACGTTGCTACATACTAACACTGACCCTTTCGATGTGCCCACTACTAACTCAGTCTCTAATAGTTGAGCCTCTAACCCACATAGTTTAACAAATCCCCCAGACACAAACGAGTGGGTTGCACCAGAATCAAATAATACAATGGCACTATCTGATAGTATGTAAATAAAATATAACTCGACTTAGACATTTTACCTTCAATATAATTATTTCAAATATGGAATAATGGAATAAAAATAATATACGGATTCTAATTTAATAATTCATATTCCAATTCTATCACAAAACCATTAAGGTTAAAAAAAAAAAAAATCTCCATCCCAACATTAACTTCACACACATACCCATTCATCCTAACATCCCAACCTAAATTTTCTGAGTTCCAGTCCCTCAACCTAGAAATGAAACCATCGATGGATTTACCATGGTTTTCTGAAACTCGTGACTGATTCAGAAAATCACAGAAGTCCGTCAATAGATTTTTTTCTCCAAGATTCCAAACTAAAACCCATCTTAAGCTACCCACTCCTATCCCTATCTTATCTCAACCTATACTATGGTAATTATCAATCCTCAAAGTCTGCAGAACCTAGCAAACCTAGGCTTTGATACCACCTGTAACGACCTCGACCTGCCACGTGGGCTCAGAGTGCTACTTTAATGACGTCTGTATACCTAATACTTTGTTCACCATATATAAAACACATATATGCAGCGGAAATAAAATACAAAATCCTCAAATTACATTACTAGAATTCTAACTATCTTTATACACAAATATATCCATTTTCACATAATTACATCTCGTAAAACTAAACAAAAAATAAAATCTCTATCTACACACTACCTATATAAAATTTACACCACTAGCCCGGCTCCTCTAGCCCGCTAGACCCAATCTTTAGGATTTCCCAAAAAGATAGTTTGTAAAGTAGTGGTGAGGCATAGCTCAGTAAGAGAAAGACTAAGTTAATATCAATGTGTGGCCAACGTGCATTTAGTATACATAAAATAACCAGTTCACTAAATAGATAAACACATTTATAAAAAAAATTCTTAATTTACACTCACACACACAATTAGCCGAGGATAGGGAAGATTACCCACCCATACAAGTAGCTTCCCTTTGCTTTAGTACCATTACTGCTACCAGGGCACTCACCTTTCTCAGTAAGCCCTCGAAGTTATCTTATTAATTAACCACATTTACATAAATTAACAGATATGCATATAAGATACTCCCTGTGACAAACATGCCATTTACTTTCCCATGGCATGGGTTGTGTGGCCCGAAGGCAGGACTAATATCCTAGGGGATCCACCCAAACAATAGTCATTTGTACTCTCCGCTAACATACTCCACAGGTCTATGCAGCTTCAACTGTTGGTCCAATTTCCCTCACCCAAGGGGTGCATTCACCTCACGTAGGCAAATCAGACAAGGTCACCTTACACCTCTCAGCACTGGTGTGGGCGCACACAGTCACATAACAAATCTCTAGCAATGGTACCGTGCTCACAATACACTGGTCCCTAGGGTTCCTAAAGCATATCATGCAATTTAAATAACAGAAAATACCATTTAAAATATTAATTCACATATATTCCCTGTTATTCTAAAACCTGGCCCCCGGCCACAAAATACAACCTGGCTCAAAGCCGTTTAAACAAAGCCCTGGTCCTCAGCCGTCAAATCAAAGTCCTGCATTTTTCACAAGAAGTTCCAGTATTTTTCACAATCATTCCAGTATTTCTCAAACAATCTAGTATTTCAAAATCCCAAATCTAGATATACAATAATCCATACAAATTAAATCATCCGCCACACAATTCTCCACATTTTAACATATCCATATAAACAAACAAGCTTTCCACCGTTCATTTTATTTAAAAATACCATATCATATATCCTAAGTTTGTAAAATCCATTTCGAACGGCTGGTTTTCAAAAATAACCTTTAAATTCCCAAATCAATAAATATATATATATATAAACATAACAATTAAATAGATTCAAATTTCATAAAATTACTGACTTAACTTAATCCTCTTACCTGATTCCTGAAAAATCCTGCTAACACCCCGGCTTACAACCCATGGTGTTCAAAATCCCTAAAACAATAAAATTCAAACTTTACTACATTACTCATCACAATCCCTAGAGTAACTTTCCCTCAAATTCACCTAGACTCTGAATACCCTAAATAACTTAATAAAGCCTAAATTATTAAATTTACCCCGGATTTAGGATTGGTACCCCGAAGCTCCAATTTGAAAACCTGCTCCAGTTAGATTGTAGAGAATCTCCTCACAAATCTCCTGGCAATTTCCGTTCGTTAATTGGGCTTATAATTTAAGAGAAATTGAGGTAAATTTGAGAATTGACCTTACCCCAGGAGATATGTCTACGCCGCTCCCACGACAGATCCGCTCTAGTAGAAATGTCGGTGGTGACGAGCAGAGCCCAACGGTATTTTCGAATTTTCGATCGATCGAATATCGGAGACAAGATGGAGGAAAGTGGGACAAAGGAGATGGAGGAACTGAATGGGGGCACTCTCTGCTCCTTTATTCTGCCTGAAAGATCCTGAGATCCTTCAGGATATGTTATATATATATATATATATATATATATATATATATATATATATATATATATCATTATAATATTATATCTTTATTATATTATATTATTTAATTAATAATAATTAATTAATTTTTAAATTTTTTTAAATTTAAATTTAATTTAATTTTTTATTTTTTCTTTAGGATCACTACAACAATTGCACTCTCGAACCTAAAATATATTTCCAAAAGGTTTTTCTTTATTTTTCCTTTTCAAAATTGGAATAAAGTGGTAACTCCATTTTCTAAAATAAAAAGGGGTGAGTTAGATAGTCGATGGTTTAGTTTTCAAACACTAATTAAACTATCTGGGAACAAAGTGGGCCATTTGAGTGCAATTTCATCGGCTTTGGCTACTTCGCTAAGGACTTATGAGAGTCAAACCACCTTTTGTGTGCCTATGTGTTTTTGTTTATGTGTTTTCCGTATAGTTATATATGTTGTTCATATGTTTTTGTTGTGTATGCAAGTTGGAATATTATGTTATGCCATGCCTTGTATGTCTTGCCAAGCCTATGCATCTTGAATCTCATCTTGCTCCAATTAACACACTTTACATTACACTACACCAGTCCTATGCTTGGACTCCTCTCCTTTTAGTATGTAGGAGAGGAAAAAGTAGTGAGGCCTACGTGGTGCTTTGTACTTTGTATAAGTCTAATAAAAATTCCCTCACTTATTTTTCTCTCTTAAAAGACAATCCAGAAGCCTTTAGGTGTTTTGTGATAAATAGAGCCTAGCCATGTGCTAGAGAATTGAATCTTGTATCCTAGGATAGAGCCTTACTTGATGTTTGTAGATGAACATCATATTAAGACACGAAGCTCTAGACTTTATCCTTAGGGGTATACTAACCTTTCATAATATGCATTTTCCCTTACTTGGTTAGAATTCGATTTCATAGGTGCACAACATGCCATCAAGACTAGTTAGAGTAATAAAGGGGGAATACTATTTAGAGAAGCATCATGCAAATGAAAATATGTTATTCCTTCAAATTATTAAACCAACTTGGAGGGAAGAAATAGGACATTACTAATGCCTAAACATCAACTAGACAACCACGAAGCACCCTACTACATCTCACTGCTGACCCGATCGGTGTAGCTACTAAAAATTCAACATCTAATGTCTATGTTTCAGCCCCACACAATTTAACACACCCCGAAGATACAAACGAGTGTGTGGCACCTGAATCAAATAGAGCAATAACTTTAAATAAAAACATATTAACCGTACATGTCACCACATCGCCGGCTGCCTTAGTATCGCCCGGCATCAGAGCAAAGACCCTAGCTGGAGCCATATTTCTCTCCTGGCCTCCATATGGCGCCTGGTAGCCTCCTTGAGTAAGTCTAGGAGCAAGAGCAGCACCAATCTGAGCCTGACAATCCCTCATCATATTCCCTGGCTCTCCACACCGGTAGCAAACACCTCACCCAGGACGATACTCCCCTAGGTGTCTCTTCTCACAAGACCGGCAAGCTAGAGATGGCTACACACCCTGAAAATCGTGATTCGCTGTCTCCTGCCTCCGATCTCTGTAGTAGCCACCTCTCTTCCACGAACCACGGCCGACTCCCTACTAAGAACCAGAAAGTGTGGATCTCTTCTTCTATCTCTACTCCTCAGCCTCCAATCGCTCCCCAACCTCTATTATAATGGCCCTATCCACCAATTTAGTAAAATCATGTAACTTCAATATCAACACTTGCTTATGTATTTCTCTCCTCAGACCTCTCTCAAACTGTCGTACCTTCTTTGCTTCATTCGGTATGATGTATGGGGCGAAGCAAGATAATTCAATGAACCTCGCCTCGTACTATTGTACAGTCTGCTCTCCCTGCTTCAAATTCAGAAATTTCTCTATCTTAGCTTTCCTGGACGAGGCTAGAAAATGCCTATCGAAGAATGTCTCCTTAAACCGCTCCCATGTCATCTCCACAGGTATTGTCCTTTACTTCTCTAGGAGTTTCACCGCCGCCCACCACCTCTTGGCTTCCCCAGTCAATCTATAGGTAGCAAATAACACCCTCTGCTCCTCAGAACACTGCAACACTCCAAATATTTTCTCTATCTCTTACACCCAGTTTTCAGCGACTGCATGATCTGTTCCCTCTAAGAAAGTCAGAGAATTCATCTTTATGAATTTCTCTATCGAGATACTGTGGCCTGCCAATGGACCACCATGTTCCCTCGAACTCCTGGCAATTTCGGTCATAACTTGTTGTGCCACGCTGCGTAAAACTATGTCCGAATCACCACTCGCAGCGCCTAAGGGTCCAGCACCCTTATTCCCACTGGCATGGACACTACTTCCACCAGGGTTCATCTTGAAAAATAAATAACTTAACTCAGAACCCCTTCACTATACATATCACCCAACCAATATAGTATATACTCCTAATTAATTCATCTCTCTTGATTTTAATTCAAGGTTCAATCCTGCAACCTAGATACCTAACTCGATGATAGTTTACCATGACTTTCCTAAAATCATCACCCCAAGAAAAATACGCAAACCACCACGGAAGTCCTGCATCTAGACCACAAAAACCAAACCTCAAATCTACAGAACCTAGCATCCTAGGCTCTAATACCAAACTGTAACGTCCTACTTAATTTATCATATAATAATACGAATTTAATAAATAAGTCAACCTGAACTCGTGGGTAACGGGGACACCAGTCATTCACAGCGGAACCTAGGCAGAATTAAATGAAAAACATCATCATCATAACCACAAAATATATAATACCAGAGTTAACTATAATCCATAAATATGGTGTTTATATACATCTCCCAAAATACAATATATAAGCATATCTAGGAACCCACAACACATATCTACTGTCCCTAGATCAAAACTTACCCTCCTAGCGGGGTAGTACTACTAACTCAATGGCGGCCTCGCCCCGCCGGTTCTTCTGGGTTTCCTGAAAATTATTTAATGTTCGGGGGTGAGACACTTCTCAGTAAGGAAAAATAAACTAAATACAGTTGTGTGGTAATATGAATATTTAATGATAATACAGATATATAGTACATTTTGCATACCAGAAACATTAAACATTTAAATAACTGCTTAAACATTTAGTTTCATGTTTCTAATAAATCATACTAACCATAATTGTCTAGTATAGCTAATAATACTAAAAACATACCCAAAATGAATAGCTAGCTGATGTCATGTATTACGCCCCACGACGGGTTGTGCAGCCCGAAGGCGGGACCCGACAATTGTTGGCCGACCACTGCCGAGTCAAAAATGTCTATAAGTACGATAGGCCCACCACACCCTTGTCCGAACTGCCAGGTAGACGTCTACAAATCTACACAGAAAGTTACATCGACTATCTATCTCCCACCCCCTCGTGGGGTGGTTAGCACTAATCTGAATATAGATATCTGATCTATATAGCTACGATATCGTGCTCCTAAAACTAAACTAAACTAACATCTGGGTTCTAATAACATATAATACATGATAATATAGCGTTTAACATAAATGGATTGATAGCATTTTCTATAATTTCATAAATACGGCCTTGCGCTGAACATTTTATAAATACGGCCTCGCGGCAAACATTTTATAAATACGGCCTTGCGCCAAAATCATACGTAAAACACGGCCTTGCGCCGGCTATCAATCACGGCCTTGCGCCAAAAATTTCATACATATTATTCTGAGTAAATAAGTCATTCATCATATATTTCAAAATCATCATATACTACATTATTTCATAATTCTTGAAAACATGCTTATTCGTAAAAATTGCCATAATATAATACATATCATGTAAAAATAATATTCATGCCACACAATACTGAATAAAATCATACATTTCATTCTAAATTCGTAATTCCTGTATAACAGCTGTATTTTCCCCAAATATATATTTACTCAATAATTCAGATATAATACATGTTTTTCTAAAAATTAATTTTCTGATAAATAATAGTAATTTGCGTGGAAAATATCTACTTTAGTTTATTCCCTTACCTGACATTGAGAAGAAACCCCCTAAAAACCTACTCGTTCTGCACCCGCATGGTTCCCCGAGCAACACCCTGAAACCAACAACTCACAGAACTAAATTTTAATATTTTTCCATGAATAACCTTTACTATAACTATGAGAAGACCAAATTTTGAATAAAATGCCTTACCTAAACTCAGGGATAAATTTCAACTCGCTCCCACCAACGATCCGCTCTAGCAGATTTGGAGAGAACTTCCCCAGGAGCGTCATGGTGGCCTCAGATCATTGATCCGGCGAATGACGGAGCCGACATCGAAGAGAGAGGAGAAAGAAACCATAAGGAGAGAGTGAGGGAGTGATTTTCTGATTTTCTTCTGCGTAAAACTGAGTTTTTGCACTATTTATAGAGCCGAATTCGTCGACGACTCCCTGAAGAGTTTCATCGACGAACCTTCACCCCTCGTTGATGAAATTCAGAATTTCTAAAACCCTCCTCGGTATTTTCTCATCAACAAAACATACCCTCGTCGACGAGCCCAATTGCCTCGTCATCGACGAACACTCTGCTGCACCCTCTTTTCTATTCCCATTTTTCTCTCTTTTAATTATTATTTAAATATCATTATTCTCTAGGTTATGAAAGTATAAGTGATTATGGAAACTATTTTGTGCACTTGTGTAGGGACCTAAGGTCTCTCTAAGGTCTATGAGCTTACAGTTAGCCTATATGCATGATATGCAGAGATTTATTACAAACCTTTTTTTCCTAATTACTATTACAGACCCAAATTGAATAATAATGAATTAAAACATAAAATGATCTTCATGATCTTCATGCTCTACTTCATGTGCCATCAAAGTGTATGCAAATATAAACCTGCATATAAACTAGATAGCCATCAAATACTTGAGTATTTGTCATTATCAAAATCGGGAGTGACCTATGAGGTCAACAATATGCCTAATGATATGTTGGATGTCTGAAGAGTCTAGGGCTTCCCACATTATGGTGTCATCCTTAGGATGGGACCATGAGAGTCCAGGTATACTCCCAAGAGTGGGGGGGTGAATTCGGATTTAAAAATTTATTTGCTTGTTTTGTATTACAATTTCCTTAGTTGATTTTTAACTTCAGCAAAATTTACTTTAAGTAATTAATCAACCTTCAAAAATCACTTAAATAATTTAATATTGATTAATCAACCAAGTTTAGACAATATTCAATCCAAATTCAATTTGTTTATAATAAAACCTAGCTGATAAATTTTGAGTATCAATTTAGAATTACTAAAAAACAAATCTCAAAATCTTTTGAATTAAAACTCAGATTTAATGAAATATAGTTTTAGACATTTGATTTTGTAAAACTTGCAACTTAAAATACCTTTCAGATATTGATATTCAAAATCAGAATTTTAATTGAATATATCAAATCAACCAACAACCAATATTATAGTATGCTAATTTCAAATATGGATTAAAATCAAAAGTATATCAATTCCCAAAATTCAGCAAGAGTTAAAGATCATACACAAGGTATATTCTTGCATAAAATTAAAGAGAGTAGGGAGAAGAGCTGAGGACCAGATTTTTTACAAGGTTCGACCAACAGCCTACGTCCTTACCCCAAGCAACCGCTATGAGGATTTTCCTTTCCAACTTTCTTTAATAGGAAAAGTTACAACTTCTCTCCTTCTCAGGTGAAGACCCCTCTCTAACAAGAATACCCCTTTTTTCTAGGCAACGTTCCAATACCCCTGAATCACAAAAAAAAAATAACAAAGAAACAAACTTTGTGTCATACAAGAAAACTCTCTATTAGGGCAGATTTGTACAATTTAAAGAACAATATACTTCAGCAAAATAATAATAATATAAAGATTGAAGCTGAAGTAAAAATCACCATGGTTCTATCTTAGATTGAAAATTTCAGTAGGAAGATCAAAGAACCATGACCTTTTATCAGCAAGAACACAGTAGGTACTTCAACAAAAGTATTAGCAAGATAGCTTTGAAGAGTAGAAAGAATTTGATTGAATGCTGATTGTTGGTATGTTTAATTCTTGGGATTAACATGTATTTATAGATATAAAAAGTAAATTTTCATATTCCCCAAGTTACTTGCAGTGTTTCCCAAGTTTTCTCAAAGTTTGGGGTCCAAGAAATCAATTTTGGAAACTTTCCCTCGCTATTTAAAAATTTAAAATATGAAGGTCAGTCGACTATGACCTAAGGTCAGTCGCCTGTGCCTCATAAGTTCAGCGTATTTTTCAAACACATAATGGGGTCAGTCGCCTATCTCAATTCTTTCTATTCATTTTTTAACAGCACAAAAATGTCAGTCGCCTATCCTTGCAACCTTTATGCTTTCAAAAAATTTGTTTCCAAAACTCTTTAGCTTTTAAACTTGAAATATTGAAATGAGACTTGTTAAAATATATTTTTTGTGGTTTTCAAAAATAGGTCTCTAAGTCAATAATAGTTCCTAAGAGTTTCAAACATTTATATTGAAATTTTTGAAGTACTTACATGAGACTTCTTAAGGACTATGACTTAGTGATCACTAAGTCTTCATGCTTTGCTTCCATTCTTTATGTTTGACTTGACTTCTTGCTTCAATAGTCTTTAGCTTCATAAGATCTTCTAGCTTTAAGTTCAAGCTTTCAATTGACCTTTCAATCACTTGATCTTGATCTTTTATCAACACACTTGAATCCTGAAACTTCACTTAACCAAATATGCTAGGTTCCTTTGATTTGTTATCATCAAAATAAGATTCTAAGCCTTGTTAGGCCAACAAACCATGCTTTTTTTTATCAATGTGGCAATGATCTCAAACCCTATGACTTGAAAGTCAGTGGACCAAACCCCGATGTTTGGGTTGTGCTACATATTCTGATAAAATTCCTGAATCAACTTGGGATGATAAGAGGCAATCAGCAGGGTTATGTAGTGATCGAATTTCTTCATTTTGAGGATTTAGACACAACACTTTTTCTTTTCATGAGCCTGCGTTTCATCAAACTTGAATGTGTACATTGGCCAAAAATCATAATCGTCCAAGGTCAACCTTTGAATGGCCATACCTTTCCTCTTCCTCTTGGGCTCAACTTGGGATGCTCGGCTCCTAGACGATACTGGAATGGGTGATGTGGGTTCTAACCCTGAGAATGGTTCATCCCACAGCTGATTATGAGCCCTTTTTCTCTTAGCAGTGGCTCCGGAGGACTATGGTTGTTTCGAGGGGGCACTAGACTTGGAACGGCAAGGCTTTTTCGCAGAAACGAAGAGTGAGGTGAGGAAATGAAGGTAATTGGGAATGTGGAAGAATATACCAGTGGTAATGAAGGTAGAGTGAGGTAGAAGAGGAAGCCCTAGGTGCTGAGTCAAGTCAGGGTTGAAACCCTAAGTGCACAAGGCAACTGCCATCGGAGCTAGGACAACGAGCCTAAGGATTGCCAGAGAGTTGTCGGAGGTTAGGGAAGGTGGGGAATGCTCGGGATGACCTGATCGATGTTTGGTGCAACAAAGTGAGACCAAGAGATAAGATGGAGTGGTCATTCAAACTTCGCGAGAAGAAAGGGTTTTAAACGATTTTATCAGGCTTGACCAGGTCGTGCCAACCCTTGAGATGGTCGCGCCTTATTGCACTATCCCACTTAAACAGGAATACCACCTCCCACCCAAGTCACTCCCAGCTCAATGCTGGTCGCGAACATGGTCGAACCTCTTGGTATTTTATCAACCCAAACAAGTTCAGAGACTCGACCAGATCGCACCAATGAAAAGATGGTTACGCACATGGTTAAACCGCTTAGTACTTGTGAAACTCAGAGGACTTTCAAGGCTAGACCAATTCGCACATATATGTCCTAGTCGCTCCCTAGTTGGACCCTCAACTACCTAGAACTAGTACTAATGACTCTAAACCCTATTTACCCTAGTATGTACACCCTAAGAACTCAAGAAAAGAAGAAAAATATTCAGGTTGCCTCTCGGAAGCCCTAAGTTTACCGTCTTCAGCTAGTCTCATTTAAAGCTTGTGTCAAAATCCCCTAGTTCATAAATAGGGGTTTCTTCCTCCATTTCTTCATTAAACTAGGTTTCACCTACCCATAGCCGCCCCTCTAAACTGGAGGCTGAATAATGAATAGCTAGAATATGCTCGTATGGGTCCTCCAAGATAGATGTAGAGGGGTTCTCAGGCTGAAGTGTGTCCTCTAAAGGGTCCCTCCACAAAAATGAGGGAGCCACTTCCTTAACACACTCATTAATAATATCAACGTTCACAACTTGGATGTCTTTGGGTGAATATTGGGAAGCATGGAACACATTCAATCGGAGCTGCATGTTGCCAAAGAACACGTCCATGATCCCTGACCTACATTGAATGCAGGCGTTAGCTGTAGCTAAAAATGGTCATCCTAATAGGATAGAAATTTGGTCCTTGGTTGGGTTTGATGGTTCCATATATAAGACAATGAAGTCAACGGGATAATAGAATTCCTCGACCTTGACCAAGATGTCCTCTATCACACCTTGGAGCTTTTTGACTGATCAGTTGGCAAAAATCAAGGTGACCGGGGTGGGCTTCAGCTCTCCTAAGTTGAATTTCTTAAAGACCAAGTATAAGGTTCACACTATCCCCTAAATCTAAAAGGGCCCTATTAATCGTGTAATCGCCAATTACACATGAAATGGTTGTAGCATTGGGGTCCTTTAGTTTAGGAAGAAGATGACCTAACAGAATTGAGCTCACATGCTTGGCCAGCCTAACTTGTTTATTCATATGCACCCTTGATTTCTGCTTCTGCGTGCATAGGTCCTTAAGGAACTTGGCATACGCAAGCACTTGTATAAGGGCACCCAAAAGAGGAATTTTGACCTTAACTTGTAGAAATGCGTCCATGATGGACTCAGTGGTGGTCTTCTTCTTAGATTCGAAGGGTGCATGAAGAGTTGTAGGGTAAAGAGATACAGGAATATAACAGGGATGTGATCCATCCATAGGGAGGGCAGGTGTCTCTATAGAGACCCAAAAAAATTTATTCATGAAAAATAATAATAATAATAATAATAATAAAGGAAATTTTTTAAAAAAAAGAAACAACAAGGATTCGTCAACGAACCCAGGATCTTTGTCGACAAATGTCTCGTAGATTTCGTTGATGAAGTACATGTGTCTCGTCGACAAAGAGATACTGAGAGTAGGATTTCAGGACATCAGGGTTCGTCGATGAATCTAGGACTTCGTCGACGAACTCCCTTCTTGGGTTCGTCAACGAGTCCACATGTCTCATCGACGAAGACACGTGGCTAGCGGTCTATAAATAGAAAAAAAAAATGGGTTTTTACGAGAAAAAATAGATTTTCTCTCCTTCTATCTCTAAAATTTGGAACCCTCACCTTCTCTCTACAATTTTTGCCCCATTAAAGCTCAGTTTGATGATCAGGAACCACCATAAGGTTCCTGGGAAGATTATCTGCAACTTAGGTGGAGTAGATTTTCAGCTTGAAATTTTGAGGACCATCCCAAAACTAGGGTAAGTGGGGTATTTTAGAGATTTAAAATTAATTTAGAGTAAATAGAGCCTTGGGAATATTATATGTCAATATTGTGGAGGTCGCATTGAATAACTTAGGAAAAATGTAATTTTTTGGGTTTTGAGCTACGGACGCCGAGGAGCATATGTTTTAGGATGTTAGTGGACCTCTCAGTAAGCCAGGTTAGGGAAATAAATTATAGCAGTATTTTCTGAAAATTATAGGTTGAGAAATATAAGAAATGGTTATGATATTTTACCTAAAATTTATTATGTTATGAATATCAAATGAAAATTGTGTGGCATATGATTTATACTGAAAAGCATTTGAAATTGAGTTGAATGATTTGCATTGAGAATATGAGATTATGAAATGTGAATATTGCAACATGAATACTGCAATATGAATGTGAAATGTGAATACTAAATTTTGAATATGAGAATATGGATATTGCAATGTGAATAATGCAATATGAATGTGAAATGTGAATACTGAGAAATGTGAAATGATGAAATGTGGAGAGATATAACCTCGACCATGAGGAGAAGCATGGAGTAGAAAATATTTTAACAGGAAATAACCTCGACCATGGGAAGAAGCATGACATAGAAAATATTTTAATGGGAAATAACCTCGACCATAGGGAGAAGCATGGCGTAGAAAATATTTTAATGGGAAGTAACCTTGACCATGGGGAGAAGCATGGTATAGAAAATATTTTAATGGGATATAATCTCGACTGTGGGGTGAAGCATGGCGTGTAAAATATATATATTCAAGGTGATATAACCTCGACCATGGGGTGAAGCATGGCACGTAGAATATATATTCACGCCGTATAACCTTGACCATGGGATGAAGCATGGCGTGATAAATATTTACAGGGTGGCATAACCTTGACCATGGGGTGAAGCATGGCATAGAAAGAATATTATCAGGGCAGTGTGCTAGATAATGAAGTGGAAATGGAAATGAAAATGGAAATGAAAATAAGAATGGAAATGGGAGTTGGAATAGCATAAGTTAATATCATAAATTATTAAATCGAAGTAAAATTCTCCATCTGAGGGCTTACTGAATAAGTGAGAGCCCTGATAAGTATCAGTTGTGGCCATACCCGAGTTATTCAGATAGGGTTACAAACGATATCAAAACAGAGGGGAGTTCCATGTATAGGCGTGTAATTTCCCCTATACTCAGGAACTTTTGCTGGTAAATATGGGTTACATGAGAACAAGATGAAAGATGGGATTAAAGCTTATAAAAGCTTGTGTTTTATATCTATATGATTATAAGAATTATTTGTGTGTTTTCTTAGATGGTATTATCATGGAAATGTATATGTATGTTATGATATAGTGAAACTCATACTGCCATACACTGTAAATAATTTATTCTGTCTTAGTGAGATGTGTCTCACCCAATCATTTTAATATTTCAGGAAACCGTGATAGACCTGGTAACAGAGCTCCAAGATATAGGGGAGCTACTACCCTACATAGACAGGGTGAGGGTTCTGAGCTAGGGATGGAGGATTCCCCTATAGCGTTTTGTGTTTCTTTTTGGGAATGATTTAGACATGTATATATATGGATGAATTAATACTTTGGTATGTGTATTCGTTGTGGTATATATATAATGACTTTCGCTATTAGGTTTGTGTTTATGATAAGACTGTGTACCCGATACCCTCTTCAGGTCGAGTTATGTTTATGTGGTATCAGAGGTGTTTGCATGGCCAATATGTGTTGATATGCTTTATTTTATATGAAAAAATATGGTATGAAAAATCGGGCCGTCACAATTTAGTATCAGAGCCTAGGTTGTTAGGTTCTGCAGACTTTAGTAAATAGTGGAATACAATGCCAAAGTATAGGATTAGATTTTGATGAAAATGGTGGATGGATAGATTGAGATATGAGTTAGTTATTGTTATAGGATGAAATTGGAATTTAGGATTCTGTCTTGCAACCTGGAGGCAGGAGTTCTGTGGTTGTTTCTGTGTTTTTCTTAGGGTGACGATTTCAAGAAAACCATAGATACTATCGTCGGTTCTTATTTCTGAGTGGTAGGACTAAATCTTAAATTGGAATTGAGGAAAATTTTATGGGTTGTAGTCTGATTAGTGTATAGGTTGCATGATAGTAAATGGGTTCTATGATTAGTTGTTCCTTTTGCAGGATGGACCCTAGGAATAGTGCCATGAATGCTGGAGGTGATGGGGCAGGGCCTTCCAGTACGAGTGGTAGAGACCCTGATGTAGTACTGTGTAGCATCACCTAGTAGGTGATGTCAGAGATAGCTAGGAGTTTAGGAGGGTAAAGCTGCACAATTAAGCAGTTCACACGTATGAGACCCCTGACGTTCTCTGGAGGGGCTGACCCACTAGTAGCTAAGAACTGGGTCTAGGATATAGAGGACATACTAATAGTTCTCCCATGTACAAATAAGTAGAAAGTATTGTTTGCGACATTTAAGTTGACTGGGGAAGCTAAATGTTGGTGGAGATCAGCGAGATTACTTGAAGAGTAGAGACTTGACCCTGTTGTGGTGACGTGGAGCTGTTTTAGGGAGATCTTTTTTGAGAGATACTTACCCACTACTGTTAGGAGTGCAAAGGCAGGAAATTTTTTGCATTTTTTTAGGGACCGATGATAGTACAACATTATGCAGTTAGATTCATTGAGCTATCTCGGTTTGCTCCGTATTTGGTACCGAATAAGGAAAGGAAAGTGAGGAAGTTCGAAGAGGACCTAAGATAGAGTCTATTTGAGTAGGTTATAGGCTTTTGGGCCCGTACATTTTTCATAGGTAGTGGATAGAGTTGCAGTGATTGAGGGTGGCCTTCAGAGAGGCGTCACAGCACAGAACCAGGGAAAAAGAGTTGTGCCTTCAGATTTTCAGGTAAGGTCCAGATGAGGGCCTTGGAGGAGGTAGGATAGCAAAGGAGGACAGAGATAGGTAGTGGGAGATCAGGAAGTGCAGGGTAGGCAGATGCCCCCTTCTTGTCCCATATGCTACAAAGACGCCTAGGGGAGTGTCAGGTCAGGGAGATTGTTTGTTACCGATGCCATTAGCCTGGGCATATGGTAAGAGATTTCTGAGCACCACAAGTTGTTGCGCTTATTCCTAGACCGTATTGAGGAGGTTGCTAGGCACCTCGAGGCGGAAAACAGAGGAAGGTCGCCCCAGCACAAGTTTACGCACTAACACCGAGGGATGTTGAGGCGACAGGAGATGTTGTGACAGGTACAATTTTAATTCTGTCATTTATAGCTATTGCTTTGTTTGATTTAGGGGCGACTCATTCTTTAATCGCCCGAGATTTTGTGAAATTTTATGGGTTAGAAACACAGTAGTTAAGTGTCTGTTTGTCAGTGGCTACGCCAATGGGGGCTGTGGGGATATGCGAAAAGGTACTCGAGAACTGTCCAGTATGTATTCAGGGGAGGTCTTTATTAACTAATATGATGGTCTTGGATATGCATGGGTTTGAGGTGATACTGGGGATGGACTGTCTAGCTACCCACTACGCCAGTATTAACTATTATCAGAGAGAGGTAGTGTTCAGACCTTCAGGAGGACATGAGTACAGATTCGTGGGGTCTTGTGTGTGCACCCCACCACAATTGTTATCTGCTTTTTAGGTGAGGTGGTTGTTGTTAGAGGGTTGTCAGGGATATGTGGCCTGTGTGAAGGAGATATCAGAAAGGGAGTGGAGGTTAAAGGATATCCCGATAGTGAGGTATTTTCCCGATGTTTTCCCCGAGAATTTTTTGGGACTACCTCCTAATCGTGAGGTATAGTTTACTGTTGATCTAGTTCTGAGGATAGCACCGATTTTGAACGCGTCGTACAAAATGGCACCAGCGGAATTAAAAGAATTGAAGGACTAGTTGTAGGAACTGTTAGACAAGGGATTTAATCGGCCCAGCGTGTTGCCCTGGGGAGTGCCGGTATTGTTTGTGAATAAGAAAGATGGGTCGATGAGAATGTGCATCGACTATTGAGAAATTAATAAAATGACTATCAAGAACAAGTACCCGCTTCCTCGTATCGACAATTTATTTGATCAGTTACAGGGGACACGAATTTTCTCAAAGTTAGATGTAGAGACCTAGAGAATTATAGCAATTAAATAATAAAGGAAAAGAGAGAAAAAGGATTGTTCCAAGGGGGCTCAGCGAAGTCTCGTTGACAAGTACAAAATATTCGTCGACGAGTGGCCTTCTTGGGAACATCAATGAGGACACGTGTCTCATCGACGAAGAGAAACCGAGAGCAGGATTAAGGACATGTGGGCTCATCGACGAACCCATAGTCTCCATCGAACTCCCTCCTTGGACTTGTTGATGAGACGACGCGGCTCGTCGATGAGGCCACGTGGACAACACTCTATAAAGAAGCTTGAGTCAATATTTTAGCAAGAAAATCACATGCAAACCCTCTTTCTCTCTCTAAAATTTGTCTCTCTGACTTCTTTCTAGAATTAGATTCTCTACAATATTGCCTGATCAGAATTTTGATTTGGAGTATTTGGGCACCATCCCAAAATCTAGGTAAGTTGGTTATTTTAAGTTTTATAAGTTATTGGGTATTTCTGAACTGAGGGGAATGTGTTGGAAGGTATTATACTAGTGTTTGTTGATTTTTTAGGGAAATGTAAATTTCAAGGTGTTGAATTGGGAACACACAGGAGTAGGTTTAGTTAAATTTGTGGGCTTCTCAGTAAGCCAGGTAAGAGGATAAATTAAGTCAGTATTTTTTATAAAATTATTTATCAATATACAACATTTATTTTTTAGAAATTATGTATGTTATAATATAATGTTTGAGAATACTGTTGTTGAACAGGAAAATAGATTTAATACATTTTATTAGAAAATATGATTTTAGATCAGATTATATGTTTAGAGTATTACTCTTATTTGTGTGGCATGAGTATAAATTTTCATGAAAATTATGTTATATCAGAATATTATGATTTTTTTAGAATAAGCATGTTATGACAGTTTTTAGAAAAATCATAAAAGCAATACAGGAACTATGGTTGAAAATATTATGTTAAATAGTATAGAAATTTCATGTTCAGTATGTTATGATATGGTCAGCGCAGATGCCGTGATTTATATGTTATGATATAGTCGGCGCAGATGCCATAATTATGTATGTTATGTTAGAAATCAGGAAAATATTATCATGTCAGATATTACCTTGAAATATGAAACAACTATGTATCAGTAATATAAAATGTACTATATGTTATCAGAATCCGGATGGCTTAGTCTAGATTTCAGAGTACGGTATCGTAGCTATATGATAAGATCAAGTTTAAGTATAACTTTATGTTAGTGCTACCACACATCTCAGATAGAGTGTGGGAGATAGCAGGCGATGTGGCTTTAGTGTAGTGCAAGTGTCCCCCTGGCAATCTAGACCAAGTGGAGCAAGCCCATCGTACTTACAGACATATGTTTGACTTAACGTGGTCAGCCAGCCATTGCCAGGTCCCGCCTACAAGATGCACAACCCAGTCATGTGGGGGTAAGACATGACATAAGCTAGCTATCCATCCTGGGTAATATGTCAATATTGAACAGCTATAGAAGATGATTTATATGTTACAAAAATTTAGTATGATATATTATGTTATGATGAAATATGTTTTACTGAGAATTTATACAACTAGTTTTATCAGATATATATATGTTATGTACAATTCATGTTTAAGCACGATAATACTCATGTTGCCACACACTGATATTAGTTTATCTCCCTTACTAAGAGGTGTCTCATCCCAGCATTACAAACATTTCAAGAAATCCAAATAGAAGGGCGGATAGAGCTCCGCAGCAGTAGAAGTTGACTGAACTACCTTGTTAGAGGGGTAAGTAGTTGAGTTAGGGTCATATTGGTTTTTGGGTTATGACCCTAGGGTACTTTTCGGTCCTTTTATGGATGTTTGTATACATATGACAAATTCAGTAGAATTCTGGTATTGTGCTTATTGTTGGATGACATGTATGTAATTTATGTTTTTCGCTGCTTAGGAATCAAAGATGTATGACAGGTATATCCTCAGTCCCATGGGTCCGGGTTGATCATGACTATATCAGTTTAGCAGGTTATCAAAGTTATTATATATGTTGTTGTGTAGAAAAAAAATAAAAATACTATAAATAAATATGAATATATGTATATGGTAAAATAGGTAGGTCATTACAGTTTGATATCAGAGCCTAGGTTGCTAGGTTTTGTAGACTTTAGAGTGCAGCGGAAACAATACCAAAGAATAGGAAAAAGGATTCAAGGTTTTGTTCTATAGTGCGGAGGCAGAACTTCCATGGTGGTTTCTGTGCCTTCCCTAGGGTGGTGATTTTAGGAAAGCCATAGTAAACTATTTGCGGGTTGTGTTCTATAGTGTAGGACCGAATCTTGATTTAAGATAAGGATGTCAAGATAGTGGTTAGATACATAAATTTTAAGGATAGGGTCCCTGAGCCATGTTCATTTTATTTTCAGGATGGACCTTGGGGGTGGTAGTGCTCATGCAAGTGGTAGAGAGGATGTAGGGCCCTCAGGTGCAAGCGGAGGTGATTTAGATGTGATATTATGCAGTGTAGCTCAGCAGGTCATGGCTGAGATTGCACGGAGCTCTAAGGAGCAGGAAGGCTCATCTGCAGGCCACGGGTGTACGATAGAGAAATTCACCAAGATGAATCCTCCGACATTTTCAGGAGAAGCTGATCCTGCAGTCGCCAAAAACTAGATGCAAGAAATTGAGAAAGTATTGGTGGTATTGCAGTGCACGGAGAAGCAGCGGGTCTTATTTGCCACCTATAAGCTGATAGGAGAGGCCGAGAGATGGTGGATTGCTATAAAACTATTGGAGGAACAGAGGTCAGTACCTATAACTATGACTTGGTTCCAGTTTAGGGAATTATTTTTCGATAGATACTTCCCGGCCACCACCAGAGAGGCCAAAGTAGAGGAATTTCTGAATTTGAAGCAAGGATAGCAAACAATCCAGCAGTACACGGCAAGGTTCATAAAATTGTCTCGCTTTGCCCGTTATATCATTCCTAATGAGGCAAAGAAGGCGAGACAGTTTGAAAGAGGTTTGAGGTGAGAAATATATAAACAGGTAGCGATGTTGAAAGTGTAGGACTTTACTGAGTTGGTAGACAGAGCAGCTATGGTAGAGGCCAGTGAGCAAATGGGTACAGAGGAGCAGGGACAAAAGAAGAGGTCCACACCTTCAGGTTTTCAACAAAGATCTAGTCGGGGCCCATGGAGGAGAGGTAATTATGGCGGGGGATAGAGGCAGGAGACAGGGCTGTGAGGTTCAGGGTATGCAGATTTACCCTGTCTTTTTGACATGTGGGAAGAGACACTTGGGGGATTGTCGAGCCGGAAGAGGGATCTTCTATCGCTGCGGAGGATTGGGACATTTAGTATGAGATTGCCCTATACCGCCTGGTACCGCTCATGTTCCCATACCTTACCGGAGAGGTTATCAAGCACCCCATGGAGTCCAGCAAAGGAATGTAGCCCTAGCGAGGGTTTATGCATTGACGTCGGGATACGCTAAGACCGCATGCGACGTCATGACAGGTACCCTTACTACTTTGTCATGTCAAGCTATTGTTTTGTTTGATTTGGGTGCCACCCATTCCTTTGTGTCTACAGGATACGTTAGATTGTCTGAAATCGAGACACAGTTGTTAGATGTTGAATTGTCAGTAGTTACACTAACTGGGTTAGTGGTGAGGTGTAGTAGGGTGCTCAGAGGCTATCCAGTAGATATTTAGGGGAGAGTATTACCAGCTGACTTGGAAAACTTGCATAAAAATTCAGAAAAATCATAGGAAAATATGAAAAAAGTATTTTGAGTTGGAAAACTCATCTTTACAAATTTTTCATCCCCAAATAAATTCCAAACCTCTAGGAATATTATTTTTCATACTTAGAAAATTTTATAAATGTTTCATAATCCTGGGAGTGTATTTTTCTAACTATTTTCTTGATTTTCCATCCCGATGATTTAAAAGGGAGGCATGAGCTCTTCGAAGTACAGTATGCCCCTGTTCTGAGGGAATACTTATACCATATTTATTTTGCACATTTTTCTTTAATTCTTGAAAGGGAGTAATTTTCTATGGCTTATTAAATTTATTTTTGGGATAATTTTTTATTAATTAGGTATCGTTCATAAGAACGGGCGCATAGGGAGTCCTAACACCTTCTCTTTGCATAACCGTACTCTCGAATTTGACTTTGGTAACGCAGACTGATTTTACCCTTAATTGGGTAGTAATCATGTGTTCTAACCACACTAAAAGGTTAGTGGAGACTCCATACACGTTGTTTTCCACGAAAATGTTATTTTAAAAATCCACCTTTTCCAGTTCGCTCACCCCAGGGCAACACACACATGGGGGTGTTTCTGCCCTACACGGGAGGATGTTGTGACAGACCAAATAATGGCTAGCTCGTCCCTTTGTACATAAATACAAGCTACTTGCATTTATTAAACATTTTTTATTAGTGATCAATTGGTTTTGCATTCATTCTAGGTTATCATATTTGCTCAAAACTCTCTTGCTCCTTATTCTTGTTACATATCATTTGCTTAAGAGAGTAGTGTGATGATGTACATTGTATTATTAGATCAAGAAGGAGTATTCTCTGTATTCTCTACATTCATTGTGATTGTTAATTGATTCTTAATGAATCGGAGGTTCTTGGTGAACTTTGTGAATTAGCTCTTGGTGAGCAGCGGGGATATTTGTTCCTGGGTTGTAAAGGCTTCTCTATCTTGAAAGGAGATTACATAGTGGATTTTGCAATCCTTGAGTTGGTCTCAAGGTGTGGACGTAGGCTAGGTGCCAACCCATGTTCAATTCACGGTGTTAAGCTATTCTCTCTCTTATCTACTTTATTTACTTGTGTTATTTACTTTGCAAATAATTGTGATATAAATTACTTATTTCTAGCCAAGTCTTATTGTTTTGTAGAAAAATATAGTATCCACAAAAATAGTCTATTCACCCCTATAGACGCACTCTTAGGCCAACAATGTTTATTGTATTTCTCAACTTTCATTGAATTTGATTTCTATTAGTCAACTATGTGATTGTGGATACTGTGTTTTCTTTACTCCAACCTCATGTTTTGTGCACGATCCACATTCGAAGAAGCTGATTGGGACATGCCGTAAGAAGGGGGGATTGTATGTGTTAAAAAAGCTTTGGGACAAAGAATTTGCTAGTTCTAGTATTAATTTTTCTTCATTTCGTTTGAGTTCAAATTATTCTGATTTTTATTTATGGCATTCACGTCTAGGACATATTTCTAGTTCTTGACTGAGATTTTTAGCTTCCACATAAGTGTTAGGAAATTTATCTTCTCATGACCTTTTTGATTGTAGTGGTTATAAGCCTGCAAAATTCTCTGCTTTGCCCTTTAATAAAAGTACATCAGTGTCTTTTGCACCCTTTGATCTAATTCATTTTGATGTTTGGGGACCAGCTCATACTACCTCAAAGGGAGGGTCCCGATATTATGTTTCTTTCATTGATGATTATACTCGCTTTTCTTGGATATATCTTATGAAGAAACGTTCTGATTTCATTAGCATAGAAAATGTTTCGTGCTTTGGTTCAAGCTCAACATTCAGCTATCATTAAGTGTTTCAGGTGTGATTTGGGACCACCGAGGGGAGGGGGGGAGGGAATACAATTCTACTGAGTTTTCCACCCTACTCACCTCTGTTGGCACCATACATCAATCATTTTGCACAGACACTCCTGAGCAAAATGGTGTGGCTAAAAGAAAACATAGGCATATCATTGAGACAACTCAATCCCTTCTCATTTCTGGTAATGCTCCCAAAGTCTTCTGGGGAGAAGCAGTTCTTACTACCACATATTTCATTAACATAATTCCTACTTCTCTTACCTTAGGAGTCTCTCATTATAAGAAATTGTAGGGAAAAGCTACAGAGTATTTTCATTTGAGAGTATTTGGTTGCACATGCTTTGTCCTTCATCCTCATATTGAGCGTTCTAAGTTGTCTGCATGATCCTCTATGTGTGTGTTTCTTGGTTATGGTGATGGACAAAAAGGATATCATTGTTATGATCTAGAAACACAAAAATTTTATGTTTCTCGTCACGTCACCTTTCTTGAACACATTCATTTCTTCTCTATTCCAACAAGTTCTAGCATCTTAAATGAGTCTGACCTTATAAATATTGATCAATTTACTTGTGATATTGATTCAAAGTCTTCTCTAGTTGCTCCCATTTCTTTTACTTGCTCTTCATTTTTTTTCGCAGGTACAAATCCTTCATCCTCCTTGGTGGACTCCACTTCATCTTTCGACGATGTGGACCCTACATCTTCTCGTTATCCAATGTGACTTTGTAAGCCCCTTTCTCATATTGATTCATATGTTGTTGCATGTAATTCTTGTTATTCTTCTAGTTTTGCTACTTTTTTAGTTTCTCTTCATTCCCATTGTGAGCCTGCTTCCTATAAGGAGGCAGCTTTTGACCCTTTTTAGCAACAAGCTATGAATGAAGAACTTGCTGCTTTGTATAAGACTAGCACGTGGAAGTTGGTACCTTTTCCTCCAGGTAAAATGGTAATGGTATGTCATTGGGTTTACAAGATCAAAATCAAGTCTGATGGTTATGTTGAAAGATATAAGGCTCTTTTGGTTGCAAAAGGGTTTACTCAAAAATTTGGTTTTGATTATGAGGAGACATTTGCACCAGTTGCTAAGATGACATCTATATGTACTTTAATTGCAGTAGCTTCTATTAACCAGTGGAACCTCTCACAGTTAGATGTAAAGAATGTCTTCCTAAATGAGGATCTCAAAGAGGAATTTTATGTCTCCACCCTCTGGTGTTCCTCATCATCCAAGGGATGTTTGTAGACTGAGAAAAGCTTTGTATGGTCTTAAACAAGCTCCTAGGGCTTGGTTTGAGAAGTTCTCTGAAGTGCTTTTTTTCTTTTGGCTTCCGCTTAAGTGATCATGATTCTACCTTGTTTACTCTTTTTACATTTGTTGGGTGTATTATTCTCCTTCTTTATGTATATGATATGATTTTAACCAGAGATGATACAGATGGGATTGCAAAGTTGAAATCAAAGTTGCACCACCACTTTGAAATGAAAGATTTGGGACCCCTGAGATAATTTCTTGGCATTGAGGTAGCCTATTCTCCTAAAGGTTATCTCCTCTCTCTCAGTTTAAATGTGCGGCAAATGTTATTCAAAAGGTTCATCTTACTGATACTCGAATGGTAGAAACTCCTCTTGAACTCAATGTTCATTATAACTCTTCTGATGGGGTTTTATTGGCGGATCCAACTCTATACTGTACTATTGGTGGCAGTTTGGTTTATCTTTCCATCACTCGACCTGATATTACATATGTGATTCATATTATGAGTCATTTTGTCTCTTCTCCCACTACACTCCATTGGGCTGCTGTTCTTCGTACCTTACGTTATATTAAAAGGACATTGTATCAGTATATTACTTTCTTCTACATCTACTTTAGAACTTCGTGCTTATTCTGATGCTGATAAAGCTAGAGATCCTATAGACCACAAGTCCACAACTTGTTTCTGTATTTTTCTTAGTGACGCTCTCATTTCCTGGAAAAGTAAAAAGCAATCTGTAGTTTCTCGTTCTTCTACTGAGGCTGAGTATTGTGCCATGGATTCAACTACTGCTAAAATTGTTTGGTTGCGTTGGTTACTAGCTAACATGGTGTCTTACTTGCTGAACCCACTCCTATGTAATGTGATAACACCAATTCTATTCAGATTGCTCATAACATTGTCTCTCATGAACACACTAAGCATATTGAAATTGATTGTCATCTCACACGTCACCATATTTGCTTTAGTATCATCTCTCTCCTATTCATTTCCTCTACCATGTAGTTGACTAACTTTTTCACAAAGTCTCACATTATTAGTCGTTTTTAGTTTCTACTCGGCAAACTCTCGATGCTTTTCAGTGTGCCATTGTGAGTTTGAGGGGGGATGTTAGATAAAATAAATATTTAAGTAGAGGCACTTTTGTAGAGGCCCCAAAGAATTATAGTATTTAAATAATAAAAGAAAAGGAGAAAAGGAAATTCAAAAGGAGAAATTGTAGGGCTCGTCAACGAACTCACTACTAGATTCGTCGCACGCCACATGTCTCATTGACGAGAAATTACTGAGAGGGTTATTTGTAGGGCTTGAAATTTGTCAATGATAAGTAAATGTCGTCGACGAACTCTCTTCTAGGCCACATCGACAAAGTGACATATCTCGTCGATGAAGGCTAGTGTATAAATAGGCTCAAATCTGATTTTCTACGAGAAAAATTCAACCAAACCCTTTTCTCTCTCTCCCACTTCGGCTCCCTCACCTTCTCTCTTCGATTCCAGCCCTATTCTTTGCTAGTTTGACGATCAGAAGCCGCCACGTCACTCCTGGGAAGATTCTCTACACATCTACTAGAGTGACTTGTTGGTTAGGCTAACGTGGGAACCATCCCAAGTTTGGGTAAGTTAATTATTTTAATATTTATTAAGGTATTTGGTATTTATGGGTTGAGGAAGGTATTGGATAGAGTTTATACTTAAGTTTTGTTGTGGGGTAAAAGCAAATTTCAGGGTGTTGAGTTGGGGAACACATGAGTGTGATTTTGGAGTAATTGTAGGCTTTTTCATAAGTCAGGTAAGGGGATAAACTACGTCAGTTTTCTTATGAAAATATATTTATTGTTTTACAACATTTAATTTCAGATAAATATGTATACTGTAGAATTATGTTGGAAATAATGTTGTTGATCAGAAATATGATTTTCATGTATAATATCAGAAATATGATTTTAGAACAGATTTTACGTTCTGAATATTACCCCTTTTGTGTGGCATGAGTAACATTTACTATAGAAATTATGACGATGAAATATTATGTTTTCCCAAAATATTCATATAGTACCAGTTTTCAGGAAAAACTCTTTAACAGTACAAGAACTATGTTTTAAATATTATGTTGAAATAGTACAGAGATTTCATGATTCAGTATGTTACGATATGCCAGCGCAAGGACCGAGATTTTATATGATATACCGGCATAAGGGCTGAGGGTTTTATATGATTTGCTATGTCGGCATAAGGGCCGTGATTTACAAGATACAAAATGCCGGCGTAAGGGCCGTGAATTTTATATAATAAGTTATGTAAGGTTTTATGAAAATATTAACATGACAGATATTATTATGAAATAGCCATGTATCATTTATTTGAAAATATATTATGTGTTATCAGAACCTGGTTGGCTTGGTTTAGGCTTTCATGAAGCACGGTACCGTAGCTATATGATCACAATCATGGATATGTTAGTGCTACCACTTGTCGTAAGGGGCAGTAGGAGATCAGCAGTCGACGTGGTTTTATGGTAGTGCAGGCATCCCTCTAGTGTTCGGACCAGGAGGGCTAGACCCATCTTACTTACAGACTTATGTTAATCTAGCGTGGTCGGCCAGCCATTGCTAGGTCCCGCCTTTGGACCGCACAATCCAGTTATATGGTGGTAAGACATGACACCAGCTAACTATCCATCCAGGGTGTTATTTCATGAACAATTTTATGAGATGATTTTTATGTATAGAAACTCAGTATGATATACCATGTTTTGAGAAATTATGTTTTTCCAAGATATGATATAAACAGTTTTATCAAATATAATTTATGTACTCTTATACATATAACAAGAAAATACTTATGTTGTCATACACTAATATTAGTTTATTTCCTTTACTGAGAGGTGTCTCACCTCAGCTATATAAACACTTCAGGAGCCCCAGATATAAGAGCGGATAGAGCTCAACATCGTTAGAATTTGACTATTCTACCCTGTTTGAAGGGTAAGTTATTTTGCTAGAGTCGAATGGATTCTTGCGTTGTGACCCTAGGGCACCTTTTGGTTATTTTGGGATTGGTGTACGTGTAACACCCCGGACCCGCCACGTGGGGCCCGGAGTGTTAAGAGGACGACATGCGTCTCTGATACCATTTACATAGCGGATAATAACAAGGCAACCCCGAACATAATATACCGGAATTCTATAATTATACATCATCAAACTCATTTCGCACATTCACGTTCTCTATAATACAAAACCTAATAGAAATATAAAGAAACATAAAAACCAAAACATAACTGGTTAAGTCTCACTAACAAAACTACCCTGCCCTGGAGCTACCTAAGCTCGATCACCTGGATAACTTGAAAAGGTTTAACATATGACGAGGTGAGACACCTCTTAGTAAGGAAGAAATAGTTTATAATAGTATGTGGCTAAAGTGTTTATAACACAATTAAAATATCCATCTAAAGTGTACACAAAGTCCACAAGTAACCCAGATGTCATACCCCTAATCCCCCAAGATCAACGTCATTATCGTCCATTCACATATTCGCAACCATCAGTATTTTATTGTTAATTTCTGAGAATAGGGAAATCTACCCGCTCAAGCAAATAGGTTCCCTCTACTTTAGTGCTAACACCAGGGCACTCACCTTTCTCAGTAAGCTCTCGGGTTATGTATCTAGGTAAAGACACCGAGAATGGGGAAGATCACCCACCCATACAAGTGGCTTCCCTCTACCCCTGGTATCCATAAATAATTACTAGAGTACTCGTCTTCCTTAGCAAGCCCTAGGGTGGAATAATCTACTTTATCCAAAATACTTAATTAATTAAAAGTCGTACACAACTAACACAATTGCTTCACAGAATTTCACAAATACACCCATATCATAATTAATCAATACAGGATCCACACAACATATATGTCCACACATGACTAATCAATCCACATCATAAATGTCCACACAAGACTCGTCCACACAGGACTAATCAAATCACGCAGATTATATGGTCCACACAGGACAAAACAAACCACACAGGTTACAAAACAACCACTCCGTTCATAGTAAATAGGTAAACAACCTCCTCATACCACTGCCAATGTTTACCTCCCAATATAAACGTCCATATAATGACCTCCTCATACCACTACCAATGTTTTATGACGGTTATACCAAGTACGATGTAACGATCTCCTCATACCACTGTCAACGCTATATCGTAATTTACATAAACCACATTCCAAATCAACATCAACCAAACAAACAACATATTTACAATTCTACCACAGTATACATCACATCAGTATCCACAAACAATCAATATATTCAACCAGACAGACTTTACAGCCAAACAAAATTCGCAGTCTCAATAATTCCTCATTCCACATTAATCACAATCATTTAATTATCAAAAGTGGTTTCAACCACACGATTTTTCCCAATATAATTTATCTACCTAAAAACATTATTTTCAATACGAGTAAGGTTTAGAAAATTATACATGTATGTATATAAAAATTCATACTCGAAACTACTCGTTTAAAAATTATGAAAAAGCCATTATAAAATATTTCCCCTTACCTGCTCCTCGAAATTCGACCCAAAACCAACTAAAACGATACCCTGAAATCCAAAATTCCAAGTTCCTTAAATCTTAGTATAATACTTCTATAATACTTCCTTAGCTCCAAAGGACAATATTTGTTAAATAAATTCCAAAATAACTCACTTACCTTGGTTTTGGGATGTTTCCCAAACTACTCAAATCAAAGATCTACTCCACCTATATTGTAAAGAATCTTCCCAGGAGTCTCATGGTAGCTTCTGATCGTCGAACCGAGTTGAATTTGGCATGGAATTGAAGAGAGAAGGAAGTATGGCCGAAATTTTTAGAGAGAGAAAGGGAACATACAAAATTTTTGCGCTAGAATGAAAAGAATCCACTATTTATATACAAGGATTCGTCGACGAGACACGTTGATTCGTCAACGAGTCCAAGTACACAGTTCATCAACAAGATAGCCAACTCGTTGACGAATTTCAGTCAGGCAAAGAACCCCTCTTGGTAATTCCTCGTCGACGAGACACGTCGATTCGTCGACGAGACACGTCGATTCGTCGACGAGCTAAGAAGAACATTAGTCTACGAGACCGATCTATTCGTCGATGAATGTTTGCTGCCCCCTTTTTTTAATTTATTCTTCCTTCCCTTCTATCTTCCTTATTATTTCAATTTATTTAAAAATTTTCAGGTTGTTACATTCTCTCCCTCTTGAAAGAATTTCGTCCTCGAAATTCATTTGTTACCCATTTGCACATCATTGAGCTAATTAATCACATTTACAAATCCCATGCAACTCTAACACGTGTAACATAAAATCATGCAAAGTCAAACAACGTTAACACACATACTAATGTAAACATATTACACATAAGCATATTACTTGGGCCTTTAGTGTTGCCCTCTTCAGGCGTACCCAACATAGAGACGTGCACCAGGCCTCCGCCGCCACGAGGCGCTGGATTGTTCCTTTAGTTCTGATTCTGGTTTGGGGCTGGTGCATTATTCGGCGATTCTCAACATTCTCGAGCTATGTGACCCTGTTTTCCACACCTTTGGCATATAACACTCTTGCCCCGACATTCTCCCCAATGCCGCTGATTGCACCTAGGACAATGGGGGCATGACGAGTCGCCCTGTCGACCCCGATCACCTCTTTTTGACCCTTGGCCTGTTGTATCTCTGTCTCCTCTCCACATCCCGTATTTGAAGTTTGTTTGAGATCGTGGAGACGTAGGCCTCTTCCTTCGTTATAATGCCTCTATACCCCTCTACAGACTTAACTCTGCCACCGTAGCTTTCTCCACCAACTCCGTGAAATCCTGAATCTGCAAACATGCCATATGCTCGTGGATCCTCTAATTTAGGCCCCTCTTAAACAACCTCGCCTTTTGATATTCATTTGGAACCACAGAAGGTGCAAAATGGGATAACTTTAGAAATTTAGCAGCGTACTGTTGAACAGTGAGACGCCCCTGAGTCAAGCTGAAGAATTCTTCTGCCTTTGCATTTCTGGTGGTGCTGGGAAAATATCGGTCATAAAAGACCTGCTTGAAGCGAACCTAGGTCATTGCTATTGGTACCGCTCATTGTTCCTCTAATAGTTTCATTGCATGCCACCACCGTTCAGCTTCTCCAGCCAGTTTGAAAGTAGCAAAAAGGACTTTCTGATCCTTGGTACAATTCAACATGGCAAGAATTTTCTCCATTTCTTGCATCCACATCTCAACCTTTATCAGATCGGTGCCACCCTCAAAAGACGAGGGTTTCAGACGTGTGAACTGGTTAATAGTGCAACTCTGGTGCACTGGTGGATAACTTGTTCCCCCAAAATCCTGTCTCATTTCTTCCCTAACCCGATGAGCTATTCCTCGTAACAGCCGAGAGGTGTCTATCTCGTCCCCGCTGGAAGCTCCCATTTCGCTTCCTCCTCCTTCATCCACGCCCTTACCTTTAGGATCCATCCCTGAATATAAATGTACAGCAAAGACAATTTAGAATCTCCATATTTTTATATATTTGGCATATACATCATAATGGAAAACCAAATTAATATCCATATCCTCAATTAAATATTCAACACCCATTTATCCATAATCATCTGAACTTCCAATATTTAGATTCCAAATCTCGGTTTCACAACTCGAAAACATCACCGTCAATGGATTTATCGTGATTTTCTGAAACCGTCGACTAATTCAGAAAATCACAGAAGTCCATCAAGGGATTTCTGCCTCCGAATTACGAAACAACCTCAAACTCCTGTCAATACTCTATTATAACCATTCCTACCCTTATTCAATTCAAACCTATACTCTGGTATTACTCCTTCTAAAGTCCGCAAGACCGTTATGCTCTAATACCAACTGTAACGCCCTGGACCTGCCACGTGGGGCCTAGAGTGTTAAGAGGACAACAAGCGTCTCTGATACCATTTACACAATGGATAATAACAAAGCAACCCCGAACATAATATACCAAAGTTCTATAATTATACATCATTAAACTCATTTCGCATATCCACGTTCTCTATAATACAAAACCTGACAGAAATATAAAGAAACATAAAAACTAAAACATAACCGGTTAAGTCTCACTCACAAAACTACCTTGCCTTGGAGCTACCTAAGCTCGATCACCTAAATAACCTGAAAAGATTTAACATATGACGGGGTGAGACACCTCTCAATAAGGAAGAAATAGTTTATAATAGTGTGTGACTGAAGTGTTTATAATACAATTAAAATATCCATCTAAAGTGTACACAAAGTCCACAAGTAACCTAGATGTCATACCCATAATCACCCAAGATCAACGTCATTATCGTCCATTCGCATATTTGCAACCATCAGTATTTTATTGTTAATTTCCGAGAATATGAAAATCTACCCGCCCATACAAGTAGGTTTCCTCTACTCTAGTGCTAACACCAGGGCACTCACCTTTCCTCGGGTTATGTATCTAGGTAAAGACACCGAGAATAGGGAAGATCACCTGCCCATACAAGTGGCTTCCCTCTACCTAGGTATCCATTAATAATTACCAGAGTACTCGCCTTCCTCAGCAAGCTCTCGGTTGGAATAATCTACTTTACCCAAAATACTTAATTAATTAAAAGTCATACACAGCTATCACAATCGCTTCATAGAATTTCACAAATACACCCATATCATAATTAATCAATATAGGATCCACACAACATATATGTCCACACAGGATTAATTAAATCACGCAGATTATATAGCCACACAAGACAAAACAAACCACACATGTTACAAAACAACCACTCCGTTCATAGTAAATAGGTAAACAACATCCTCATACCACTGCCAATGTTTACCTCCCAATATAAACATCCATATAATGACCTCCTCATACCACTGCCAACGTTATATGACAGTTATACTAGGTATAATATAACGACCTCCTCATACCACTGCCAACGCTATATCGTAATTTACATGAACCACATTCCAAATCAATATCAACCAAACAATCAACATATCCACAATTCTATCACAATATACATCACATCAGTATCCGCAAATAATCAATATATTCAACCAGACAGACTTCACAGCTAAACAAAATTCGCAGTCTCAATAATTCTTCATTCCACATTAATCACAATCATTTAATTATCAAAAATTGTTTCAACCACACGATTTTTCCCAATATAATTTATCTACCTAAAAACATTATTTTCAATACCACTAAGGTTTAGAAAATTATGCCTATATGTATATAAAAATTCATACTCAAAACTAGTCATTTAAAAATTATGAAAAAACCATTATAAAATATTTCCCTTTACCTGCTCCTCGAAATTCGACCCAAAACCAACCAAAACGAGACCCTGAAATCCAAAATTCCAAGTTACTCAAATCTTAGTATAATACTCCTATAATACTTCCTAAGCTCCAAAGGACAATATTTGTTAAAGGAATTCCAAAATAACTCACTTACCTTAGTTTTGGGATATTTCCCAAACTACTCAAATCAAAGATCTAGTCCGCCTATATTGTAGAGAATCTTCCAAGGAGTCTCGTGGTAGCTTCTGATCGTCGAACCGAGCTAAATTCAGCCCGAAATCGAAGAGAGAAGGTAGTATGGCCGAAAGTTTTAGAGAGAAAAGGGGAACATACAAAATTTTCGTGCTAGAATGAAAAGAATCCACTATTTATACACAGGGATTTGTCGACGAGACATGTCAATTCGTCGACGAGACAACTAACTCGTCGATGAATTTCAGTTAGGAAAAGAACCCTTCTCGGTAATTCCTCGTCGACGAGACACGTCGATTTGTCAACAAGCTAAGAAGAACATTCGTCGACGAGACTAGTCTATTTGTCGAGGAATGTTTGCTGCCACCTTTTTCAAATTTATTCTTCCTTCCCTTCTATCTTCCTTATTATTTCAATTTATTTAAAAAATTTCGAGTTGTTACAGTATGTATGTAACAGTTGTAGTAGAACTCTGGTATTGTGTTGGTTGATTGATTTGATATGTACATGATTTTACGTGTTCTGCTGTTTAGGTATCCGTATTATATTTTAGGTATATCCCTAGTACCCATGAGTTCAAGTTGACTATAATTTGTCAGAATTATTATATTAGAAATTACTGTGAAAAAAAATTATTATTATGATAAAATAAACAGGTCGTTACCACTTTAATCTTTGTATCATTATTAGGATTAGGTTTATTAATTAGGTGTATTCAATTATGTAATGTTTTTGGATTGCTTGTGTGCAATAACTCCCTCATTGCAATTAAATCTCTCCCTCTCTTTCTCTCTTTGCATTGGATTATGAATGATAAAAAATATTTTCTGCCATGTATTTTTAAATTTGAATGAGAAACAAGTCATAAAAATTAATTGATCCAAAAATAAAGTAAACTTTAAAATTAAATGCAGTCATAAACTTTTACAAACAAAGGATTTTTGACAATTTAAAAAATGTAGATTAAATCATTTACTATTTTTGTAATGCTAAATCTAGTTGAGAATTAAAATAATTTTTAAAACCACAAGATTCAAGAATAAAAACATGGGAATGCAAATTGTTGCTAGACTATATAAATCTGAAGTTGAATCATGCAGGTTTATAACAAAATATAAATGTAAAAAATTCAAGGAAAATACTTTAATTAGCCTATATATATATATTAATTGTTAGTTTTGACATTTAAAGAAAAAGAATGGCTAATTAAGCAATCCAATGAATGATTAAGGCAAGTATTAAGAAATCATCAAATTACTAATTACTAATTAAAAAATCAATTATGGAGCCAAGAAATCCTCCTCCTACTAGAATCACTAATTAACTAAATCAATTATTGAACCGAGGATTACCGAGCTAAGTGATACTCCTATTACTAATTGCTAATTAATCAAATCATTATTGAGCCAAGTAATCCTCCGGTTACTAATTAATTATTTTTTTTCAATCCACTGGAAGAATGAAATTAATGTGCCAATTAATGTTTGAAGCTTGCCTTTTCTCAAGTAGTGTTTGGTACGCACGATGAGCTGACTGCCTTCTCTCAAGTAGTGTTCGGTACACACCATATCACTCACCATCAGCCATTAGGTTAGGTATACCCAACTGCAAGCCATTCCAAACAGAGACCAAGACAAAATCACACACGTATAATTAGAGATTATGCATTAGTATTTTTTTTTAAAAAAATATTAAATTTAATAAATATAAAAAATAAGTACGCCTCGAAAATATTTTTGATTGTATTTAAAATGAACGGATAGTTACTTTTTTTATAACGTACTATATAACTATTTTTAAACATATTTTAAATTTAAAATATTATTATTTTTTAATTAATAGTTTTATTAATAATTATTATTGATAATTAAAATTTAAATATTTTTATTAAAATTATATAAGATTATTATTTTAAATTAATAATGATCTTGTCATTAATGTATATTTATAACCTATTGCTATCATACTAAGTTAATATAAAAAATATTGTTAATTAAATTTAAAATTTTAATTTATTAAATGCCAATTTAAATTAATAAATACTTCTTGTTCAATCCAGAACTGAATTATAATAATTAATATGTAAATTTATAAATGCTTCTTTTTAAAAAATTTAGAATTTAATTACATTTATTAACAATTAATAGATTATAATTTATAATAAAATAATAAATGATGAATTTTTAATTAAAAATTAATTGATAATTATGTTAACTATTATTTAATTAATAATTAGTTTAACTGTTCTTTTTAATTAATATTTAAATATTTTTATTAAGTAAAAATAATATAATATTTTTTAATTAAAAATAATTTTGTTCTTAATTTATATTTACAACATATGATTATTATATTAATTTATATTAAAATAATATTATTAATTAAATTAATTTTTAAATTTTTTAATATTAAAATTCAATTTCAAAAAATTTGTTGTAAAATACTTTTTTTTTTTAAATATTCATTTTAAATGATAAGTAATATAAGTATATATATTTTTTAAGTGCTCGGGAGCTTAATCCTAAGACGTCTACGTGTACGTGGTTGTCGTACTTTGCCTCATTCGAAAACTTACAAAGAAGTTGTATGCCAAGTTTAGTGAATGTGGATTTCGGCTAGAGAAAGTGTCATTTCTGGAGCATGTTATTTTAGTGGATTCTAATAAGATTGAGGCAATGTTGAATTGGGAAAGGCCGAAGAACGTTCAGGAAATTAGGAGTTTTGTGGGACTGGCGAGTTATTACCTTCAGTTTGTTGAGAGGTTTTCAGATTTATCAGGACCTCTAACGCGGCTGACTAAAAAGAATGTTAGGTTTGAATGGGATGAGGATTGCAAGCAGAGCTTCTAGGAATTGAAAGAGAGGCTTGTCACTGCACTAGTGTTGAGCATTTTGTCAGGGGGTAATGGTTACGTAATTTACAGTGACGTGTCTTTGAAAGGGCTCGACTATGTATTGATGCAGTATGGTAGGGTTGTAGCTTATGCCTCCCGATAGTTGAAAGAGTATGAAAAGAACTACCCTACTCACGATCTAGAATTGGCTGCAGTGGTGCACACATTAAAGATTTGGAGGCATTACTTATACGGTGAGAGATGCAAGATATTCTCCGATCACAAAAGTTTGAAGTACTTTTTCACCCAAAAAGAGCTCAATAAGAGATAGAGAAGGTGGCTTGAACTTATTAAAGATTATGACTGCACTATCAGTTACCACCCAAGGAAGGAAAACGTGATAGCTGATGCTCTGAGTAGGAAATCGATGGGACCAACATTGGTAGTTATGGAGGTTCAGCATCTGATCCAGATGGATCTGGAGAGAATCAACATAGAGTTGGTAGAGAGTGGTCCTCAGGAATTTATTACCAGCTGGTAATGTAGCCTACTCTACAAGAAAGGATTAAGACAGCTCAAAAAGATGACGTGGAATTAATAGAGCTGATAACTAAGGTGTAGGACGGACAAGGGGAGGAGTTTAGTATTTCTAATGATAGGGCCTTGAGGTTCCATTCCAGGTTGTGCATGCCTGTTGATATGGACATCAGGAGGACGATATTAGAGGAAACTCACAGGTCTTTGTACATGGTTCATCCAGGCAGTACTAAAATGTATAGGGATCTGCAAGAATCTTACTAGTGGAGCGACATGAAGAGGAAAATTGTCGAGTTCGTACAGCAGTGTCTGACGTGTCAGCAGGTAAAGGCTAAACACTAGAGGCCGGCGAGCCAGTTGCAGCCACTTTACATCCTAAAGTGGAAGTGGGATCATGAATCTATAGACTTTGTGATGGATTTGCCACCGGCACCGCGTGATCAGAATGTTATTTAGGTGGCCGTTGATAGATTGACGAAAACCGCTCACTTCATTCCTATTAAAGTCAATTACTCCATGGACAGATTGGCAGAGATTTATGTTCAGGAAATAGTCCGTTCTCATGGTGTGCCAGTGTCTATAGTATTAGACTAAGACCTACGTTTCACGTCACTATTTTGGAGGAGCTTGCATAATGCTCTGGGGTCTCAGTTATCTTTCAGTACAGTGTTTCATCCTTAGATGAACGACTAGACTGAGAGGGTGATTCAGATATTGGAAGATATGTTGTAGGCGTGCGTGCTGGATTTTGGGGGTAGTTGGACCCAGTTTATGTCGCTGGTAGAGTTTGCATACAATAACAACTATCAAGCCAACATCGACATGGCACCTTATGAAGCGCTCTATGGTAAGAGATCTCGTTCTCCTCTATATTGGGATAAGTTAGGTGAACGGCGAGTGGTGGGGCCACAGCTAGTGCAGCAAGAATATGATAAAGTTCGGCTTATCAGAACAGGATCAGTGCAACTCAAAGCCAATAGAAGAGTTATGCTGATACTCGCAGCAGGGAACTAGAGTTTGATGTTGGAGATCATGTGTTTTTGAAAATAGCTCCATTAAAGGGAATTATGATATTTGGAAAGAAGGGTAAGCTTAGCCTTAGGTTTATTGGCCCGTTTGAGATCCTTAAGAGAGTGGGGTCAGTTGCCTATAGGCTAGCCTTACCACCCGTTTTGTCCAGAATACATGACGTATTCCATGACTCCATATTGAGGAAATACGTCCCAAAACCCTCCCATGTGATCAGTTATGGTGAGATAGAGGTCGGGGATACTCTGGCATATAAGGAAGTATCGGTGCAAATTTTGGACAAGAAAGAACAGGAATTGCGCAATAAGAAGATTTATTTAGTAAAAGTCTTGTGGAGAAATCATGCGATAGAGGAGGCTTCATGGGAACTTGAGGAGTAGATACGACAGAAGTATCTGTATATCTTCAACAGGGATAAGTAGTAATTAGGAAAAGTTACTGGTAAATATGTAAAATTTCTTTTGTGTAGGTTAGTTAGATGTAATAATTTTCTAGTAGTAGATAGTATTTTGGTTGTGGGAGAATTTTATTTTATGTGTATATGTAATCTTTCAAAACCCTGAATGTAACCACGGTTTTCCTCCACCATAAGTTAGGGTAAGTAATAAAATAAATAGCTCATTTCCTTTAAGGATGGTGTCAATACAGATAGTAAATTTTGAGGATGAAATTTCATAAAGGGGGGAGAATATAGAGACCCAAAGAATTATAGTATTTAAAATTATAGTATTTAAATAATAAAAGAAGAGGAGAAAAGGAAATTTAAAAGGAGAAATTACAAGGCTCGTCGGCAAACCCTTCGATTTCGTTGACGAACTCACTACTAGATTTGTTGCATGTCACATGTCTCATCAATGAAAATTATCGAGAGGGCCGTTTGTAGGGCCTGAAATTCGTCAACGATAAGTAAATGTTCATCGACGAACTCTCTTTTGGGCCTCGTCGACGAAGTGACGTGTCTCGTCAATGAAGGCTGGTATATAAATAGGCTCAAATTATATTTTCTGCGAGAAAAATTCAGCCAAACCCTTTTCTCTCTCTCCCTCTTTGGCTCCCTCACCTTCTCTCTTCGATTTTGGCCCCGTTCTTTATCGGTTTGACAATTGGAAGCTGCCACATCACTCCCGGGAAGATTCTCTAGACATCTACTGGAGTGATTTGTTGGTTAAGCTAACTTGGGAACCATCCCAAGTTTGGGTAAGTTGATTATTTTAATATTTATTAAGTTATTTGGTATTTTTGGGTTGAGGAAGTTATTGGATAGAATTTATATTGAAGTTTTGTTGGGGGAAATGTAAATTTTAGGGTGTTGAGTTAGGGAACACACAGATGTGATTTTGGAGTAATTGTATACTTTTTCATAAGTCAGGTAAGGGGATAAATTACGTCAGTTTTCTTATGAAAATATATTTATTATTTTACAGCATTTAATTTCAGATAAATATGTATATTGTAGAATTATGTTGGAAATAATGTTGTTGATCAAAAATATGATTTTCATATATAATATCAGAAATATGATTTTAGAACAAATTTTATGTTCTGAATATTTCTCCTTTTGTGTGGTATGACATTTACTATGAAAATTATGACGATGAAATATTATGTTTTCCCAGAATATTCATGTAGTACCAGTTTTCAGGAAAAACTCTTTAATAGTACAGAACTATGTTTTAAATATTATGTTAAAATAGTACAAAGATTTCATGATTTAGTATGTTACGATATGCCAGCGTAAGGACCGAGATTTTATATGATATACCGGCGTAAGGGCTGAGGGTTTTATATGATATGTTATGCCGGTGTAATTGCCATGATTTACAAGATACAAAATGTCGGCACAAGGGCCATGAATTTAATATAATATGTTATGCAAGGTTTTATGAAAATATTAACATGATAGCAATTATTATGAAATAGCCATGTAATATTATTTGGAAATATATTATGTCTTATCAGAACCTGGTTGGCTTGGTTTAGGCTTTCACGAAATACGGTATCGTAGCTATATGATCACGATCATGTATATGTTAGTGCTACCACCTGTCGTAAGGGGCAATGGGAGATCTGCAATTGATGTGGTTTTATGGTAGTGTTGGCGTCCCTCTGGTGTCCGGACCAGGAGGGCTAGACCCATCATATTTATAGACTTATATTGATCTAGCATGGTCGGCCAGCCATTGTTAGGTCCCGCCTTCGGACCGCACAACCCAGTTTTGTGGGGGTAAGATATGACATCAGCTAGCTATCCATCCAGGGTGTTATTTCATGTAAAATTTTATGAGATGATTTTTATGTATAGAAACTCAGTATGATATACCATGTTATAAGAAATTATGTTTTTCCCATATATGATACAAACCGTTTTATCAAATATAATTTATGTACTCTTATACGTATAACACGAAAATGCTCATGTTGCCATACTCTGATATTAGTTTATTTCCTTTACTGAGAGGTGTCTCACCCCAGCTATATAAACATTTCAGAGCCCCAAATAGAAGAGCAGATAAAGCTTCATAGCGTTAGAGTTCAACTGTTCTACCTTGTCTGAAGGGTAAGTTATTTTGCTAGGGTCAGATGGATTCTTGGGTTGTGACCCTAGGGCACCTTTTGGTTATTTTGGGATGGGTGTATGTGTAACACCCCGGACCTGCCACGTGGGGCCCGGAGTGTTAAGAGGACGACATGCGTCTCTGATACCATTTACACAACGGATAATAACAAAGCAACCCTGAACATAATATAACAGAGTTCTATAATTATACATCATCAAACTCATTTCGCACATCCACGTTCTCTATAATACAAAACCTGACAAAAATATAAAGAAACATAAAAACTAAAACATAATCGGTTAAGTCTCACTCACAAAACTACCCTGCCCTGAAGCTACCTAAGCTCGATCATGTGGATAACCTGAAAAGATTTAACATATGACGGGGTGAGACACCTCTCAGTAAGGAAGAAATAGTTTATAATAGTGTGTGGCTGAAGTGTTTATAATACAATTAAAATATCCATCTAAAGTGTACACAAAGTCCACAAGTAATCCAGATGCCATACCCATAATCACCCAAGATCAACGTCATTATCGTCCATTCGCATATTCACAACCATCAGTATTTTATTGTTAATTTTCGAGAATAGGGAAATCTACCTGCCCATACAAGTAGGTTTCCTCTGTTCTAGTGCTAACACCAGGGCACTCACCTTTCTCAGTAAGCCCTCGGGTTATGTATCTAGGTAAAGACATCGAGAATAGGGAAGATCACCCGCCCATACAAGTGGCTTCCCTCTACTTTGGTATCCATAAATAATTACTAGAGTACTCGCCTTCCTCAGCAAGCTCTCGGGTGGAATAATATACTTTACCCAAAATACTTAATTAATTAAAAGTCGTATACAGCTAACACAATCGCTTCACGGAATTTCATAAATACACCCATATCATAATTTATCAATACAGGATCCACACAACATATATGTTCACATAAGACTGGTCCACACAAGACTAATCAACCCATAGCATAAATGTCCACACAGGATTGGTCCACACAGGACTAATCAAATCACGCAAATTATATGGTCCACATAGGACAAAACAAATCACACAGGTTACAAAACATCCACTCCGTTCATAGTAAATAGGTAAACAACATCCTCATACCACTGTCAATGTTTACCTCCCAATATAAACATCCATATAACGACCTCCTCATACCACTGCCAACGTTATATGACGGTTATACCAAGTATGATATAACGACCTCCTCATACCACTGCCAATGCTATATCATAATTTACATGAACCACATTCCAAATCAATATCAACCAAACAATCAACATATCCACAATTCTACCACAATATACATCACATCAGTATCTGCAAACAATCAGTATATTCAACCAGACAGACTTCATAGCCAAACAAAATTCGCAATCTCAATAATTCCTCATTCCACATTAATCACAATCATTTAATTATCAAAAATAGTTTTAACCACACAATTTTTCCCAATATAATTTATCTACCTAAAAACATTATTTTCAATACCAGTAAGGTTTAGAAAATTATACCTGTATGTATATAAAAATTCATACTCGAAACTAGTAGTTAAAATTATGAAAAAGCCATTATAAAATATTTCCCCTTACCTGCTCCTTGAAATTCGACCCAAAACCAACCAAAACGAGACCCTGAAATCCAAAATTCCAAGTTCCCCAAATCTTAGTATAATACTCCTATAATACTTCCTAAGCTCCAAAGGACAATATTTGTTAAAGAAATTTCAAAATAACTCACTTACCTTGGTTTTGGGATATTTCCCAAACTACTCAAATCAAAGATCTACTTCGCCTATATTGCAGAGAATCTTCCTAGGAGTCTCGTGGTAGCTTCTGATCGTCGAACCAAGTTGAATCCAGCCCGGAATCGAAGAGAGAAGGTAGTATGGCCGAAAGTTTTAGAGAGAGAAGGAGAACATGCAAAATTTTCGCGCTAGAATGAAAAGAATCCACTATTTTATACACAAGGATTCGTCGACGAGACACGTTGATTCGTCAACGAGTCCTAGTACACAGTTCGTTGACGAGATAGCTAACTCATCGACGAATTTCAGTCAGGGAAAAAACCCCTCTTCGTAATTCCTCGTTGATGAGACACGTTGATTCATCGACGAGTTAAGAAGAACATTCGTCAACGAGACTAGTCTATTCGTCGACGAATGTTTGATGCCACCTTTTTCGAATTTATTATTCCTTCCCTTCTAACTTCCTTATTATTTCAATTTATTTAAAATTTTTCGGGTTGTTACAGTATGTATGTAACAGTTGTAGTAGAACTCTGGTATTGTGTTGGTTGATTGATTTGATATGTATATGATTTTACGTGTTCCGCTGTTTAGGTATCCGTATTATATTTTAGGTATATCCCTAGTACCCATGAGTTCAAGTTGGATATGATTTGTCAAAATTATTATATTAGAAAATACTGTGAAAAAAAATTATTATTATGGTAAAATAGGCACGTCGTTACCACTTTAGTCTTTGTATCATTATTAGGGCTAGGTTTATTAATTAGGTGTATTCAATTATGTAATGTTTTTGGATTGCTTGTGTGCAGTAACTCTCTCATTGCAATTGAATCTTTCCCTCTCTTTCTCTCTTTGCATTGGATCATGAATGTTATCACCGTGGTCTTTTAGAATCAAATAATTTTTTTGTTCTTCAACTCTATTGGTTTTCATTATTGTATTATTTTAAATGATAAAAAAATATTTTCTACCATGTATTGTTAAATTTGAATGAGAATCAAGTCGTAAAAATTAATTGATCCAAAAATAAAGTAAAATTTAAAATTAAATGCAGTCATAAACTTTTACAAACAAAGGATTTTTGACAATTTAAAAAATTTAGATTAATAATTTTTAAAACCACAATGATTCAAGAATAAAAACATGGGAATGCAAATTGTTGTTTGAGGCTTGCCTTTTCTCAAGTAGTGTTTGGTACGCACGATGAGCTGACTGCCTTCTCTCAAGTAGTGTTCAGCACACACCATATCACTCATCATCAGCCATTAGGTATACCCAACTGCAAGCCATTCCAAACAGCAGGGGTACTATATAATTATTTTTAAACATATTTTAAATTTAAAATATTAATATTTTTTAATTAATAGTTTTATTAATAATTATTATTGATAATTAAAATTTAAATTTTTTTATTAAAATTATATAAGATTATTATTTTAAATTAATAATGATCTTGTCATTAATGTATATTTATAACGTATTGCTATCATACTAAGTTAATATAAACAATATTGTTAATTAAATTTAAAATTTTAATTTATTAAATGTAAATTTAAATTAATGAATACTTCTTGTTCAATTCAGAATTGAATTATAATAATTAATATGTAAATTTATAAATGCTTCTTTTTATTAATTTTAGAATTTAATTATATTTATTAACAATTAATAGATTATAATTTATAATAAAATAATAAATGATGAATTTTTAGTTAAAAATTAATTGATAATTATGTTAACTATTATTTAATTAATAATTATTTTAACTGTTCTTTTTAATTAATATTTAAATATTTTTATTAAGTAAAAATAATATAATACTTTTTAATTAAAAATAATTTTGTTCTTAATTTATATTTACAACATATGATTATTATATTAATTTATATTAAAATAATATTATTAATTAAATTAATTTTTAAATTTTTTAATATTAAAATTCAATTTCAAAAAATTTGTTTTAAAATACTTTTTTTAAAAAAATATTCATTTTAAATGATAAGTAATATATATATACTTTTTAAGTGCTCGGGGGCTTAATCCTAAGACGTCTACGTGTACGTGATTGTCGTACTTTGCCTCGTTCGAAAACTCACAGCTCGCAAGCTCCAGTTTTCTAAATTACTGTCTAGGTCTCTCCGCTCTGACAGATCTAAGCTTCGGCCATGGCTACGATTCAGAGCGTCAAGGCACGGCAGATCTTTGATAGCCGTGGTAATCCGACGGTCGAGGTTTGATTCCGTGCTACTCCTTCTCCTCCTCCTCTCTCCTCTGGCAAGCACAGATCTGTCGATCTTCTCTGTAGTTTCCATATTTTTATTGGAAATGACTTTGTTGTATACTCTGTTTGTATTAGAACCGTTTTTCATTTGTTAAACTCTGTCATTGATCTGGTGGTGAAGGCTATATTTGTTTTTTTTTTTCTTTTGCCCAAGCTGGATTGTCCAGCTGAGTGGAATCAGCGGTTCGATTCTTCTCTCGTTGAGTAGCTGACTTGGTTGAATCATTCTTGTAGTGTGCGAATAATTGTTCTTTATTTTCTTTGATGAATGAGTTTATTTTTCTTCATTAAAAAATAATAAAATGACGTGATTTTAGTTACGAGCTTTGGTTTATGTTGAGTTATGACTCATATTTAAAGAGTTCATCCACTTGAAGTTTGGTATAAATGGGATGTTAGGAACCTATGAGCATTCAGATTAAAGTGACACCAAAGATTTAACGTGGTTCGGTCAATATCGACTTACGTCCATAGTGCACACACCAAATTTTCACTCTCGTCGGAAAAATTATAATTCTCTCTCTCTTTCCCTCTCTTCCTACCTTCTTCCTCTCTGCCCTCTCTGAGCTTCTCACTATTGTGTCATTCCTCAACCCTCTATTCATAGCGCTGGTCTTCCAATCACTATTTAATTACAATTTAAATATAATCAATCAAAAATATGGGAAGTTACAATCATGAGATAAATAGATATAAATTGCACCGTGTGAGATTAATATCACCGCGTTTTCCAACTCAACTCCTCCTGGCTATCTCTTGGCTTCAGCTATAACAATCTCATTATCAAACGTTATCCTGACTGAGGCGAGTTGATCAGACAACTCATTGAAATTATTCAAATGTCTGCTGAAACTTTCACCTGCAGACATGCACATCGTAAATAGTCTTTTCATGAGATGTACCTTATTTGCGGCTGAAGACTGCTCGTACATATTAGAGAGCACATCCATCAGAGATTTGATGGATATTATATGCTTGATATTGAACACCACAGATTTCGACAACGTCATTCTGATGGCTCCGAATGCTTTTCGATCAAGCAACTCCCACTCGTCCTCGTTCATGGATGCTGGCTTACCCTTCAACGGTAAGTGCAATTCCTTCCCAAACAAATAATTTTCTATCTGCATCTTCCAGAAACCGAAATTGTTGCCATTGAACATTTCGATTTTTGAGTTATTTTCATTCGACATCTCGATTCGCTAATCTAGAGATGGAATTAGCTCAAATGGATAGCGCGGTTGGATCCGAAACGATCGAAAACCCTAGAAATGGTTCAAATCGCTCGGAAAACAGATCCAAAACGACTCCGAAAAGCTCAGTCAAAGTTTGGTTAAACTTGTTAACGTGGCAAGCTGACGTGGCACCTGCTGATGTGACTGTGGGGTCCATCCGCTGACGTGGCAATGTGGGGCCCACTAATGACGTGGAGATGGTGGGCCCCCTATTGACGTGGTAGTGACCTGCTGACGTGGCCCTGCTAGCGTGGCAGCTGACTCAGCGACGCTAACGTGGTCGGTTCTGAGACAGGAGATTGGATCCGGGTCTCGCGGACCGGGTCTTGGGTTGATCCAGTTTGAGTCAGCGTCCGGGTCGGGTCGGGTTCCGTTTAGGTCGGGTCGAGGCTAATAGGGCGAGGACGATGCATGCGGCGCGTGAGGGAGTTGGTCACCGGAGCGTGACCAGCGCATAGTGAGGTGTCTTGCTCCGGCAAGGCACAAGAGGGCGCGTGAGCCTTCGTTTGAACTCCGTTTGAGCTCCGGCTTACACGGTTCTCTTCGTCTCAGCGAGCTGAATGCGATAGTGGCCTCAAAACGTAGTTTTGATTCACTGGACAGAGCTCTGATTTCGGGATCACTTCCGATCTGGCTTTTCTGCTCCAACCGGGCTCTAGTACCACTTGTTAGGAACCTGTGAGCATCTAGATTAAAGTGACACCAAAGATTTAACGTGGTTCGGTCAATAACGACCTACGTTCATGGAGCACACACCAAATATTCATTATCACCGGAAAAATTACAATTCTCTCTCTCTCTCTCTTCCTCCCTTCTTCCTCTCTGCTCTCTTTGAGCTTCTCACTCTATTTGTGTCATTCCTCAGCCCTCTATTTATAGGGCTAATATTCCAATCACAATTTAATTACAATTTAAACATAATGAATCAAAACATGGGAAGTTACAATCATGAGATTAATTTCACCGCGTGAGATTAATTGCAATACGTTTTCCAACTCAGCTCCATGAATGGACCACTTCTCCAACTCAGCTCCAGCTCTTGGCTGTCTTCTGGCTCCAGCTCTAACAATTATTATTATAGCTGGAGCCAAGAGATAGCCAGGAGGAGCTAAGTTGGAAAACGCGGTGAAATTAATCTCATGCGGTGCAATTTATATCTATTTACCTCATGATTGTAACTTCCCATATTTTTGATTGATTATGTTTAAATTGTAATTAAATAGTGATTGGAAGATCCACCCTATAAATAGAGGGTTGAGGAATGACACAATAGTGAGAAGCTTAGAGAGAGTAGAGAGGAAGAAGGGAGGGAGAGAGAGAGAGAATTGTAATTTTTCCGGCGATAGTGAATATTTGGTGTGTGCTCCGTGGACGTAGGTCGATATTGACCGAACCACATTAAATCTTTGGTGTCACTTTAATCTGGATGCTCACAGGTTCCTAACAAGTGGTATCAGAGCCCGGTTGGAGTAGGAAAGCCAAATTGGAAGTGGTCCCGAAATTAGAGCTCTGTCCAGTGGATCGAAACCAAGTTTTGAGGCCACTATCGCATTCAGCTCGCCGAGACGAAGAGAACAATGCAAGCCGGAGCTCGAACGGAGTTCAGAAGAAGGCTCACTCGCCTTGCCGGAGTAAGACGCCTCGCCACACGCCAATAACCAGCTCCCTCACGCGTCATCCTCGCCCGGTCAGCTTCGACCTAACCCAGACGGAACCCGACCCGACCCGGACGCTGACTCAGACCAGATCATCCCAAGACCCGGTCTGCGAGACCCGGAACCGACCTGTCATCTCAGAACCGGCCACATCACTGCCGCTAAGTCAGCTGCCACGCTAGCGGCTGAGTGCCACCTCAGCCGGAGGTGCCACGTCAGCAGATCACTGCCATGCTAGCAGGTGGGCCCCACCACTGCCACATCATCAGTGGGCCCCACATTGCCACTTCAGCAAATGGACCCCACTGTCACGTCAGCTGCCATGTCAACAGGTGCCACTTCAGCAAGTTTGACCAAACTTTGATTGAGCTTTTCGGAGCCGTTTTGGGTCCGTTTTTCGAGCGACTTGAACCATTTTCGTTTCGGATCCAACTGCACTATCCATTTTAGCTAATTCAATCTCTAGATTAGCGAATCAAGATGTCGAATGAAAAGAGCTCAAAAATCAAAATGTTTAATGACAACAATTTTGGTTTCTGGAAGATGTAGATAGAAAATTATTTGTTTGGGAAGGATTTGCACTTACCGTTGAAGGGTAAGCCAGCATCCATGAACGAGGACGAGTGGGAGTTGCTTGATCGAAAAGCACTCGAAGCCGTCAAAATAACGTTGTCGAAATCTATAGCGTTCAATATCAAGCATATAACATCCACCAAATCTCTTATGGATGCGCTCACTAATATGTACGAGCAGCCTTCAGTCGCAAATAAGGTACATCTCATGAAAAGACTATTTACGATGTGCATGTTTGCAGGTGAAAGTTTCAGCAGACATTTGAATAATTTCAATGAGTTGTCTGATCAACTCACCTTAGTGGGGATAACTTTTAATAATGAGATTCGGGCCCTACTGATTCTCAGTCAGTTGCCTGAAAGTTGGAATGATGTCGTTACTGCCATCACTAGCTTCGCAGGAAAATCGAAACTTGTATACAATGAAGTCGTCAGCATGATTTTGACGGAGGAAATCAGAATGCAGTCGAACCATGACTCCACTTCTAGTTCAACCTTGATCATGGAGAGTCGAGGCAGAGGAAATAGGCATAGACAATCAAACAACTGCGACAAATCTAGGCCCAGGCGGTCTAAATCCAGAAATCCCAAAGGTACGCAAGACACAGGTTCCCAGAGCACAAAAGTTATTGAGTGCTGGAACCATGGAAAAACTGGTCATTACAAGAACCAGTGCAGGAGTCAGAAGAAAGAATATGAAACGAGGGCAAAGACAGAAGCAAATATTGCTTCCGAAAATGATGAGATGTTGATATGCTCTTTGGAGAGCAAGCAAGAGTCTTGGGTCTTAGACTCTGGAGCCTCATTTCATGCCACATGCTGCAGAGATTGCCTAGAAGAGTACACACCAAGTAATTTTGATAAGGTGTACCTTAGCAATGATCAACCTTGCGACGTAATCGGCAAGGGAGTTGTGAAGATCAATATAAACAGGTCAGTATGGAAGCTGAAGGATGTCAGACATATTTCAAACTTGAGAAAGAATTTGATCTCGGTTGGTCAGCTGGCAAATGAGGGATACACGACGAAATTCATTGGCGATGAATGAAAAGTTTCAAAGGGTGTATTAACGATTGCGCGAGGTAAGAAAATCAGTACACTTTTTCTAACCTCCAATGTCTCCATGTCTATTTCAGTATAGATTGACATGTGTGAGGATTATATAGTCGAGAAACATAAGAGGGTTAGTTTCTAGATAAACACCCATGCCCCAAAGAAGAAGAGACTAGAACTAGTCCATTCAGAATATGTCTGGACACAACAGCAGAATGTCGAGAATTCTTAGGTGGAGGAACCAGTGGAGCAGATTGTCGCACCACCATCTCCTACTTCAGTTCTAGAGTTTAGGAGATCTACTCGGTCTCATGTACCAAACAGAAGGTATATTGATTACTTATTCCTACAGATGGAGGAGAGCCCGAATGCTATGATAAAGCATGTCAGGTGGCAAATACGAGCAAGTGGGAGCTTGCGATGAAGGATGAGATGAAGTCGCTCACCTCCAACAGAACGTGGAAGTTGCCCAAAGGCCTTCACAACAAGTGAGTGTATAGAATTGAAGAGGAGCATGACAACTCTAGAAGATACAAGCCTCAGTTGGTAGTCAAAGACTTTGAACAGAAGGAAGGGATTGACTACACCGGCATCTTTACACCAGTTGTGAAGCTGACAGCCATCAGATTGGCCCGCAGGAATCGAGCAGATAGGAAGGTGGTGACTACAGAGAAACTGAAGTTGTGTTCGACTACAGAGAAACTGAAGTTGTGTTCAACTTCAGTTGGTCTTCATGCTTGAAGACATATGTTTTGAGCACATCATTTATTCATGATACTGGTTGAGGAGGCGTCTCTATCTCCAAGTGGGAGATTGTTAGAGCTGGAGCCAGAAGACAACCAGGAGCTAGAGTTAAGTTGGAGAAGCGGTCCATTCATGGAGTTGAGTTGGAAAATGTGTTGCAATTAATCTCATGCGGTGAAATTAATCCCATGATTGTAACTTCCCATGTCTTGATTCATTATGTTTAAATTGTGATTGGAATATTAGCCCTATAAATAGAGGGTTGAGGAATGACACGAATAGAGTGAGAAGCTCAAAGAGAGCAGAGAGGAAGAGAGAGAAAGAGAGAGAGAGAGAAAGAGTGAATTGTAATTTTTCCGGCGATAGTGAATATTTGGTGTGTGCTCCATGGACGTAAGTCGTTATTGACCGAACCACGTTAAATCTTTGGTGTCGCTTTAATCTGAATGCTCACAGGTTCCTAACATGGGAGGGCTCAGGGCTCATTTGTCTACTTAGACTAGGCCCAGCATGGTGCATTTGGGGGGGGGGGGGGTGAAGAAGGGCTTTGGTATGGGATAGTATGTTTGAGTCCGGCACAATGTAATTGTATTATTATATAAGAGTATTTTAGGATTTTCATATGAGACTATATATACCTATTGTGCCAGGGTTGAAATCTTAAGTTTTTGTTTGATAGTAAAAAATTGTATAACGACTTATGTTGTAGGGATATTGTCGAATCATGTAAATTTGTTGTTGTTCTTTTTTTTCTTTTTGATTTTTTCTATTTTCTGTATTTGTTATGTGTGTGCGCATAACCTTAGGGTGTGATTTCACTTTAGTTTGTTTGTTTTTTCCATCAAACAGTGCAATATTCAATTATAAAGCTTCTTGTGTGTGGTGGGTGCGCTTCTGTATGTAGGGTTTGGGAAGGAGGGAGTCATGGTTATATAGTCATAGATCACAGTTAGGTAGCCATTGATTCCTTGAAATACAGTATGTGAGTTAGTCTTATTCAAAATTTTGATGCCAAAATTTTGATGCCTTTTGGTTGATATGTGGGATTTTGTAGGTGGATATTACGTTAACAGATGGGAATGTGGCCAGAGCTGCAGTACCAAGTGGTGCATCCACTGGTAAGATCATTGGTTACATAATTTGGCGTTCAGTTTTTCCAACTTTATTGTTTGTCGAATTAAGAAGACAACCAAAAGATGGTTTTATTTAGGGTTCCTTTGGAGAGGAAAGGAAAATATCAAAGAATCTGCCTTCCCTTGTTTGTTAGTTCAGGAAAATGAGAGAAGAAAATATCTAACAAATAAATTAATTTCTTTATTTTACATGCCATTATCCTCTGATTTTACTTAATTTGGTTAATAATTGAATAAATTTTCTTCCTTGATTATATTTGAGATAGAGAATACGATAAATTGATTTTCGTCTTGTTTTCTTTTTCTCTCACAAAATCCTTAATCCAAACAAAGTTTTAGGTTTGATTACTGTTGGAAAACAGATTGTGTTTTCTATTTTTTCAGATTTATAGAAAATGACGAAATATCTTCTTGTTTTCTAGCATTTATATGGGAAACTTAAAAAACAATCCAGAAGATGTTTTCCCATTGTTTAATGCAAATGTTGGTAAACTAGAAAATGAAGCAGCAATTTTTGTAATTATTTTGAAAATTAAAGTGGAAAATGAACAATATTGCCATCAAGTGAACATGCCACAAAATTTTTTGAGTTGTTACTATGTATTTTACCAATAGGAAGAATGGAAGATGAAAATCACTTCGTCGTAGAATTGACATATTAATGGTAATGAAGGGCTTCTTAGGTGTAACTCATCTGTACTTCAAATCAACAAAATCAAGTCTTTCATTGCAAAGATTTGTTCTTGGCATGAAAATGCCATTTATAGAAGTTAATAAATAAGTTTTGACCCTAATCCATCGATTAATCTTCTAACTAACCACAAAACGATGCCAGTTTACATTTTTGTTTTTGTCATTCTGAAATTTCTTGTATTGAATAAAATTAATATTTTTAAAAAATTGGATATCAAACTAAGCCATCTTATAGTCTATCACAAAAGGTATAATAATTTAAGGAACTTTCGAGAATGTAGATGTTGTGAGAATTTGAAATTAAAATTAAAATAATAAATTTTACCCTTTATTTTTGTAATAGTATATATTTGCTATATTTTGTGGAAGAATAGATATAAGTAAATAAATAAAACAAAATTACAAAAAAAATGTAAAAATGCTTTTGTTTGTACTTCTAATTTTTTAGCATAAAAATTCTACAACATGCAAATAAAAAGTCTCAAAATAATTTTGTATTGTGGTTACTTGATGGAGTATGAGTATTTTATTTTTAAATTTCAGTTGTTTTATTTTCCTGCCAGTAAACAAAATTTGAAATGAAAAAGTATAAAAATTTTGTAAAATGATGTTAGTACTATAATGAAATAATGGTTTTCAATAGGAAAAAGCAATTTGACAAGAAGTTGAAAAATGGGGGGGTTCTACTTGCAAAAACTAAAACAATATAGTTTAAAATGTGAAGAAGCAAATTGCAACAAGTAGGAAGGTTATGGTGATAAATGAAAAAAATAGAGCATTGGGGACTAAAATGATCGCACCGTCAAACACTGAGGGTGTCATATGTGCTTTTAGCCAAATTTATCATTGTCAAATTTACTTCCTCCCATCATACTTTGTTTGCAACATGTTTATTGTCCCTGTTGACAAAATTCTTATTGTCCTTGTAAATATCACTTTCATTATTTTGCTTGGAACCTGAGTGTGAGTACTAAAATAGATTTTTAAGTTAATTGAATGCATCTTCCCCCTGCCCCCCCTTTTCAGGAATTTATGAAGCCCTTGAACTTAGAGATGGAGGATCAGACTACCTTGGAAAAGGTGTTCTCAAGGTCAGTTATAGCATTGTGATGTGTTCTCCCACATTCTGAGATCCTTTATTCTGATATCTTCTTTCTGTTTCTATGCATTTATAGGCTGTTGAAAATGTCAACACGGTTATTGGGCCTGCGTTAGTCGGCAAGGTTTGCTGCATATAGTTACTTCCTCTCAATAAGTTTATCTTCTCTGTGGTTCAAGTTTCATAAATTTGGCCATTATCCTAAGTATTTGTTCTGCATTGCATGGCATAGAGTCTGAGTTTAACTTGCCTTAATTTAAATTGATTATCAAAGTTCTTGAGGGTATGGATAATCCTCCATGATTAATAATATAACAATGCCCATCTTACTTTAACCACCCCCCTCCCCACCCCAACCACCACTTTTTAAATATTTATTACTGATTGATAGTAGATTGCAATTTTCATATTGCTTTATACAGGATCCAACTGAACAGGTTAGCATTGACAACTTTATGGTTCAACAACTTGATGGAACTGTAAATGAGTGGGGTTGGTGTAAACAAAAGGTATTGGCAATTTGCACTGGTTTTGGTGTGTATTGGTTATTACAAAGCATGTTCATCATTGTAGCTATGGCTTTTCAGCTTGGTGCGAATGCCATACTAGCAGTGTCTCTTGCAGTTTGCAAAGCTGGGGCGAGCGTTAAGAAAACCCCCCTTTACAAGGTATGTTATGTATCGATAATTTCTTGTTCTGTTCATTTTGTTTTGACAGATTTCTTTTAAGGTTGGCATGTCAGATGCCATGTTGAAACTGTCATTTTATCAGTGTTCTTGAGACTCCAGATAAATGTTTGTGGCATATTGGATGCTGCAGACATGTGCTTAGGATGTCATATTGTAAGGCAGTGTAGCAAAAAGTACTGATGCCATAAATTACTAGATCATGCAGATTCTTCAGTGTCGGACACGTCCTTTGAAACAAGGCATGAACTTGAGGTCCGTTCTGTGACCTGCTGGGAAAATAAATCTGATAATGTAGTGTCTTTTGGATGCAGCACATTGCTAACCTTGCTGGTAACTGCAAGCTGGTATTGCCCGTTCCTGCTTTCAATGTTATCAACGGTGGATCCCATGCTGGAAACAAACTTGCAATGCAGGCATGCCCTTTGCTACAACCAATTTTTATCTCTTGTATTGATGCTTCTTGATTTCAATTTTCTGAAGTATTTGAGCGTGCAGGAGTTTATGATTCTACCTGTTGGAGCTTCCTCTTTCCGAGATGCCATGAAGATGGGCGTGGAAGTATATCACCATTTGAAGGTGATGTATATTACTTTTATTTAGTTTTTTTCTTGGCATGGCGGATCCCTTGCATGGTTCTATACATTCTTTTAGTGCATTGCTCTCTTAAGGGCATAGAAATGGATAATTCTCCATGAAGAGTTTAAAAATTGTTACATTAAATTTGTTCTAAGAAACTTGCGTGATCTTATCAAATGTGTTTTTATGATCTTAGTAATTTCATCTATAAATTTTGCTTTGCTACAATTTTTGACAATCATAAATCGTTTGATTAGTTGAGTGTGATGTGGGGGCTATTTTCTATCATTGAAACCCAGGATTTGGTATGATTTATCTCACTGCAAAGCCTAAAATCACTGAGGGCATGTGACCCACATGGCAAGATTATTTCTACTCTTTATCCCTTGATATAGGAATTTTTAAGGGTTACTATGGAAAGAGACAACCTGCTGATGGCCCTGTATGTAGGTGCATCTGGTGGATCATTCATGCACGCACCTATGTAAAATTTCTGTCACAAAAATCTTGTGAAAGAAAATCTTGACTTCTGCTCCTGTTACTTATGCTGAATGCACTATTTGATTTCAGGCTGTGATTAAGAAGAAATATGGTCAAGATGCAACAAATGTTGGTGATGAAGGTGGTTTTGCTCCAAATATTCAGGTCAAACATGGCTTTCATGATATCTCTTGTTGCCCAATTTTACCTTGCAATTCAGTTTTCTTTATTTTACTGCTGGTTCACTCATGACAACTTTTTTTTTTCTTTTTTTTCTTTTATGAATTCAGGAGAACAAGGAAGGTCTTGAGTTGCTCAAAACGGCAATTGCTAAAGCTGGTTACACTGACAAAGTAATTCTTTTTAATGGCCCATCTTAATTTCTTTCTGGATACAGCATCCGAGAAGACAACCTGATAGTTTCTTCTTTTCTGAAGGTTGTTATTGGAATGGATGTTGCTGCATCTGAATTTTACGGGTCAGACCTAACATATGACCTGAACTTCAAAGAAGAGGTGAGTTTGTTTTGCATGGCAGCTCCTGTTAATTGCTATGTTTGCAGAAGCCAAAAGAAGAAGAAAAAATCAATAACAAATTTCAGACTAGGTCACAATGGACCAGACAAATTGGAACGAAACCCTATGAGGATAAATTCTGATTCCAAGATGTGTCCTGTGCACACATTGATGGCAGATCCTTGAAACAAGCGGTAACAGTACATTTGCTAAGGTCATTGAAAGGATAAAAAGTTATTACTTGTTTCTCACAATCTCAGCCATCCCACAATAAACGTTTATTAGGGAGATCTTGGATTTATTAGGATGGTTCAAGCTTTAGCTATGTGAGGTGCTTTTATATGACACAACTGGGAGGCCTATTGGGCTAGAGCAGATAATATGTCACAAGAGTTGAGCAGATGTCGGTGCATTTGATATTTAAGCCATCCTGGGGGTACTGTGGATCCTACACAAAGGGGTTCTACACATAGGTGTGGGCCACTTTAACGAAGGCATTAGATCAGATGTGAGAGTGCCATGATTTCACATTAGATATGTACTAGGGAGATCATGGATTTATTATATGGTTTAGGCCTCAACTTTGTGAGATGCCTTTTATAGGATATTAAATTGTGAGGCCTTTTAGGCTACAGCAGACAACCTCACTTGAGTTGGGGCCTGGGCCAAGACCGTTAATGCGAATAAAAAGTTCAATGATCAATTATTCAGTTAGAATCAGACCTATTGACAGTATGCTAAACTTGAAGAATTAGGGTTTGAAATTTTGTTTTGCCTTTTGAGTAGAAAATAAAATAAAATAAATTAATGAAAATTATTGTTGTTACAACTTGCAATGATGATGTGAATGAATAAAGAACGTTACTGTATCTCAGTTTTCTGGCCTGGGTTAGATTGACTGAATCTCGGAATGATTAAAAGTAGGACTATATTGCCTGGCTTGCAGGGTTAGGTTGGTTTTCTTGAATTTTCTGAGCATTAGATGAATGGTTTAGAGGTTTCTGTTATATTTATTTAGCTTAGGCTGGTGGTCAATTATTTCTGATGCTTTGATTGTGCAGAACAACGATGGCTCGCAAAAGATTTCAGGAGATGCTCTTAAAGATCTTTACAAGTCATTTGTGACCGAGTACCCTATTGTATCAATTGAAGATCCATTTGACCAAGATGACTGGGAGCATTATGCCAAGCTAACCAGTGAAATTGGAGATAGAGTACAGATTGTGGGAGATGATCTATTGGTCACCAATCCCAAGGTTAGCATGGTTGATTTTATTTTTCTGCTGTCGTTTATTAGAATGATGTTTCTGGATTTGTGTTGGGAAATGCTTGTCAATTGCATATGCTGTATGACTGGTGCCACATGAAATTCTCATTGCAGAGGGTTGAGAAAGCAATCAATGAAAAAACATGCAATGCACTTCTCCTCAAGGTATTGCTGAAATATTTTGTTTGAAGCTTTGTATCCATGTGAGTGAGAAATACAACTGAACGACTGGCATTTTGTGAACAGGTTAATCAAATTGGTTCCGTAACCGAGAGTATTGAAGCTGTAAAGATGTCCAAGCGAGCTGGGTGGGGTGTAATGGCTAGCCACCGCAGGTATGGAAATCAATCCTGATCTGCTGCATACATTAACTCAATTTAAATTTTTGTTATTTTTGATTGAATTCCAAGCCGCCGATATGTTTCATGTCTTTGTTTGCAGTGGGGAGACAGAGGACACTTTTATTGCCGATCTCTCTGTTGGTTTGGCTACGGTAAGCATATATATATATATGTATACTGTGAATCTGTGACTGCTATATCATTAGAAATTATCATTTCAAACTTGGCTCATTCAAATTTTCTTTAAACCAGGGCCAAATTAAGACAGGGGCTCCATGCAGATCTGAGCGTCTTGCAAAGTATAATCAGGTTAGCGGACTGGATTGTGTGCTTTCTGAAACTTGAGATTTTAAAGAAATCTTGCAGCTTGTGTACCGTGGAGTAGGTCATGAAATTTGGTCTCCCCCTTTGTTTCTGGTTGCAGCTTCTGCGGATTGAAGAGGAGCTTGGCTCGGAAGCAGTATATGCAGGATCACAGTTCCGCAGGCCTGTTGAACCCTATTAGATCTGGGAAATTTGAATCAAACAAATTTCATGGTTGAGCGGTTAAATTAATTTGCAGCAAATAAATTTGTACATCCAATGGGTCAAACTCATGTGATCCAAGATGTTAATAATCTTCACAGAAGTTCTTTTCTCCCACTTTTCACAGCTAGGTTGAGCTGTTCTTTTTTATTTTTTTTAGGGTAGAGCATGTTTTTTTACATTGAACTCCAAATTGAGCTGATTTTTTTCAATTGGAGTCTTATTTTTATGGTTGATAATTTAAGGCGGTTTGATATCACTGTCAAAAATTATGAAAATAAAGTTAGAAAAAAAATAAAAATAAAAAATAGAAAATATAAATCAACTTGTTTGGTTATTTGTAAAGTAAAAATAAATTAAAATTTTATTTAAAAATGCTCATTTAGTCTTTACATCGAATAATATTTTAAAAATATGATTAAAATAATAAAATTATAAAATAATCTAAAATTTAAATATATTACAACAAATATAAAATTTGTTATGATTGTTTTACTTAATTGTTATGTTTCAAAAATATACTTTATAATAACAATCTTATTACAAATGACAATTGAAAAATGGTAAAAATATTTTGTAATTGGCTATTGTTATTTTCAAATTTTTTTTTGAAATTTATATATATTTATTTTAATTAAATTAAAAATTTTATGAATATTTTATTTTAATTTTAATTAAGAAGTGTGCATAAAGTGAATGATTTAATTTTTTAAAAATTATTTATAGATATTAAAATTTTTTGCAATAGATTGTTAAAACAATTGAAAATTATTTAATTTTTTCACGAACAATTGAAAATTGATAACAAAAGTAAGAAATCAATTACAAACAAACTTGTCTTTTAATAATTTGTTTCTTCATTGTATAGAAATAAAAATGCAAAATAGAAAATAATAAATTAATAATGACACTGCTGTGGAAATTCAATGCACAGCGAAATAACACGATCTAATGACGCAGCATTTAACAATGAATAATATGAAAATAACATAATCAAGCAGATTATATACAAACAAAAACAAAGACAAAAATTACATGGTTCGGTAATGCCTACATTCATGGGAGCAATCAACAATGGTTTCTTACTATCTTGTGTTAAAGGCACGAACAACATAACAAATAGAACATATACAATGTATATATAAAGGTTTCCCGAAGGCTTTCCCTTTAAACTCCAACCAACTTAACGTCCCAATTCAAATTTGAAAATCTATGTTGGGTTCTCGAACCAAACGATCAACGATTTGCAAACATATCGTTGACAGTTTAATACCGAGAGCAAAACTTCTCTGAATTCTAGACCAAATTGTCAACGGATATAAAACAATCGTCGACGGTTTCCTCAATAAACACCAGCATACTGTTTTTCACTATATTTTCACTTTGTGCATGCCTTCTACTCACAATATGACCCACATATCACAACAATCTCCACTTTGACGAATACACGCCCCTTAGAAGAAAACTAAAAACATAAAACCTGCTGCTCCACCTTGGGACAATAGGTTGGGATGTCTCCCTTCTAGCAACTGGAGACATTCAGTAAGTCCAAGCAATGTCCAAACTTATCCGTGGTAATCGGCTTCGTCAATATATCCCACTGCGTTTAGAAGTGTGAACTTTCTCAAGCAAAAGTTCACCTGAAGAAATCAACTCCCGAATCTTGTGGAATCTTATATCTATATGTTTGGTTCTTGCATGTTGCACTTGATTCTTCGCCAAATAGATGACAATTTGACTGTCACAACGCAACTCAACTCCACCTTGCCACATGCCCAGCTCCTTGACTAAACCAGTAAGCCACAATGCTTCCTTAACAGCTTCGACGACTGTCAGATACTCCGACTAAGTTGTTGATAATGCTACCAAAGATTGTACCATGGACCTCCAACAAATAGGTCATCTTGTAAGGATAAACACATACCCTATTGTAAATCTCATGTCATCAAGATTTCCTGCATAATTTGTATCAACAAATCCGACAACTAATGGATTACTCTATTGCGTGCTGAACATGATGTCATAGTGAGAAGTACTTCGTGAGTATCTTGTTGACCTTATAGGTCATACCCGGTTATGATAATGATAAATACTCTTGGTATTTGATGACTTTCAAGTTTGTGTGCAGGATCATACTAAGTTGGATCATATTGATAGCATGCAACAACTTGAAGAAAAATGAAGACCCCGACACATTTATTATTTGTTATAATATTATTGGGTTTGTAATAATTTCATTTCAAATGGGTCTGTAATAATCTGCATATTATGTATATAGGACTATAAGTTTAAGACCTTAGAATGACCTTAAGGAGTTCGGTCAACCAACGCCAAGTTTTTGGGCTTAGTTAAGAAGCTCAAAAAGACCTTAGAAACGACCATAGGTCCCTTCACTTTGATGCATAATAATCACGACCAAAATCACATAAGAGAAGCAAGTTCGATCGACCGAACCAACCCAGTTTAAATATACTAGTCGACCAAACCGCTGGGGAGGTCAACATGTTGACCATGATACGGTCGACCGAACCATTTTTAATTTCACCAAATTGGCTGACCGAATCCCCACATGGGAAACCCTAACGCTATGGTCGATCGGCTAAACCAGTTCATTTTCATGCTGTTCAACCGAAGTTGGGAATACGGTTAACCGAACAAGTTTGGGTCAACCGAATCGCAGACACTTTGGAATCGCCCTAAGTATAGTCGACCATATATTTAGTTAAAAAATGAGCTGGTCGACTGAACCACCCAAAGTGATCGACCGAACCTTAAGTACGGTCGATTGAACCTCTCGGGTTGGTCCAAATTTTACCACAGTTAAGAGCGGTTAAACATGATTAATTTTCTTAAACATAATTAAAACATTTTTCAAAATTACTAGTGTTTCCTCAATGACTAATATTTCCCCTTGTCTATATATATACATTCATTTGTCCTGATTAAAGGGGGATTAGTAAAAGATCATTAAGCAAAAACTCTCTAAATTTTTCAATCCTATTTTGCTCATACTACTCCCATATACTCTCCTACTTCATATTTCTTGATTATTCAAGCCTAGAGAGAATGTTTAAATTATTTGTGCTCCATTTTAAATAGCCCTTAACTCTCATTTGAAATTTGTATTGATTGATTTTTATCTTGAGAGTGAGGCTAAAGTTTTTCCCACTGATTTGAATAAATAAATCTTGTGTGGGAAAACTCATTGGCTTTAGGGTCTTTGCATTGATATTTCAAGATTCCTTAAGTAATATTTTTATGTGCAAAATATTTTTCACAAGTTTGATTTCAAACAACTCTTGTGCTTGCTACATTGAGAAAATATTTTTTTGAGTTTGTTTGAATATTATTGCTAGCATCTTTGAAACCCTAATCTGACATTGAGATTTAGTATAGTTTCAAAGAATAGCTTTTTGAACACTCTTGTGCATATTTGAGTTTTCCCACTAATTTGAATAAATAAATCTTGTGTGGGAAAACTCATTGGCTTTAGGGTCTTTGCATTGATATTTCAAGATTCCTTAAGCAATATTTTTATGTGCAAAATATTTTTTACAAACTTGATTTCAAACAACTCTAGTGCTTGCTACATTGAGAAAATATTTTTTGAGTTTGTTTGAATATTATTACTAACATCTTTGAAACCCTTATCTGACATTGAAATTTAGTATATCTTGTTTCAAAGAATAGCTTGTTTGAACACTCTTGTGCATATTTGAGATTATACATTATACTGAGTGTTGTTTGCACATATACACCATTAAGCTTATAGTTCATATCTGTTTGAGGTGCATTAATTAGTGCTTGTACTTAGTGGTACATATCAGATTGTGTAAGAAGCATTTGGTTGTATGCAAATTTTTACATCTGTTGTATTCCAGGCATGGGCCTGAAGAGGGAGACTAGCCCTATTGAATAGTCCTAGATGACTTAGACCTTGTTAGGAAAGTTAGGTGCACCATCCTGGTAAAGGTGTGTTTGTAGGTTGAGGTTAACCCTGTGAATTGACCTAGTTGTAATAAGTGTCGCTCCACCCGTTAAATAAGCATTAGTGGAATCCTTGAGCTTGCGAGCTAGAGGCGGGGACGTAGGCACAATTGGCCGAACCCCGATAACATATCATGTGTGCACTGTTTATATTTTCACAATTTATATTCCTGCACGTGTATGTTATAGTGTGAATGATGTGTATGATTTAATTTTCGTATCTTACATTTATCTACACATTTGGGTTTATGTGTATATAGACAGACCCTAGGTTGAGTATTATTGTTGTTAGATTAGTTGAACCTAGGAAGAATTTTTTAAATACCCAATTCACCCCCCTCTTGGAAATACACCAAAGTCAACATATCTAAAAATCCATTTTACGATATCCCAATGCTGTCTACTTGGATTTAAAAGAAACTTACTCACCACACTGACTACATGTACTTGGTTCGGTCTTGTACATACCATAGCATACATTAAATACCCCACAACAGTAGCATAGGGGACCTTTGATATGTCCTAAATATCATCATCCGTCATTGGGCATTGAGCAGTAGACAAGTTAAAGTGATTCACTAATGGGGTACTTATCGATTTTGTATCAGTCATGCTAAACCTTTACAACACCTTCTCCATATAACCGCCCTAAGATAATCACAATCTCCTTGCAATTCTGTCCTAGGCGAATCTCCATCCCAAGTATCTTCTTGGCTATGCCAAGATCTTTCATGTCAAACTCTTTATTTAACAAAGTCCTCAACTGATTTACCTCAGTCATATCCTTTGCAACAATTAGCATGTCATCAACATAATGCAACAAGAAAATGAGAGAACCATCATCAAGATTCTTTACATACATGCAACAATCATACTCACACCTCCTATAGCATATCTGGATCATATAGGAATCAAAACGTTTGTACCATTGCCTCAGAGACTGTTTCAACTCGTAAAGTGACTTCTTCAGTTTACAAACCAAATGCTCCTATTCGGGTTGACTAAACCCTTATGGCTATACCATATAGGTCTGCTCCTCCAAATCACCATGGAGAAATGTTATCTTCACGTCCATTTGTTTTAAATGCATATCATAGTGTATTACTGATCCCAACACTAGCCTGATGGAAGTGTGTCTGACCACAGGTAAAAAGATTTCATCATAATCTACTTCTCTCTTCTGCGAGCATCCCTTTGCTACTAACCATGCTTTGAACTTCTCTCATTCCTTTTCTGAAATTGCTTCCTTTTTCCTATACACCCACTTACTGTTAGGGATTTATACTGAAAGACGAGCTTTATGTAATCGGTTTTAGTATTTATTAATAACTTCAGTTATTCACCCATACAAGTGACTTCCCCTTAATAAAAATCTGTTATAAAGTATTTCCCCTTACCTGCTCCTCCAGATTCTGCTTAAAATCGAACAAACACAAGACCCTATATTCCAAAAATCCCAACTTACTCAAATCTCATAAAAACACTCATTTAATGATACCTAGGTTCCATATATTTCAAAATAATAATAAAACCCTAAAATATCTCACTTACCCTGATTTTGGAATATTTCCCAAACTTCTCAAATCAAAATTCTACTCTGTTTATGTTGTAGAGAATCTTCCCAAGAGTCTCGTGGTATCTTCCGATCGTCAAATTGGGCTAAAACTGGTTCGGATTCAAAGAGCGAAGGTAAAGGGGCCATTTTTAGAGAGAGAAATAGAAGAAAAATGAATCCTTCACTAAAATTTTGATTTTTTCCTATATATAGGCAACTTGCTACGTGGCCTCGTCGATGAGACATCTGGACTTGTTGACGAGCCCAAGAACATAGTTCGTGGACGAAACCGGGAACTCGTCGACGAAATTCAGAAATATGAGAACCTCTCTCGGTAAACCTTCATCGACGAGACATGCATACTCGGCGATGAGGTTCAGAAGATCGCTCGTCGATGAGAAAATCAAGTTCATCGACGAGCGCCTGCTTATTACCCTTTAAAATTTCTTTTCCCTTTCTTCTATTTCCCCTTTTCCTTTTATTATCTATCTTATTATTTTAAATAGTTAAAATTTTTTGGGTTATTACACAGTTAAATAACGGAGGTCTTATATTCCCATGGGAACTCATGCTAGCCACACACTGATAATAATAGAATCTGCCTTACTGAGAAATATCTCGTCCCATTATACAAATCATTTTCAGGTCGTTTAGAGAATCGTGCCTAGCTTACTATGGGGCAGGGATCAGACATTTTGGGGGTGCTAGACAGACCTGGTGAGTCATCGGTGGTTTTATTTTGTCATTCGATTGGGTTGTATTAAATAGATAGGCAGTTAGATGTATGTATTTGGGAACAATTAAAACTTAGGTAAAGTACTTTGGTGTTTTAGTATCTTCCGCTGTATGGTTTTAATTCCAGTAATGACAGGTGCATCCCAAATTCCCTAGTTAGGGCGAGTTGCAATATATATATATATATATATATATATATATATATGTGTGTGTGTGTGTGTGTGTGTGTGTGTGTGTAGTATCAGAGAATTTCTATATTTATAGCAATTTAAATTTTTGGGTCGTTACAGAGTTAATGCTCTGAGGTGTCGTGACTAGTTGCTAACTCCACCAGAGATTTTAGAGAGTCGAGCCAAGGATTAGCATATGATTACCTTGAATTCAACTGATCAAGACTTGTGTTTCTTTAGTAATAATTGGTGTGCTTTCGTTGATGTTTGTACACATGCATGAACTAAGAAATTGTATGATTCTTTGTCTGCTTGTGGGTTTTGAGATTTCTTTAGGCTTTTTCTCACTTACATTGCACGAGCTCTACACCCAGGGTGTACCTTTTAGGATTAGTATGGAATGAAGTAGTGTTAGCCCATAAGAGGAAACAATATTCTAATAGGCGTATAAAACATTCCACCCAAGATGTATCCTATTTTTCTATGTAAATATTGATTCTTTACATTTTCTCCATCCATTGTAGTTGCATTTGCATTAGAAGCTTGCTATGGTTCTAGACGATCAAGCATCCTCCATGGTTGAGTCTACAATGGAAGTGACCATAGAATCTTAAAAAAAAACTCAAGCTTATGTTGAAATAGTTCAGGGCCAAACATGCGACAATCTCTAAGGGTAGTTAATACCAGTGTTGCCTACTATAGTGAACCTAGACATCCACTTGAATCATACATCTAGGTTAAAAACAATATAGTCCAGCAAATATAAGGAAAGAAAGGGACAATTTAGCAAAACTTATGGGTAGATTGTGTCTCTCCTAAATGTTAGAGTGGATTCAAACTTCATAAACGCTAACATTACCTTTTGGAATCCCATAAATAATTACTTCACAGTGGAAGGCAAAGTAGCTTTGGTAATTGAGGAGTATACATTCCTTTTGAAGACGAACCCACAATGCCCCCTTACAAGCTGTATGTTAACAACCAGAAGTACAACTTGTGCAAGTAGTTAGAACAATCATTGTGGCTCTTCACTCATCAGATTGATCCACAACTATTGTACAATCAAAATTTCACCTAGGGACATTTAAGGGTGATAGTGGAGGATAACACCAACATAGAAGTCAGAGATCATGCTTTCATGTTAGCAATATATAGTCTTATCATTTTTCTGGTGGCATTAGTTTGTGATTGACAAACCAATTATGGCTTGCTTTTCCTACCTTATTCAGGATCTCAACCCAATTTCGGCAATTCTAGCAGAAACTTTTAGATCCTTGAGTTGCTTCTAAATGGTATAGGAGAAGGTAAACTTTGATGTTGCGTGCAATTGTTATATGCTTGGTTCCTAAACCACTTACCAAAAAATAGAGAGAAATTCACTTTGGGATTTTTATCTTCTCGATCACTGCTTAAGGAGTTTGGACATGGCAAAAAGGAGCAGTGTAAATCGAAGCAGCAATGGATGGATTACTTGACAATTTTACAAGATGCAATAGTAGTTTGGATTGCACCTTGGATGTGCCACTCTGATTTGTTCTACCACTGAGGGGACCTTTTATGGGTACCAATTCTTAAACAATGGGGAGGAACAACCTATGCCCCATTTATGTTCTGCAAGCAAATGGGGGCCTATCAGTTCACTCCTATGACTAGTCGACTAGAGGGTGCCGAGTTTGACTATAGCTAATTACAATTCCAATAGAAGGTCAGGGATGTCGAGCAAGCATGGAAGGTGATCTTCAAGGTTAAGGTAGGTTGAGTTACTTATGAAACCACAAAAAAAGAAATCATGAATGGCATCAAACTTAAGTTAACCATATGATTAAGTTACCCCAAAGGTTCAGAAGGCCACAACTCATGGAGGTAGAGTCTTCCAAGTCCACAATAGACTCTATTTCTTCGAGCCTTGATGTGCACCTAGGTGTTCAGACTACACATGAGGTTTGTCCAAGCAAGGAATTGTTGAGGAAGCTTAGGCTAGTAGAAGAAAAAGCTAATCAAGCAACTCTCAAAGCTTAGCAAGCAACCATCGAGGCAGATCATGCAACTATTAAGGAAAAACAAAAGGCTTCCAAAGCAGAAAAAGCACTAGCTAGAGTTGAACAAGTAAAAAAACAACTCTTTCAATTAACTCTGCAAAAGAAAGCTACAATTCAAGCCAACACTAAAGAAAGGGGAGCTATATGCTTAAGCAGAAGAAGAAATAGTTGCCTTTAAAAAGGAGAATCGATCTTTGCAGAGCGGATTGCAACAACTCATGGAAGAAATGGAGAATGCAGTGATAAATTTGAGGACCGACCATCACTGTTGAAGATTTGTAGAGACAAGTGCAAGAGCTACAACATCCTTTAGAGGAAAGAAATTTACACCTGTAGGGAGTACACCACTGCATGACAGGTGCAGCTGACCGCGCTACAACTATGGTTTACACACTTGGAATATATGAGAGCATCACCAAGCATGTGCTTGATTTCCAACAAGCAAAGGGCGTGATTGTTGAAGTGAGAGTGAGTCTTGAGAAACTAGTAATAATGTATTAATCTATGGTTGCAATATAAAGAGTGCAGTTTAGAAATATGTTCAGATATATCTTTTTTCCTTTGAACAATTGTACTCTGACCTTTAGAGTCTAATTAATGAAAAAAGGGTGTTTGGCATCTTAGAACTTTGATAATGATGTGTACATTTCATTGATTTAAGCATAGGTTGATCATATAAGCATACTCTTTAGGATCATTATCATAGCATTCAAGTCATAGCTACCAGTGCTAAATCAGACCAATAATAAAAAGAGAGGTCATTAGGACCATAAGCTAGGAATAAGCAAGCACAACATCTATGCATGTATGCGTTGGCATCATATGACTCATGCATTTCCATTTATATACTCATACTTAGTTCTTCATTGTCAACCTTTCGACACTAGAAAGCAATCCAAGATAATGGGTGATCAAATGGAAAACAAACTAGCTGGGTTGGAATAGAATTGTAACAAGGTTAGCAAAGACATCAAAACGATCAAAGAACAGATGAATATGTTGATGGAAATGTTCATGTCAATGGACAAAGGGAAGGTAGTCCAAACTAATCCTTCAGAGCCCATCTAAGTGCCAGAAGAAGATCCAATCTTTCCACCTGGGTTTACACCTACTAGGGCTTCGTATCCCATGGTTGTACCCTTAGTTGCAAAGAGCAATGTAGATCCCCATCCTCATGTGCCCTCAACTTCCACCCATCAATACGAATACAAGCAACTAGAACTCAATTCCACACAACATCCTCCAATGACAATTCCAAGGGAAGTAAAAGCAAGGATGGAGACCCGACAAGAAATTGAGAAGGTTCTATCTCAACAAAGGTATCAGGTGATAGAGGAGAGGATGAGGGAAATCGAGGGTACAAGCTTCCTCACTCCTATTAATGCTTATAATTGTGCCTAGTACCCGACGTGGTGTTATCCCCAAAGTTTAAAATTACCAAAATTCAAAAAATATTACGATTCAAAATGCCCTGTGTCACACATAAGCATGCATTGTTGCAAAATGACAGCTCTTCTGCTTGATGGTAAGCTTCTTATCTATTGCTTCGAAAACAGTCTTATTGGAGCAATAGCAAGGTGGTTCTATAGCTCAATCGAGCCAGGATCTAGTCTTGGAGAGGTTTGGCCAATTCTTTTGTCCATTAATAGACATGTGGTGGAATCGGCACCAGATCATTACCTTGTAGAATATAGAAAGAAAAAAAAAAAGGAAAATGAGAGTTTCAGAGATTACATATGCAAATAAAGAGATGTGGTTACTCAAGTCTAGCCTCTGTTCCTTAATAAAGAAGGGATTACCATGCTTATCAATATGCTTAAGTATCTGTACTATCACTAGTTGGTGGGGACAATTGTTACCGACTTTGCAACTTTGATATTGATCAGAGAATTAGGAAAGCACGAAATCAAGACTGGCAAGTTTCAAGGTGCAATGGTAAACCCAACTAAAAAGGGGTTTAAGAAGAAGGAAGAAATACAAATAGCAGAAGGCCAAGGAAGTACAAGGAATTCCAGAAAACAGAAAGGAGTACAACAAGAGTCAACAAGCCACTCTATGGTCAGCACCATCACGTCGTTAATAACTACCAGTGCAATGCCAGCTTTTGAGCAGCCAAAGTAGGACAGAACAAAGGGGTCAAAGAGAATGAAATAGGATTGAGTGACAACTCATACCCATGACTTATGCTAAGTTATACTCACAACTATTGAATGATAGGTATCAATTATGCCCATACTAGCTATGCCAACTACCTCACCATACCCAAAGTGGTATGATGCCAGCACGAGGTGCGAGTACCATTTAGGGCCACCCAAACATTCAATTGATAACATGACCTTTCAAACGAGTAGGTCATGGTCATGCCACCTGTCAACCACTAGGAGTCTCCTGCCTTCCCCCATTAACCGACTCAACTTGAGTTGACTAGTTTGACTAGTTCAATTGGTTGGACTAATTTGACACCAAGGTGGATCAAAATATTATTATTATTATTATTTTAAAAAACTTGGTTTAAAACTTCATAAAAAATTTAGAAAAATAATGAAAAATTCTAAAAAAAAATTTTAGAAACCTATTTAGGGGGTTTTTAAGTCAAAACTACAAAAAAAAAAAAAATACATATATATATAATTTTAAAAATCACAAAAAATGAATAAAATTTGAGAAAATTTACGAAAAATCTTCATAAAAATTGTACAAAAATATGGGAAAATTCAAGAAAAAATATAGGAGCATTTTTTTTCCTTGTTTTTGATCATTTTTCAATGTTTTTGGACTCGTGTTGTTTTCATGTGTGTGATCTTGCCTTATGCATGAGGGCATGGCAGTTTCCTTTAGGTATGTCTATGCTCATGTAATTGTGTGTGTCTATGTGTGTGTGTTTGTGCACCCTTAAGAGGAATATAATAAAATTGATTGTGTTTGTGTGTGCACACCCTTACGAGGAGGAATATAATAGAATGGGGTTATGTAATCCCCAATTATCACCTAAGAGGCGAAGAATCTAATATAATCACTTTGGGCTTGCTCGATAGTGATTCTATTAGACTCTTTGATTTAGGTGCACGTTTTTCATGCGTACTTTGCATATATATTTTCATGTTTACATTTTTTGCTGGGATTCATTGAATGTCTATTTTATATGTGTGCTCCTTTTGCAAATATATTTTCATGTTTACATTTTCTGCTGGGATTCTTTGAATGTCTATTTTATATGTGTGCTCCTCAGCTTATTTTCTTGTATACCTCTTGCATTCTTACATATGCATGGGTGTTGTTTTAAAATGTGTAAATCAACCTCATAATGAATTTTCCTCATGTTTTGAGGGTAATGTTTTCGCATGCCTTTGAGAAACCAAAGGTAAAGGGGATTTTGTCTCTCACAAGGCTTCCCAATTTTTAAAGGTCGAGTAAAGCAAACATTCAATTTGAAGAAAACTCAATAAGCAACTAATCCTCGTGGCAAACCATTAGGTGGTGCATATTTGCATGCATTTAGGGATCTCGGGGTGAGGATAGCTTCTATCTTTTATATCTAATGGCTTGATAATTGAATAAAATAGAAGAATTTGAATCATAATCGGCTGATTTCAATTGTAACCTTGGGCTAATCAAATACCATCCATCGGATGAGGTGTGAAGAGGTGCTAGTACCTTGTCTTCGCATAACTATACTCCCAAATTCAACCTAGTAGCATAGATCATTAACTGTCAATTTCCTTAAATCTTAGTGTAGCTTAGAGATCAATGAATTGGTAGAGTATTAGATAAGTACTCTAACCTCATCCAGAGTAAAAACAAGTTAGTGGTAACTCCATTGAAACTCATTTCTCATTCTTATGTGTTAACCCCCTCCCTTAAATAATTTCAACTTCACCATTTAATCTAGGCAATTCAGAGATTTGACATACCTTTTTTTAAGAGTTGACCCTCCTAGACAATAGAAAGGAGTGTACTGTTCATTTCTTCTCTTGCTTCATTCCCAAATTTGATTTCTACTAGCTCCTTCCATGTTTTGAGCCCATAGTGGCCAAATTTTGGCAAACTTCTTGCAACCTTAATCTTGACTTCTCATTTCAATTCATCTCTTCGGTCCTTGCTACTAGCTAGCATTCCCAAAACAATTCCCTGAGTGGGTTTTGTGCTTAATTTTTTTAAGTAGAAGAGCGAAGAATAATGGGAGTAAATGATAAAACAAATCCACATAGAAACACACAAATATAAAATTGGGCTGATATTGTTGTTGAGTGGAAAATATATTGGTATTTGTATTGAAATGCAATTGAAGCAATTGTAAGAGAGAGAGAATTACTCAGTCACTTCTAAGTGTCCTGACATCAAGACAATATCAAAATCAAAAGTGAATTAAAAACCTGCTAATTAAAGTTGCTAGTCATTTGGGTACCTCAAAAGAGTTTATTGACATGAAAAGAAAGTTAAACCCCAAGATATATACAATATGCTTTTGCAAGTATTCAGTCTCAGTATGAATTTTTTAAAATGTCTGTTCGATTATTAATGAATGGCAATTCTTGAGAATTCAATTAGCCAAAGTCTCCTTAATGGCTGTAATTGCTTATGGGTTAAAGTCATGCCTAGGGATGCTTATTGTAACTTGTTATTAAATTTTACTAGATTTAAATTTCTCTACTTATGATATAACTCTTTCTTTTTCTTTTTCTTTTTTTAAGTTATTTGTGCACATGCATAATTTGATTCTAATCCAAACCTAAATCGCTACTATCCTAATTTTTATACATTGGAGGCAATGTATATACTTTCAATTTTTTGTAAAAATTAAATTCTAATTCTAATACACAAGTTCTTTAAAGTATCCAAACAACGAACTTACATGTACACGCACTCTAAATTCACAACTCTTATAAATTATCCCGTTAATGAATTTGTAAATAACATATGTTTTAAATTCAAGAATTTGGAATACACATGCCAAACTCAAATTCGAATTCCCACGTGGAACCTAAACAAACCAAGTAATATGATGAATACACACGACTTCCTCATAACTCACCACAATTATTACTTAATATAAAGTTTCAAATTGGATTTTTTTCGCAGCAAGAAGCACGATTAAGTGGCTCCAAGAAAGCAGAGAATACACAAATAATCAATTAACATTGAAATCGGTATAAAAATTAACTATTTCTAATTAAGCCTATAAACATGCACTTTCAAAAGGCCCACAAAAATTGTTTCTGGAAACAGCAAGATACAACACGAGAAAAGGCATCTAGCATAATTCTTATCCAGATGAACATATGAATTACATCTACTTCAAAAACAATGGCGGCAAAGTTATTTCTTCAGTTACAATCCTCATCTGGAAGCAGCAAAAAATAAGAAGAAGAAGAAGAAGAAGAAGAAAAATAATACACGCAATGGATACAATTTTGCTACATTGGCAACAAATGGATGTCAATGTTGGAAGAACCTTGTTGCTAATAAACATACGGTAGTATCCTCCATGGAACAAGTCTACAATATTCAGCCCAAACTTCCTTGTACTTCTCCGCACAACGAGCTTCATCCCTCCTCTCTCTCCAAATTAGCAGAATGAGAAGATAAATTGGATAGAAGTATGGGACTGGGGAACTGCAAGGGCAATTGAATATTCTCAAGAAAAGAAAAAGAAAAACCACTGGAAAGCATATGACTGCAGCGTGTAGCAATAAGTATTATAAAATTACCTTGTACCACAAGGTAAACTAAGTGACAGTGCTAACAACAAGTCCCCAAGGTAATTACAGTGCCTTGCTATTCCCCTTCAACAAAAGAATTGAGATTATTGGAAATTACATGATATGAAAACTTCATGAACATTGACACGAAGCAGTGGAATGACGAGATAGAGCACTTGATCCATGGAAAACCATATCAAAAATAGCTTCATAACAGAAAGTCGACATAAACCAAAGCTTCATTGCAAAGACAAATTTACTCTATCAACCCCTTCCTCCACTCCAATACTCAATAGGAAAACATAATAAATAAATAAACATGATTTGAATAGCTGAAATAATTCATTAATCACCATCGGAAACTATGAATTGCTAATGGAAGTTGTGTATGAATATGGAGGTATTGACCATTTCCTGTACAAAATGCTTGCTGTGTGTCATTGCACACTAAGACAACAAGTTTCAACCAATGAAAGAAGAAGGAAATGACAAGCATCTTTCAGCATGAGTCAGTCTAGTTGCCATTTCAATCATCAGATCATAAAAGCTTTCAATACACTATCCCAGATCCAAAACATTTGTAGAAAGCTATAAATAACACTCATGGTAGATGTGACCATTTTAAATTTAAACATGTCCATACTGCAGCACCATAATTTGTTAAAACCTTATGAATGAAAAAACTATAATTTATCGTCATCTATAAACTAGCTGTTCTCCGAAGATATGTGCAAGTATGCAGAATTTCAGCCTGAGCAATAGTCACTTCATGCAAAAGAAATACTGAAGGTTTTGACTGTATCCAGATTTCAGACCACACTGACACAGCTTGGCAGGATCAATATGGCCTCAATATAATTAACTTCTATAATTTATTTTATATTTTTGTTATTTTGCTACAAGATGAAGAAGAATGTAATCAGGCAGAAACCTCACCAATAACCAGACACGAGCAACTTGCCCCCAATAACTTTTGGAGGCATACCCCATATAGGCATTTTGGGATTCTTTTTAAAGACGTGCTTTTGCTTGTTAGCTCCTCTGAATACCAAATACCTGCCCAATTTATTTGCAAAAGCACTGCTACTTTTAGAGATGATCTGGAAAGAAGTACACTGAGAATGCCAAGTTCAAAGCATTTGTTAATATAACTTTACCCCATCAGAAAAATAAAGCAATTTGCAATAACAGCAGCTGTTGTCAAATCCACTTTGTTACTCAAAAGCCACCAACCCTGTACCAATGGCAAAGAATATCAATCATATGAAAAAAATGAAACCCACTGGAAGTGATATCTCCAATGCACAGATGAGAAAGATAAACTACTTGATAAATATCCAGAGTCTCAAATTCTCAAATATTGCTCGTGCATCAACAAATAATGTGCCAAGTGTTCCACATGGTGTAAGTGCAATTAAACAAGATATGGCAGTTAAGAAGGCCATACTTTCTGGGATGCCCTGAAGGCCACCAACAGGAAAGCAGAGAAACATCGATTTAAATGAATACAATGACAGGCAGTCTGGAACACCAATAAATACAATAAAGAATGTGAACAGAAATGAATTGAAATTAAGACTAAGACTCCAAGACCAAGAAGGTTTAATCATAGAAAAAAGATTTATGGTGCTTATGGTGCCTCTGATATATTAACAAATTCAGCACCACAGTCCAGAGCTATGTTATCTAGATTGTAGGACATTTTAACGTTTGGAAAGGAATGGGATCCCAATGCCAACATGCTCAAAATTGTGGCGCTTTAGGGGTATGATTATGTAGATATGTAGGTAAAAAATCAGTAATTTCTCTCGTATATTTAAGAGAGGATGTTGAGGGGTTTCTAAATCTAGAAGAAAATTTCTTTGATATTAATCACTGAATAAAAATTATAATATGATAATGCTCCACTTCTAGTAAAAAAAAATACACGTTGCAAAATATTGAGTTAAAATTAGATCACTAGATTTTTTCAAAATGAAAATGCATCAAGTTTGAGAACACTTGTACCAATTCATGGTTCGCAACGGTTTTAGTGTTTTTGGTAACAATGGTCCAGACAGATCTCATAGAGTCCAACCCAGCACTTCTCACACCCACACTTTAGTGGTGTATGCATCACAACTAGGCACCAGTATAGAGGCAGCACACACTTACTTGGTGCATCTCTTGAATTACTTCTCTCATTTTCTTTTTTAAATAATTATTGCAGTTACAGCATTTGTGTTCTTTTATCTATATTCCCTACTTCCTCAACCTTGGCCGCAGACCCACCAAAATTAACAAAGAAAATTATAAGACCTAGCAAGAAACATAAAGAAGGTATATTATGTTGAACAAGAAGGTCGAGCTTATGACCTTACAAATGGAAACACACTTGACAGTTAGTAAGGTTACCACAACAATACAGGAGCACATTAAGGAGAACCTCGTCAAAAATTTAGTTGCCCAAAACCTCTTGAAATTAGTGGAAGAGGGCAAAGCACGCCAGTTTTGGTTAGAAGAAGAATTGTGCTGATGACACATGGTAACTGACTCTTTGGGCCTCAAGCTAGTGATTTGAGGAAGATATTGTTGAGAGTGTCATGACACCCTGTGGGCAGGCCATCCAAGATGACACCGCACTTTGACATTGTTGAAGTAGAGGTACTACTAGCCACACATGCAAGATGAGGTGGTCAAGTATACCTAAACTTGTCTCTCCTACTAGCAAGACAAGGTGGAGCAGAAGAATATTGCAAGGCTGTTGGAGCCTCTTCAAGTACCAAAGAGACCCTGGAAGAGTAACCCACTTGACTTCATCACCATATTGCCCAAAGTTGGAGAAGCAAGGTCTATACTCATGGTTATAGAAAGATTTTTCAAATTATGGTACTTGTATACCCACATCAAAGTATTGTTCAATAGAAGAGATAGCACAACTATTATTCATGTCAAATATTTTGTGAATGGCCAAATGAATTGGCCTTGAGTTCTGTATATTATATATATAGACTTTACAAGAATGCTATACATGAAAAGTAAATAAGGTCTAGCATGATTCTAGCCCTATACAAGTAAACTAAATATATGCTAACTGTACAGAATAATGAATTGAAATATAAGGAAATAAATGTGGGCTGAAGGAAAGAAATCTTTTGCTTTGCTGTTTTCTGTTCCATTGACAGCGCCTCCCCCCCCCCCCCTTTCTCTTCAAATTGATGCAGGTTGATCAACAAGCATCAATTTGCTACTTAGGAAGCAATGTCGATGACGAGTGAGAGCCTTAGTGAAGAGATCCGCAATTTGTAATTCAGTGGAAATGTGTGGAAGAGTGATAACACGAGCTTCAAATGCTTCACAGATAGAGTGACAATCGACTTCAATATGCTTCGTGCACTCATGATAGATAGGATTGGCCGTGATCTGGATAGCACTCGTATTATCGACATGTAGAAATGTAGGATTGGTCTCAGAAAAATCAAGCTCAGCAAGCAAGCCTCGAAGCCAAATAATTTAAGAAAAAGCAAACGACATCGCCCAGCATCCAGATTCCGTCGATAACTTAGAAACTTTGTCTTGCTTCTTACTCTTCCAAGAGATAATGCATCACCTAAGAACACACACTAACCAGTGATGGAGCGACGTGTATCCGCACAACCAGCCCAATCAGCATTGCTATAAGCAGCAAGGCGAGTAGAATTGCCTATAGGGAAAAATAAATCACGGGAAGAAGTGCCTTGAACATAGCGTATGATCCTACGGATAGCAGCCAAATGAAGATGACGAGGAGTTTGAAGAATTTGGTTGACTTGTTGTACGGCAAAAAGAAATGTCTAGTCTAGTAATGGTGAGATAGACAAGACTACCCACTAACTTCTGGTATAAACTGAGATCAGCAAGTAAATCACCATCCTCTTTGTGAGGCTTGACATTTAATTCCATGGGAGTATCAATAGAAGTACCCTTCTGAAGGCCAATTGTGGCCGCTAAATCACTAGCATACTTATGTTGATTGAGTGAAATACTTGAGGGACTACGATTCACCTCAAGACCAAGAAAATATGTGAGAGATCCAAGATCTTTCATATGAAAGGACTCTGAGAGATGAGTCTTGAGCTGACCAAGTAAAGCAGAATCGGAACCAGTAATCACAATATCATCAACATAAACCAAACGAACAACAATACCCATGTCTGATTTTCGAAGAAACAATGAAGTGTCATACTTGCTCTGCTTGAATGAAAATTGCAATAAAGTGGTGTGGAATTTATCAAACCAGGGCCTTAGAGCTTTTTTGAGATCATAAAGAGAATGACAAAGCTTACACACATATGAAGTCGAAGAGGGAAACAAGCCCAAGGGTGGCTTCAAATAAATACACTCTTGAAGATAGCCGTGAAGAAAAGCATTCTTGACATCCATCTGATGTAGTAGCCACTCACTAGAAGAAGCAATAGCCTGAATCGTACAAACATTAGTCATCTTAGCCACAGGAGCCAAGGTCTCTTCATAATTGACACCATATTCCTGATTATTCCCAAGTGCAACAAGGCGAGCTTTGTAATGATCCAGACTTCCATCAGATTGGACCTTGACTAAGTAAACTCATTTACAACCCAAAGGAACAATGGTGGGAGGACAAGGTTCAATGTCCCAGGCGTGATTGGCCTCTAGAGCGGCAATATCTTCCAGCATAGCTTGTCGCCAACAATCATGCTTGGCAGCGCGTGAGTAGGAAGTGGGAATTTCTAAATTGGACAATGCAGCAATAAGAGCTGAAATAGAGTCACCAAAACTTGAAGAGGGAAACCCATACCTGTCAGGGGGTACAGACGCTCGAGAAGAGTGACGTACCAAAGGCTCTGGAGGTGCTGCAACTAACTGAATCTGGAGCATGGTAGGATCAGATATCGGATGAGCTATCGGAAGAGACTGTGGGCGAGGGCGCCGTGTATACACAATACCTGGTTTAAAACGAGAATTGACTGGATGAGGATTCGAGAACTGCTCCTCAAAGGAGGGAGAATCACAGTAGGAGAGGAGGGTACAGAGGACACAGGATTGAAATGTTGATTTTCAAATACATTCCTAGAAATGCGTGTACGATGTAATGTAGGATCATAGAAAACATGTCCCTTTTGACACACAGTGTATCCCAGGAATGCACATTGAACAGATTGAGCAAATAATTTATGTCGCTCATGAGGAGGTAAATGAGCAAAACATACACAACCAAAGGTACGGAGGTTTAGTAACTAGGTCATTTAGCAAATAAACGAAAATAGGGAGACTGCATGAGTAGGACTTCAGAAGGTAAATGATTAATCAAGTAAGTAGCAATTTTCAGAGCCTCAACCCAGAACAAGGATGGAATAGAGGGTTCCAGCAAGAGAGTACGGACCACATCTAGGAGATGACGATTTTTCTGGTTGGCTACTCCATTCGACTGGGGAGTAGCAGGACATCAACGTTGATGAATAATGCCTTTAGAAGTCAAAAATTCCTCAAACTCAGTAGACACATATCACCATCAGAATTTGTGCATAATGTCTTAATAGAAGCAAAAAATTGATTGTCAACATACGCTAAAAACTCGGTGAAAGTACGAAAAACCTCATATTTAGAGCGAAAAAAGTAGACCCAAGTAAATCTGCTACGATCAACAATGAATGTCACAATATTTAAATTTTTCATGTGAAGTAACCAGGGAAGGTCCCTAAACATCACTATGAATAAGCTCAAAACACTGAGAAGCTCTACTAGCATACAAAGGGAAGATAAGAGATTTAATTTTACCAAGTTTGCAAGAGGCACACTCAAGAGGTAAAAAAGAACGTTCTTTATTACCTAGTAAACCAGAGTTCAATACATGAGATAAGATTTGAGTATTAGGATGGCCTAAACAACGATGTCACACCATACTAAGATCTAAAACATTATTACAAGCAAAAGACTAAATAGAAGAAACTCGAGAATGTGTTGGAGCAGGCAAAAGTAGTGGAAACAAGCTCCCCACTTTAGGTCCCTTCGCGATCTGCTCCCCCGTTACTTGGTCCTGCACAACACAACAATTACCAGAAAAATTAATAGCACAACTGTTATCAACTAATTAGCCAATAGAAATAAGATTCGTGGAAAGCTGAGGAGCAAGAAACACATTAGTGAACTTAGAAAAGGCATCTCCGACAGCAGCTATGGGCAAAGAACTACCATTGGCAATCTGAATAGCAGATTGACTAGCATAGGATCCAACATGACACAAGGTAGTGGGATTATTCGTCATGTGATTCGAGGCACCTGAGTGCACATACCAGATATTAGTAGAATTGTTACCTTGGAGCCCATTGCTGATAATGCCGAAATTAACATCTGTTGCACCATTTCGGGTGTGCAGTAATTTGCTGGAGGAGATGCAGGAACAGAGAAGTCACCTGAAGAAGAGCCAAGAGCCGCAAACGTCACTGTGGGGGGTACACTAACAAAAGTATGGAATGCCAAGGCCTAACGATTCTACGAGTGGATACGACATTCTTTGATAATGTGACCCTTCTTCTTGCAATAAGAGCAGAATTTCTTGGAACAATTAGCAGCTATATGTCCAAATTCTTTGCAGCGAAAACATTGCAAAGTGCTAGAGTGCTCAGGCAGTCCTCGTCGTTAAGCAGCATAAGCCATAGGGATAGACTCGGAACTACCATGAGATTATGCCTCAGTAACTTGAGTACTAAACCGTTGTTCTTCATGATGTAACTCACCAAAACAAACATCCAGAGAAGGAACAGGAGAACAATTTAGCAGAGACAAACGAACAGATTCATACTTGGGGCAAAGTTTCATAAGAAACCGATCACGACGACTAGTCACGTGAAGACATTGAATAATGGACAGAGAAACCACAGGAACATCAACAGTAATCAGATCAGAATATTCATTCCAAAGAGTCAGAAACCCCAAATAATAGTCTTGGATGGAACGATTGTCATGTTGAAACATGGCAATCGCATGCTCTAACTGAAAACGAAGGGCACTGTTATCTTGATGATATACTGTTTTTAAATAAGTCCACATGAATTGAGCGGTGCAATAAGGTCACAAGTTGAGGATAATATGTGGCTCTGATACCATGTTAGATTACCACTTTACCTAAAAGCTTAAGTTGTTAGGTTGTGGGCCAACAATGTATATCAAGCTTTAACACTCCCTCGCACATGCAGTTCAACAGCACGTGGAGAGAGAAACACACAATAAATTTTTAAATACTACAAAATAAATGCGGGCAACAAGACTAGAACCCAAGACCTCGTGGTAACTAGAGATCTGATACCATGTCAAATATTTTTTTAATGGCCGAATGAATTACCCTCGAGTTCTGTATATTATATATAGACTTTACAAGAATGCTATACATGGAAAGTAAATAAGGTCTAGCATGATTCTAGTCCTATGCAAGTAAACTAAATATACGCTAACTATACAAAATAAGGAATTGAAATATAAGGAAATAAATGTGGGCTAAATTAAGGAAAGAAATCTTTTGCTTTGTTGTTTGCTGTTCCGTTGACAATTCAAGCACATCATGAAGTATTGGAGTGTTTCCCAACACATTGTCAATGACCGAAACTCGAGATTCACAAGAAACTTCTAGATAAAACCTTTCAAAATCCTCAGTTTATAGCTTGACATCTCTTCAAGCTACCCACACACTGATAGATGGATAAATGAAGAGATTCAAAGGGCTGCTAGAGTACTTATGCCATTTCAATATAGGCAACCAAAATAAATGGTTACAACTACTTGATCTAGCTCTTTGTTTCAATGCCCAAACGAGCTCAATAATCAAAAAGTCCTTTTGAGCTTGTTCAAGACCAGCAACCACTATTAACTCTCACAATGAATGACCCATAGAAAGGAATGAGTTTGAGAGCATACATTTTCACCAAAGAATGGAGACAATGTAGAGATCTCCCGAGCTCACATGAAGAAGCTTTCAAGCGAATGAAAAAGTGGGCCAATCAGGGGAAAAGATTGTAACGCTTAAACGTTGGCATGGTTCTAAATCACAGTAGTAGCTAGTGTAATGTAACGGCAATAGGTGTAGCAAGAAGCAAGAGTAACGGATGTTACATAATTGGAAGTGGGTGTAACAGCCGTGAATTTTTTTCAAGCACGCACAACCTTATGCATATTAGTATATTTGCATGCTTTAAACGTTTAACCCTTCTTAGAAAGATTTTTAGTGTATTTTGAGTCCCTTAGTTCAACTAAGTAGTTTGATAATGGCAAGAAATTTACATTTGTTTTACACCACCATTGACGTAAAATTATGTGTGTTTTTTACTTTTCACTATTCTTCAACTAATTAAGTTGTTTGGTAAGAGCAAGAAATTTACATTTGTTTTATACCATCATTGACATATAAGTATGTGTTTTACTTTTTCATAATTCTTATGTGTGAAAAATTAATTAATAAAACAAAATACATTATACACTCTAAAAACTATTTTGTAAGGATACCATAAGAGGTTTTAGGTGAGTTCAAAGGAAGATACTCAGGTAATAAAGAAAATTGGTGGTGGGATCAAGAAGTTCAAAAATCCGTTAAGAAAAAAAGAAATTGGTATAAATATGGCAAAATTGTAGAAAAATAGAAAATCTTGAAAAATATAATGAAGTGAGAAAAATGCAAAAAATATTATTAGTGAAGCTAAACGTAGAGCTTATGATACTTTATATGCTAAACTAGATACAAAAGAAGGAGAAAAATACACTTATAAACTTGCTAGAGCTAGAGAAAGAAAATGCAAAGATTTAGGTGATGTAAAATGTATAAAGGACGGGAATGATAATGTCTTAATTAGAGAATAAAACATAATAATAGGTGGTGAAGATACTTTGATAAGTTGTTTAATGAAAACCAAAACGAAAGATTGGACTTGAAAATGACAAATGAGGAGGCTAAAAATAGGAGATTTATTCGCAAAATTAAAGTCCTTGAAGTTAAGATGACATTAAAATAGATGAAAAGTGGGAAATCTATAGGACCAATTAAATACCAATTGAAGTTTGGAAATGTTTAGAACATAAAGGAAATATTTGGTTAACTATCTATTTAACACTATTATAAAAACCAAGAAAATGTCAAAAGAATGGAAGAAAAGTACGTTAGCACCTTTATTAAAAAATAAATGCCATATTCAAAAGAAATAATGGGAAAGGGTAATTGAATATAGAATAAGACTAGAAATGAATATTTCAGAAAATCAATTTGGTTTCATGTCTGGGAGCAAAATCATAAATTTTGATTTTGACTCAAATTTCAAAGCTCCAAAAGTACAGAAATTTCAATTTCGATGGAAATTTCAATTTCAATTTCGATTTGAAAAAATAATGAAAATCAGTAGTAAAACATGTAATTCTTTTATGAAACTTTAGAAATGATTAATAGACATAATAATGTAAGTTTTAGGACTAATATATTACAAGTAAATACATCTATGTTGTGCATAAGGTGGAGAAGTTGTAATATAATATGTGCGTCAAACATATTTGTAAGATAATGTATGTTAAACATATTTAGTGAATCAATTAATACAAATAAAATTCATAAATCATTTAAATATTATTTATTATACTAATAATGATAATTTAGAAATGAATGGTTAAATAAAATGTTGTTGTAAGTTTATTTTTTTCATATAATTTCAAAAGCACTTGTAATAATCATTTGTTTCGATAAAAATAAATTAAAAGAGAAATTTCATTTCACTCCAAAATCCCTCATTTAATTCTGAGGAAATTTTTTTTGCATAGCTCAAATTTCGAAAAGTTTCACTAAAATTTTGAGATTTCGATAAATTTCGGATGTTTGTTGATATTTCAATGGAAATTATGCAAGACGAAAATAGACTACTATTTCTATTTCGAGGGTGGCAGAAATCGGAAATTTCGACAATTTCATGGAAATTTCAACAATTTCGACAGAAATTTTGACAATTTTGTGGAAATTTCAACAATTTCGTGGAAATTTAAGACCATGTCTGGGAGATCAACAACAGAAGCTATTTATCTTTTAAGAATTTTAATGAAAACGTTTAGGAAAAAGATAAGGGACTTGCATATGGTTTTTATTGACCTAGAGAAATCATATGATAAAGTACCTAGCATTAAAGATATGTATGATAGAGCAGTGACTAGCATTAGGACTTTAAGAGGGGAATCTAGAGATTTTCCAATCACAAATGGTGAACATTAAGGTTCTACTTTCAGTTATTATCTTTTTACTTTAGTAATTGATGAACTTACTAGGAATATCCGAAATAAGATCCCTTGGTGTATGTTGTTTGCAGATGATATCGTGTTGATTGATGATAGTAAGGGCAGAGTAGAATCTAAGCTAGAACTTTGGAAAGCCACATTAGAGTCTAAAGAGTTTAGGATAAGTAGCAATGGAGGGAAGATTAAACTTGATAATCAAGAGATCAATAGCACAAATAGGTTCAAATATCTTGGTAAAGTGGAGGAGTGTATTAGGTGTGTTGTGTGATCATAGAGTACTCTTAAAATTAAAAGGAAAAATTTATAAGATGACCATAAAGCCAACTATGCTTTATGGTTTGGAAATGTCGACACCCAATTTTGACCCTAAGGCCACTTTACAATAGTCTTTGAGCTTAAAAGAGATTTAAGCCCTTCTAAGGAGCTTTCTCTTCGGTTCAGAGCCTTTTAGAGTCTTTTAGCTTCTTAAGGTTCCTCAGGGCCTCTCAAGGCTCCTTGTATCTTAATTGGGCCCTATTGGGCCTACAAGACCTCTCAACGCCTCTTTGGGCTTCTCTTAGTCTCAATAAGGGTCATAAGGGACCTCCTTGCAAATTAAATACACCCTATTGGGCCTACAAGGACCCAAAATCACTCTTATTAGCCCTATCCTATCCCCCAGAGACACTCTTGGCATTATCAATTTTTTAAGAGCAGCCCTAGCTACCCCTTTGCCTAAAGGAAGAGACAAACAGAGAAGAAATTTAGGGGAAGAAATAGGGAGAAGAAGAGAGAAATTGATTACACGTCAAAGTTGTGTAATTAGGCGTCCTAAATTATTAATTAAATATTACAATTTCACTTAAATGCCTGATTATGTCCCATATTTTAATCAGTAAGCTCATTTGATAATTTTAAGATAATTCTCCTATTCTTGCCAAGAATTTACGGCTTTTTATATTTAATTATTGAAGGGCTTTCGTGGACATTTAAAGAAGAATCAAAAAGAAAAAAATAATATTGCGTGAAGCCTTGAAGGAACCATAGTTGGGCATGCTACAGGAACGACCGTGGGAATTAATATTACTTTGCATGTTGGGCTTTCAAAAGGGCACATGGCCGTGAGAGTGCATGGGAGTTGGGCTTAGTAACCGGCCTGAGGGAACTAAATGTGGAATATGGGCTTCAAAACGCTTGGCCAGGCCGTGAGCTAGAGTTTTAAAAGCTGGCAACATGCGTGTTAGAAGAAAATAAGCCCATGGCCAAATTAAGAAGCAGCCCATGTGTGAAGGGGCCTTAAGAATGCATGGATGTGACTCGACCATGCATGAAGGAGGTGTTGGAGAGAAGCAGCTGTGTCTAGGGCTTGAGCAAATTGAAAAAGTGGCTTTTGGAGGGGCATTTAATGTAAAAGGCTAGGGTTTGACTAGCTTTTTAGGAGGGTTTTCTTTTGTGTGTTTTTGGGGTTGTAGGTCTACTAGCCTAGGGGAGGTGCCGGACACAGGGAGCTTCTCACCTGGGGACCCGAGCAACTCCACGGCTACATTCCTTCTCTCTCTCTCTATTTCTTTAATAGTTTTGTTAACCTCTCTCTCTCTCTCACTCTCTTTAATTAAATAGTTTTGTTAACTTGTTAGTTATTTTTCCTGTCATTTCAATAGACATTTGAATGTGTAGTTTGAGTTATTAATTACATTGAGCATTTTAATTTAGAGTTAATATTGAGTATTTCATTGGTGTGTTCAATTTGTTTTTATTTTTGCTCTCTTCTTCTCTCTCTCTCTCTCTCTCTCTCTCTCTCTCTCTCTCTCTTGAGTTATTTTAATATTTGTTGGAGCTTTATTAAATTTAGTTTGTCGTTTATTTTGGTGCAATGAGTTATTGTGGAATTAGTTTGATCCGAAAATTTTGGATTGCAAACATGAGTGGCTAAGTTCTACAAGTTGGGTTGCGGGTCAATGTCGGTTGCTTTTCATGATTTATTAGCTTTCCATCAATGTTAATGTTAAACTCTTATTTGGCTAAAACCGAAAATTTCAAGGCATCATTGATAAATCGCTTAGTCTTATTTCTTGTTTTGTTGTTGACGTTAGGCACAACAAAATCTTGATTTAATCTAGGATTTTCATCAATTAATTTTTACATGAAATTCGGCTGATGCTTAATGAGAGTATTTATTTTGTTCCGTTTGGATGTAGCAAATTTACTCGAGCTCTAGTTTGAAAACTTCATCTTATTAATGTCTTGATTGGATTAACAAGAAGAGGAGTAAAGCCGAGGAAATTAGTAAATGGTGGAAGCAAAAAGACGTTGAACCCGTAACCCAAGTATTTGATAAATTGTTTCAGTGAATCTGTTTTGTTTTGGCTGCGTTATTAGATTTATATTTTCGAAATCTTGTGAAAGTTCAATCTCATTTTAGCATTTTCTCAAGTACTTCCCATCTTGTTTACAGTTTTCATAAACATAAAAAAAAAATTCAAAAAGAATTTCACATAGCATTTTTCACCAATAGGTTTTCACTAAACTACTATAAATACTTTGATAATCAGTGGTCCCAGTGGAATACGATCCTAAACTTATCCTTGATATAACTTGACACTTCTACACTTAGAAGCGCAATTCAAAACGAGTCAAGTTTTTGGCGCCGTTGCCGGGGACCAATTGATGTCATCAAAGTATTTTTTCTGTTTACTGAGAGGGTGTTTATAGAGCTATGAACGTCTTCACAGCGTAGGTGATATCTATTTCCTCTTCTTTAACCTTTTGCTTTTATTTTTCTTTTTGTTGTAATATATTTTTGGTTGGGTTCATTTATACTGAGTTTGTATGTGTGGTTAGGTTAGAGATAACATATTTAGACTGGTTAGGACAGACTCATCAATCTCATCATCGAGTGCATCTGTTTCACTTGAATCACTAGAATCATCATCTAACACTCATAGCATCATGGCTGGAAATGAACATCATGATAGGGAGAACCCTAATAGGACCCTCAGAGAATACTCGTAGCCTGTTAGGACCAGCACCCCATCTTACATTATTCTACCTTTGAATGTGAATGCTTTTAATTTTAAACCTGGGATGATTCCATTGCTACCTCATTTTCATGGCATTGAATCTGAAAACCCCTATTTGCATATCAAAGAGTTTGAAGAAGTTTGTTCCACATTCATGGATAGAACATGCACTCAAGACGTCGATTAAAATTGTTTCCATTTTCATTAAAAGACAAGGCTAAGACCTGGTTGAATTCCTTAAGACCAAGGTCCATTGGGACTTGGCAAGAAATGCAAACCGAGTTTTTAAAAAAAAATTTTCCGGTGCAGAGAACCAATGCCTTGAAAAGACAAATTATGAATTTTTGCCAAAAGGATGTGGAAATACTTTATCATTGTTGGGAAGGTTTCAAAAACCTTTTAAATGCATGTCCTCACCATAGATATGAGAATTAGAGGGTCATTAGTTTTTTCTATGAGGGGTTGCAACCAAAAATGACGCAATTTGTAGAAACTATGTGCAATAGTGAATTTTTCAACAAATGGCCCAAGGAAGCTTTTGAATATTTTGATTATTTGGCTGAAAACGCTCAATCTTGGGATGTCTCTGATGTGTATGATAGATCTGAAAAGCAAAAATGTGTTAGTGGGGGTGGTGAATATCAACTGAAAGAAACTGATGATTTAATGCTAGGCTTGCATTGATTTCTAAAAGGTTAGATTCCATTGAACTTAAGAAAGTAAATGAAATGCATGATTTACCATCATCTTCTGAACAATGCAACATATGTGAGGACCCAGGGCATGTGACTGATGCATGCCCAACAATTCCTGCTTTTAAAGAGGTTTTTCTTGATCAATCTAACCCAGTGCATATGGTTTCTAAGAATTCTTCTGAACCTTATTCTAATACTTACAACGCAAGTTGGAGAAGTCATCCAAATTTTAGCTGGAAAAATGACCAAGAGGGGCCATCTACACAGGGACAAAGTCAATATGCTCCTTATGCAGTAGCTGGCCAAAGTTCGAGACCCTCTCATTTTGCAAATAAGCCTCCTCCAATGCAAAGAAGGGGAATGGAAAACCCCATACAACAGCTAACTGTTAGCTTGCAACAGTTTATGCAAAGTCAAAGCACGATCAACAACCAAAACTCCCAGGCCATCAATAACATCAGAGGGACCCTCACTAGGATAACCACTACACTGAGTAACCAAGAGAAGGGAAAATTCCCAACTCAACCCCAACCCAATCCACAAGGGCAAAGCCAATCATCTCATAATACTGGTGAAGGGAGCAATGTGAAATTAGTAAAAGCTATTACAACTTTGAGGAATGATAAGATTTTTTGTGAGCATGCCCATAGTGCAGGAAGTTCAAGTAAAAAAGCTAACCCTCCTCAAGATAGTGGTGAGTCAAGCACTTTAAATTCAAATGATGCCTATCCCATACCTGCACCTTTTCCACAGCGCTTGCTTTCTTTGCACAAGGATAAACAGCATGCTGAAATCCTAAAAATTTTTAAGCAAGTTAGGATTAATATTCCACTTCTTGATGCTATAAAACAAATTCCTGCTTATGCTAAGTTTCTAAAGGATTTATGCACTGTGAAACACAAACTAAATGTGCAAAAAAAAGCTTTCCTCACTGAGCAAGTTAGTGCTATTATTCAAAATCACACACCACCTAAGTACAAGGATCCAGGGTCACCTACTATTTCATGTGTCATTGGAAATTCTAAGATTGGGCAAGCGTTGCTAAACTTAGGTGCGGGGGTCAATATGGGCTAGGGGAATTAGCCACTTCAATCACTTTGCAGCTTGCTTATAAATCCATAAAACTTCCTAAGGCTATTGTTGAGGAGGTCTTGGTCCAAGTCGATAAATTTTTTTACCCTATAGATTTTGTGGTATTGGATATGAAAGTGTCATCCCACTCAAATTCTTCACCACCTGTGATTTTGGGAAGACCATTGTTAGCAACTTCTAATGCCATAATTAATTGTAGGAGTGGTGTTTTAAAGTTGAGCCTTGGGCATATGACATTGAACCTAAATGTGTTTAACACTTGCAAGCAACCCCAAAATCTGGAAGAACTTCAAGAAATGAACTTTTTGGATGCCATACTGGATAAAGACCCTTTCTTGTTTAAACAAGATAGTCAATTGGAGCATGGTTTGTCTGAAACCTTGGAGAACATTGACTCATCTAATGCTAATTCAGAAAATCCTGTTGCAGGTAACAAAACAAACTCGTTGTGGGGACTCAAATTTGGAGACCGGCCACTTAAAGCCATAAACCAGCAACCATCAGATGAAATTCCTCCCGAACCTCCATACATACCGTGATGTTTTACTTTTCTTTATTTCATTTTGCATTATTTTGTTTTATTTTGTTTAAAGGTACATTTTCTTTTAGTTTTATTTCTTGTGTCCTTTATTTCTCCACCCAGGTACTTTTCTATTTCTCTCATTGTTTTCTTTTCTCCTTCAGCTGTTATTTTTTATATTTTATTTCATAAGATTGCACTCTTTTCAAAGTTGTTCAGGTACTTCTTCTTCCTCTTGTAATCTTTCTTTTATTCCTTTGTTCGTCTTATAGTTGTTTTGCTTTACTTTTAACTACTCTCTTTGGGTAAATTCTTTCATTTCTCCTACATCATTGAAGACAATGTTACATTCTAGTTGGGAGGTGGAAGAGAATTTACTTTGCTATTTGCATGCTTTAAACATGTGTTGGTCTACCTTGGAAAAGTGTTGTTATTTAGCTCAGAGCATGCTAAATTCCTTATTAGTGAATGTTACATGTCAAAAAAAAAATTTTTTTTTTTTTTAAAGGATATGGAACATGTAGGATGTAGTGCAATCAGAGTTTAAATCAAAAGAGAATTCTATCAATTCCACTTAGTTTCAACCAAGGGAAGGATGTTGAAAGTCTTGTTACACACACTACACGGGTCAGAAGACTTAGAAAGACTACCTTAGGCCATTTTGGTTGATGTTTACTTCAGTTGTTTGGGACTCTAATGAATCATGTCCTAATGGCTTAGAAAAACACAAAAAAAAAAAAATCAAAAAGAGGAAAACAATTGTGTATTGGAAATGGCTACCTATTACCGGGGTCCTAACTAAACAAAAAAGTGGGTACCCTTTAAAGTGTAGTAGCGTGAAAGTCACCATTGTACATTCATGCACTGGAAATGGCTACCTGCTACCGGGGTCCTAACCAATCAAGAAAGTGGGTGTCTTTTAAAGTGTAATAGTGTGAAAGCCAATACAATGGTTTTGAATTAGAGTAAGACTCTGCGGTTGTCTCAGATTAATTATTGTAATTGAAACTGTTAATGTCTATTGGTAGTCAATCTTGGAATTCCAGCCTTATTCTCATGACACATGAGCTTTGTTACTTTCCAATACCTTGGTTGGTCTACTAATTGGTGTATAAGTCTCTCAGTTGATACTTAACTTGGGTTAATCTGTTTCCTATATTCCTCAACTCGTTAAACATATTTCATGGCATGTGATTATGACGAGTATAGAAATTTTAGTTGCTACTCTCCTGGTATGATTGCATTCACATTATTTGCTAGAGACTAGCAAAATGTTAGTTGGGGGGTGTGATAACGCATCAAATTTGCATAATTAGGCATTTAAAATTATTAATTAAATATTATAATTTCACTTAAATGCCTGATTATGTCCCGTATTTTAATCAGTGAGCTCATTTGGTAATTTTAAGATGATTCTCCTATTCTTGCCGAGAATTTACGAATTTTTATATTTAATTATTGCAGGGCTTTCGCGGACATTTAAAGAAGAATCAAAAAGAAAAAAATAATATTGCGTGAAGCCTTGAAGGAACCGTAGCTGGGCATGCAACTGGAAGGGCCGTGGGAATTAATATTACTTTGCATCTTGGGATTTCAAAAGGACACGTGGCCGTGAGAGTGCATGGGAGCTGGGATAAGTAACTGGCCTGCGGGAATTAAATGTGGAATATGGGCTTCAAAATGCTTGGTCGGGCCGTGAGCTGGAGTCTTAAAAGCTGGCAGCATGCGTGTTAGAAGAAAAAAAGCCCATGGCCGAATTAAGATGCAGCCCATGCGTGAAGGGGCCTTAAGAATGCATGGATGTGACCCGGCCATGCGTGAAGGAGGCGCTGGAGAGAAGTAGTCGTGCCTGGGGCTTGAGCAAATTGAAAAAGTGGCCTTTGGAGTGGCATTTAATGTAAAAGGCTAGGGTTTGACTAGCTTTTTAGAAGGGTTTTCTTTTGTGTGTTTTGGGGGTTGGAGGTCTGCTGGCCTAGGGGAGGCGCCGCACACAGGGAGCTTCTCACCTAGGGACCCGAGCAACTCCACAGCTACATTCCTTCTCCTCTCTCTCTCTCTCTCTCCTTCTCTTTAATTAAATAGTTTTGTTAATTCGTTATTTATTTTTCCTTTGTCATTTCAATAAAAATTTGAATGTGTAGTTTGAGTTATTAATTACATTAAGCACTTTTATTTAGAGTAAATGTTGAGTATTTCATTGGTGTGTTTAATTTGTGGGAGGCGCCGCACTCCCCTAGCTTCTCACTTGGGGACCTGAGCAACTCCACGGCTACATTCCTTCTCCTCTCTCTCTCTCTATCTCTCTCTCTCTCTCCTTCTCTTTAATTAAATAGTTTTGTTAACTCGTTATTTATTTTTCCTTTGTCATTTCAATAGAAATTTGAATGTGTAGTTTGAGTTATTAATTACATTGAGCACTTTTATTTAGAGTTAATGTTGAGTATTTCATTGGTGTGTTTACGAAGCTTTATTAAATTTAGTTTGTTGCTTATTTTGGTGCAATGAGATACTGTGGAATTAATTTGATCCGGAAATTTTGGATTACAAACATGAGTGGCTAAGTTATACAACTTGGGTTGCAGATCAATGTCGGTTGCTTTCCATGATTTATTAGCTTTCCATCGATGTTAATGTTAAACTCTTATTTGGCTACAACCGAAAATGGACGGCATCATTGATAAATCGCTTGCTCTTATTTCTTGTTTTGTTGTTACGTTAGGCATAACAAAATCTTGATTTAATCTAGGATTTTCATCAATTAAGTTTTATATGAAATTCAGTTGATGCTTAATGAGAGTATTTATTTTGTTCCATTTGGAAGTGGCAAATTTACTCGAGCACTAGTTTGAAATTTTCATCTTATTAATGCCTTGATTGGATTAATAAGAAGAGGAGTAAAGCTGAGGAATTAGTAAATGGTGGAAGCAAAAAGACGTTGAACCCGTAACCCAAGTATTTGATAAATTGTTTCAGTGAATCTGTTTTGTTTTGGCTACGTTATTAGATTTATATTTTTGGAATATTAATAAAAGTTCAATCTCATTTTAGCATTTTCTCAAGTACTTCCCATCTTGTTTACTGTTTTCATAAACATAAAAAAATCCAAAAAGAATTTCACATAGCATTTTTCATCAAGAAGTTTTCACTAAACTGCTACAAATACTTTGATAATCAGTGGTCCCTGTGGAATATGATCCTGGACTTATCCTTGATACAACTTGACACTTCTACACTTGGAAGCACAATTCAGAACGAATCAGAATAGTTACAAAACAGAACAGAAAATATAACAGAATAGAGAGAGAGAGACAGGTATAGGAGAAGAAAGAAGGTGAAAGGAGGAGGAAAAAGAGAGGAGGAAGAAGAGAATGTAAAGAGAGAAAAAGAGAATAGCCATGAGGTAGAGGGACAGAGAAGCTGCTGTGAGAGAGAGAGATATCGCAAGACTCAATTAATCACCAAAAGCTGCTTATTCTTACAACATAAGCCTATATTTATAGACAACTAATAAAACCAAAAAATATAAGCATGAAAAATTAAAAAATAACCACAAAACAATCAAAAACCATAAATAATCCCAAAATAATTAAAATAACTAAACAGTTAAAAAGTAACCCCTGCTAAAATAAAAAAATATTCCCCAACTAAATATAAAATCTCTAATTATAAAATCTTCCAACCAAATCTGATTGCCTAGAATTATCTGCAAGGTATCCTCTATCACATGCCCATGTGTATAATTTTTGCATTATCAAAACGTTAGAAGGTCCAAAGGAAGTTGAGGGAGAACTATTATATAACAAGCAATTAAATACATAGTGAGTCATTATACAACATGGGTGTGAAATTAAAGTAATATGAAATTTGTAAGCAAATAAGGCAGCTTTTATGTGATAAACATGCATAAAGGGGTTATTCTGGAAAAAATAATAATAATAATTAAGGGCATTTTTTGTTGAACACAATGTTATATGCTCCTAACACCTGTACTTTTGCATATGTTATAGTACTGTAGATAGATAAGTATGCAGTTTATAGCCAACACAACAATCAAATGTCAGCTATAGAAAATGCTAATATAACTTCTTAAATTGAGATAAATAAAGATGTCTAATTCAGTCTATCAATTATGAAAGCAAGATGTTGTTTCTCCCTGAGGAGATACGAACATGCAGTAAAATATAGACATGGGTTTTCCACGCCATTGAACATGTTCAAGAAACAGCATAAGGGTCTTCACAAATATACATGTAAACCAGAGTTCAAATCCTAATATGTTGAATTTTAACATGCCAAGAAGCAGAGAATAATATTTCTTGTAATCTAGCTCCATTTTATGGTTACATGCCTGGATACTAAAAGTGAAAGGTATCCACACCAGATCTCCAAATACCAACATAAATCCCAATCTCTCAGCAATTATATCCCATCTATACAAAAAATAAATAAATGCAAAAAGAAAAGGATTAGAATCTTTAAGAAATCAAATATGAATGAATAAGAAATTAACAACTCAATTATTAAATGGAAAGACAAGCAACTAAAACATTAGACAATAAATTATTGAATATAGTAATATAAAATTTTAAGTAGTTATACGACTAGTTTATCAGTAATGAATAAGGATACAACATTAAGAAAGTGCTCCAGCTGAAGAGCCGCTCAAGCATTAGGGCACAAATATGGTCAGTTAAGTGACTGAATCTTAAAACAACCAAATCATTAATTCTCATACTGATCAAATCCATTAATTAAAGTCTAAATTTATAAATCATATTTTAATTACTACTATAGTACTTTAGTAGTATCAGTTATCGAAAAAGCTCTTAAACAACAGCACCCATGATAAGCAACAGTAATGCCTAATGGTTACCCAAAAAAAAATAGGAAAAATAGTTTAGTACCAATAATAAAGTAGTTAAACAAGGAAACAGTTGACCCCAAGGGATTGGTTTTAATAACAAAACTTTTTTTATGTTCATTAATGAAATCGATGTGTGTGAAAATTGTTCCAAAAAATTGGAGTCATTAGAGTTCATTTTATGTTAGTTGAATATCTGATCTTTATCTTGAAAAGTATACAGCTCCTAGTCTTCACCTTGAGACACCTCAAGGTTCGATGTGGTACAGTGAATGAAGGTTTCAAATGTCTTGTTGGTTTATATTATTCATTTTGAAATAATTAAAAATAATAATAATAATAATAATAATAATAATATCTGATATATTTTCAAAATAATGGCTATTTGGAATTTTTGAAAAATGAGATTTTCATCCACTCATCTTTCAACGTGTAGTCATTACTATAGACCTATCGTGGTCAACCCCTTCCCCGGACCCCGCATATGCGGGAGCTTTATGCACCGGGTTGCCCTCTTTTTAGTTTGAGGTTCTAGTCATGAGCTATTTCCACACCTTGAACCCGTGACCTCCAAGTCACACGGCAACAGCTTTAATGTTGCGCCTAGGCTCCCCTTCAACTAAAACCTCGAACTCAATTCTATAATTCAACTCCAAAAACAAAACCAATTACAACCCTTATAAATGCAGAGGATATTTTCCAAAAAATTAAAACATACTTGCCCGAAACAAAGAAGTGGAAGTAAAAATAAATCAAGTAAACCAAACTTAATCTTTTCCTGAGGCAGAGGCTTCCATGCTAGCTGTGTTCTCTACAACGGGCTATCACTTTTGCCATCATTATTGAAAACATTTGATAAGTTGGCCTCTAGACGTTGTTTAACTAAAGGATGACTTGAAGAACATAAATGAACTCACAATGTCCCAACGCTCTCAAGCATGGTTTAAATAACAGTAACAGTTGTTGTATTACGCTCGCAGCCATAGTGGATGTTAGGTAACGCATAACAATTGCCATGTTCATGAATTCATTTTTGCATTAGCAAACTTGTAGAGAACACACATATTCACAAGTTTTGATCCTAGAACCTAAAATACTAATGTTTTAAATGAATTTTAGAAAATTTTAATAAACCCACATGCAACATATATTGCAACTATTGAATGCTAACTTGCTTTTCAAGTCGTTGTTGGTGAGAAAAACTCCGTAGTTAGTTTTGTTGGTGAGAAAAGCTCTATATAGGTTAGTTTCACAACTATATTTGATTATAAGGTAAGAAATCATGAATATAATGAAAAATAAACATCATAACAAGTTTATTGCTCATAATTCATAAGTTCAGACTTTGGAGCATGCTCTGAGCTTCATATTTCATACTACAAATATACAAATTAATATGTAACTATGTAAGCGTGTAAACATAAAGCAAGTCGCACAAAAAACACGGTACAATCACATAAAATATAAGGCATGTCTCACTCTAGTCTCAACTCTAAAGACGGCTCCCTCTCCTGACATGTCCCAAGTCCAACTTGCAAAGTCACTACTATGCAAAATGACATGGAGGATCCTCATAACAGCATCGTTCTAATCACTCTTAAGTATGACAGCTAATACCATGGCCGCTCCCAACTCGTTCAAATGAATAACTAAAGGAACCAATATTATGATCATTTCTACCGTGCTCTTGATATTGTGGTGGTGATGAAGAAAACAAAGAATATTGAGATCAGGGAAGAATTGATTGTTGGCTTGACACTTTCCACCATGGAATCATAAGTAGAATGGTGGTGGATATGAGTATGTATATAAAGGGTGGGCAGGAATAAAGGAGTAGGGTAAGCATATGTAGGCAAGGGATAGCTTGGATAATAGTGTGGTCGTCGGGATTGTGGAGGATAATCTTGTGGACGAGAAAGGATGTTGATACAGCCCATATAGGTCACCTATGACTTCTCTCATTATCGGTGCTACTGCTACGAGAAGATGACTCCTCAATGCCAAAATCTGCAAAAAAAATTCTAGCACCATGGGGGTCCTAGATGCTCCATGTTCATGTCTACTTCTTCTTTGAACATTACCGCTTGCACCAACACTTACCCCAAAACCGCGCCTAGATTGTGAAGAACAAGGGAAACCTTGAAATGGAGGAAAATCACCAATATCAAAGTTACCCGGTAGATGCGCTAATCCATAATATCCTCCAAAAGCATGACTTGGCTCAACTCGCTCACCTTCATCAAAACCACTACTAGCATTGGAACCGCCACTAACACCACTTCTAGGAATATCATCACTTCTAGGCGGAGTCAAACCACCAACGCAATCATCACTCAGAGTTTCCAACAAGCTAGAACTTTCTTCAATTTGTGTGGCATGATGATGAGGTTATTGATTAGTTTGAGTAGCATGAAGAGTATCATCGCCATCATCATCAACCTCCAACCAATAATAATTATTATGTCTATCTAACAAAGGTGCCTTCCTTTCCTCTAGCTATGGATATAAGGGATCATCCTCCTTGAAAATATAATCAAGTTTGATGGGATTAAAGCCACCTCTATTTCGTGTGCAATTCTTTGAATGGCATGCCTTATTTTCAGCTTCATATTGTAATGACAATAAACTAGCTTTTACAATCTTGCATACTTCAGGTTGTCCCTCGTCTTTATGTGAATAAGGTTAATATACTCAAGTTGTGCTTGCAATTCGAAACTTGAGTTGTTTAGCTTAATTCTTTCACAGCAATGCACTGGATTTTAGGCGCAGAACTACCATAGTGTATCCACCATTCAGCTGCATATTAAAAACTATCCATTCATCAACCACACATGATTTATATAAACTTACATATTCACTGCCTTAGGCCCTACATAGATAGCACTTAGCAGTCCACTTACCGAGATTTGCTTTTCCCGAAAACTCTTTGTTGTAATGGGGTTCCAAGTGAATCTTCCTAATCCCTAAACATCAACAACTGTAACAAATTCCATTATTAAAATCCATTTAAATCCACCACCTCAATCATTGTCAAAATAACTTATTCAAGTTAATTGTTAAGGTGGTTAACCAATCCAATCCGTGTTCTAACTTGATTGATTACCCCTAACATGATTGTCAATATCAGGCTCCAACTTTATTTAACTCCACTCACTTCTTGATGATTTGGGTCTTAGTTTGACAGCTCCTTCTATGGATTTGGCTAGGCTTAAGATGGAGGGTATTGGAGAAGGAGAAATGCCAACAAATTGTGCAGAGAATTGACTGGAATCATTAGATTAGCTTCCTCGGTTAATATGAGAAAAGGGAGTAGATTTTGGGGGGTTCATGGTGATATTAGATGAAACTTTTATCCTAGAACATTAGAGGCCTAAGGGGGATTGATAAGAGAAGAATTGTCAAGGATTTGGTTGACAGAGGCAATCCAAATACATTTTTTCTGCATGAGTCTGAATTAGGTGAGATAAACTCTTATTTCTTCATCAGTATCTGGAATTCTAGATTCAAAGAGTGGATACCTTTCCCTTCTTCAAGAACCCCGTGGGAAAACGTAGTGGCCACGGATGCCAAGCTAGCTGTGCGTAAAGATTGTATCTTCAGCTCTTTTTCTTTCTTAGTCCAACATGAGGATAGGGGTGCTCAGGAGTGGTGGTGCACCTCTATTTATGCCCTACACAACTAATAGCTTTTTTGAAGAATTGGCTAATTTGGTTGGACTCTGTAATCCTTGTTGTGTGGATGGGTGACTTCAATGTTATCAAGACCTCAAGGGAAAAGTTTGGAGGTTTGAGGCTGACAAGTAGCATAAAAAAATTCGACTCTTCGTTTTGAGATTGTGGTCTTAAGAATGTCACATTAAATAATGGTTGTTTTACATGGGTGGCATCTAGGGATAAACAAGCTTCGACTCGCATTAATATATTTAGGCAATTCTCCAAGGATTTAATCCCATTTAGTGCAGTCCAACCCCTTTTAGGCTTGAGAATATGTGGGTTTCGCACCCGTATTGTCACAATATTGTTGGAGGTTGGTGCAACGAGTGCAACGTTGAGTGGTGGGAGGGCTAAAAGTTCATGAGGAAATTGAATTTTTTCAAAAATAAGCTTAATGGTTTGGAATAAAGATGTGTTTGGGGATATTAAGAAGAATAAAAATAGTGGGACTTAAGGCTTGTTACTGTTGTTGTTGTAAGGAAAAGAAAAACAATATTTTGAATGATAATTTAGTAGCATGGGTAAGTTGGAGGAGTGTGGTCTGGAGGAGGAAAAGAGTTAGAAAGTTTCGTCTTTCCAATGAATTGTAGGTTCTTATGTTTAAGGGAAGAGAGGAATTGACCTCAAAAATCAAGGGTTAATTGGGTCAGAGAGGGGGATTTTAAGTCTCAATTGTTTCATAGGATGGTTAATGGAAGGAGGAAAAGTCTCTTACCTGGTTGGAGTTAGGCTCAAGAAGGGTCGTGAAAAATCATAAATAGATTGGGGATGAGATAGGTTAATTTGGGGGGGGGGGGGGGGGGGGGGGTTTATTGGAAAACTGATGCGGAAAAGGCCGTGGTTAGAGTGCCATTTTTATTTGAAGTTAGAAGGGTTGTGTTTCATATGGATATGGATAAATGGCCCTTAAGATGGCTTTTTTTTTTCAACATAGTTGGGAAGTGTTGAAAGATGTTATCATGGGTTTTTTGGGGAGTTCCACAAGAGTGGGTCGTGTGCAAGAGTATTAACACTACTCTCATTGTCTGTATTCCAAGTGAAGGATTTTAGGCCTATTAGTCTAGTGATATGTGTTTACAAAGGTGTTAACTAAGTTTGTTGAGAAGGACCAGGAGGTCTTGTAGTATATAGTGTCATTGACTGAATCTGCTTTTGTTGAAGATCTGCCAAATTGGGATCATGGTCTTAAATTTCCATGAAATTATTGAAATTTCAATCGAAATTTCCAATTTCCGATTTCAGTGACCCTCGAAATTGAAATGGTAGTCGATTTCCATCTTGCATAATTTTTAATTGAAATCTCAAAGAATCATCTGAAATTTATCGAAATCTCAAAATTTTAGCGAAACTTGTCGAAATTTGAACTATGGAATGAAATTTCCTCAGAATTCAAAAGAGTGATTAAGGAGTGAAGCATGGTTTTAAATCACGGTAGCGAGTAGCATAACGTAACAGTAGCGGGTGTAATGGGAAGTGGGAGTAGCGGATGTTACATAATGGGAAGCGGGAGTAGCAGATGTTACATAATGGGAAGCGAGTGTAACGGCCGTGAATTTTTTTGAAGCATGCACAACCTTGTGCATATTAGCGAACTTGCATGTTTTAAGCTTTTAGCCCTTCTTAGAAAGAGTTTTAGTGTATTTTGGATCCTTTAGTTCGAGTAACTAAGTCATTTGGTAAGGGCAACAAGTTTACATTTGTTTTAAACCACCATTGATAGAAAAATTACGTGTGTGCGTATTTATACTTTTCATTGTTATTATCTTTAATAAATTCTTATGTGTACTAAATTAATTAATAAAACAAAATACATTAGACACTTCATTAATCAATTAGACACATAAGACATACGAATAATACAAATATAAAATAGCTAGAAAAGAAAGAAGGTTGAAGTTGACAAATATAAAACATAAATATCACATTACTAATATTATCAAAATAAAATATTTTCCTAACAAGTTAGTATTTTCAAATTGTTAATTAATGCATCTATTATGAGTATTTAAAGAAATAGTAAATTTTCTATCATTGTTATACTCTTTATAATTTTTTCCCCCTCTTGCCACTTAGTATATTGAGAATTATATATGAAAGAGGGAAAAAGTGAGAAGAAAAAGTAAATAATAAAATAATTTTTTGGTGTAACGGTCCTGCAGTGGTTATGTAACGGCCATAGCGGCCTTTACGTAAACGGTCGCAGTCTGCAACAGCCACTACGACCGTGATTTTTCTTCTCACCTATTTCACGGTATGTAACAATATCGGTAACTCAAAAAACCTTTACGTAACAGCATTACGTAACGGTCGCAACTTTATTTAAAACCATGGAGTGAAGTGAAACTTCTCTCTTAAATTATTTTAAATAGTTTTATTGAAATAAAAGATTATTACAAATGCTTTTGAAATTATAAGAAAAAATAAACTTACAACAACATTTTATTTAACCATTCATGTCTAAATTATCATTATTTGTATAATAAATAATATTGAAATGATTTATGAATTCCATTTGTATTAACTGATACACTAAATATGTTTAATGTACATTATCTTATAAATATGTTTGATGCACATATTATATTACAACTTATCAACCTCATACACAGCATAGATGTATTTACTTGTAATATATTAATCATAAAACTTACATTATTATGTCTATTAATTATTTTTTACAACAACAACACACAACAAAACCAAGCCTTAAGTCCCACTAGGTGGGGTCGGCTATACGAATCATTTTTGGCCAATTTATGCGATCATGGACCATTTCTTTTGACTGGTTTGGGGATATTAAATCCTTAAAATCTCCTTCCAAGTTATTTTAGGTCTACCCCTACCCCTTCTACTACCCCCCACAGTAACTAACTCATTTCTTCACAGGCGCACTATGTGGCCTATGTTGCAAGTGTCCACACCATCTGAGTCATTCCTCCCTTATCTTATCTTCTATGGAAGCTACACCCAACCTACCGCAAATATGTTCATTCCTTAATTTATCTTTCAGTGTTATACCACTCATCCATCTAAGCATTCTCATCTCGGCAACTTTATTTTTTGGATATACCTACTACATACACCTTTTTTTTTTCTAAAACCCACCATAGAACTTCCCTAGTTATCATATGTTTTCTCTAGGTCAATAAATACCATATGCAAGTCCCTCTTCTTTTCTTTAAACTTTTCCATTAATCTTCTTAAAAGATATATAGCTTCTGTGGTAGATCTCCCAGACATAAAACCAAATTGATTTTCTGAGACCTTCGTTTCTAACCTTAATCTTTATTCAACTACCCTTTCCCATAATTTCATCGTATGACTCATAAGTTTAATTCCACGATAGTTATTACAATTTTGAATATCTCCTTTATTTTTGTATATAGGTATTAAAGTGTTTTTCCTCCAATCATCTGACATTTTATTAGTTTTTATAATTGTATTAAATAAATTAGTTAACCATATAATTCCGTTATCACCTAAGCATTTCTAAACTTCAATTGGGATGTTATCCGGTCCTATAGTTTTCCCATTTTTCATCTTTTTTTAGTGCAAACTTAACTTTGTTAACTCTTATTTTGCGAATAAATCTCATATTTTTAGTCTTTCCTCATTTGTCAAATCTAAGTTTAAGCCTTCTATTTGGTTTTCATTAAACAACTTACTAAAGTAACTTCGTCATCTTTCTTTAATGTTTTCGTCCTTAACCAAGACAATACCATCCTCACTTTTTATACATTTTACATTTCCTAAGTCCTTACTCTTCCTTTCTCTAGCTTTAACAAGTTTAAATATATCTTTTTTCCTTTCTTTTGTATCTAATCTATCATACAAACTATTAAATGATCTGTATTTAGCTCCACAAAGGGCCTTTTTTGCATCTTTTCTCGCCTCCTTACACTTTTCAAAGTTAGCCCTGTTTCTACATTTTTTCCACGTTTTATACCAAATTTTATCCCACCACCAACTTTCTTTGCTATTCGAGAATCTTCCCTTTGATTCACTTGAAATCTCTTTCGCTATCTTTTTAATAAAACTAACTAATCTACTCCAAAGAGTATTTTTATCTATCCCATCCTCTATAGTCCAATCCCCATCTTTGATCATTTTATCTTTAAATTTTATTATATTTTCTCTCCTTGTATTCCACCACCTAGTTCTGTTACACTGGTTTATTTTATCCTTTTTCTTCCATTTTTTAATACATATATCTAACACTAAGACTCTATGTTGTGTGGTTAGGCTTTTACCTAGAATAACTTTACAATCCTTACATGATAAACGATCTACCCTCCTAGTTAAAAAAAAAAATTTATTTGACATATATTTTGTCCACTTTTAAAGGTTATTAAGTGTTCTTCTCTCTTCTTAAAACAAGTATTCATTATACTAAAATCATATGACATAGCAAAGCCTAAGATCATCTACCCAGACTCATTTTTATCTCCAAATTCATATCCTCTATGTATCCTCTCATAACTTTTATTATCTCTTCCAACTTGTCCATTCAAATCTCCTCCTATAAATATTTGCTTAGTCCCTGGTATGTCTTGTATAATGCTATCCATATCTTTCCAAAATTTTTTCTTAAGATTTTCTGCTAAGCCGACTTAAGGAGCATAAGTACTAATGATATTTATTATCACTTGTCCTAATACCATCTTGATTTTTATAATTCTATCCCATACTCTATTTGCATCAACAACGCTATCTTTTAAGTTTTTGTCTATAATAATTCCTACTCCATTCCTATATTTTTCTTTTTCAGTGTACCAAAATTTAAATCCTGATTTATCAATTTCTCTAACTTTTCTCCCCCACCCACTTAGTTTCTTGAAGGCAAATTATATTAATTATTCTTCTAATCATTGTATCCACAATTTCCATGCTTTTACCCATAGTTGTCTCTATATTCCAAGTTGCTAATCTAATCTTAGTTTCCTGAACTAACTTATTTACCTGCCCACATCCAGAATGATGCAGGAACCCTCGCATATTTAACACCGTGCCTCGGCGCCGACACGGTGCGTCACTTCGGGGTGATGACCTAGCCCACCCTCGCCCACTTTTCGCTACACCCAGGTAGTGCAAGTGCAACGCATCGTTCGTAAGCGACACCCTAGCAAATATTCGGTAAGGATTCATATCATAGTGATCTGTCAAATTTTACGATGGATGTCAACTACCTAACGCAACCCTCCTCCTTTACCCGAGCTTGGGACCGACTGTGTGAAAAAATTGGGACATTAAGTGCATCAAATGCAGAGTTCTATTAATCATTTTCTAAAGCTTCATAAAAGAATTGCATGCTTTACTACTTATTTCCATGATTTTTCCAAATCAAAATTGACATTAAAATCAAAATTTTCGTCAAAATTTTCATACTTTTGGCACTTCGAAATTTGAGTCAAAATCGAAATTTAAGACCTTGATTGAGATTACAATCGTGAATCAAAATTCTAATTTCAGGAATTGAAAATCGAGAATCAAAACTAGATTTGGTACAAATTTCAGAAATTGATCCCAAATGACATATATAATATACATGAACAAGAAGCAAAATAGTAAAATATATTTAATTTTTTACCACAAAAAAAAAAAAAAAATTCATGTGTATGCTTCCCTGAAACAATAAAAGGGTATCAGTCAAGAAAAATTGATAAAAACATATGAACTATATGTTTTTTAAGTGAAGAAACCAAGAAAAATAACAAAAAATTGAACGTTTGGTGTTTACCAACAATTTAAAATATATATATATTTCATGCATATTCTTTCTCTAGTTATTATAAATAAATAAATAAATAAACTTTAAAATTAATAATAATTGAGCATACTACTGGGAAAACAACTTTTGAATTCGGGTCGGATTGGGAATTCTTAATTACTTGGGAAGCCCTAGTCATATTTGCCCACAAACCCCTGCGGTAGCCTATATACACGCACTCCATTCAGCAGTTAAGGAGACGACTCTCACAGAGGCAGACGTTTTCATGAGAGAAGAAAACTCTAGCAGCCGCTTACAAGCCCACTCTCTCAGGAGCTCGTTTTCAAGAGTTCTTTTTCGTACTTGCAGATTCGGGATCAAACCAGACAGATCTTGCAGGTATAATCCTAATCACGTAATTAGGGATTGCATGATCTGATTATTTTTTTTTTTTGTTATCCTTATGCACTACAGCCGGATCTTAGGGCTATTCTGCAAGTCCCTTCAGTGTAGTGGATCATTATGTGTTTTATCGTCATACTTCATCAAGTAGGATCCTTCTTGTTGTTTATGTGGATGATATTATTATTACAAGTGATGATGATAAAGGTATTTAGAGTCTAAAACGTTTTCTACAAATGAAGTTTCAAACCAAATATTTGGGAACGTTGAAATACTTCTTAGGTATAAACCATATAATAGTATCTGGATCTCATAGGGGAACCTTTTTGTCACAGAGGAAGTATGTTCTTGATCTGTTGGATGAAACTATATTGTTGGGATCCAAACTGATTAAAACCACTTTTTAGGATTTGGGAATTCCATGGGAGGGCTTGATATACATGAATGAGCACCAACTTGATCCAAAAGCTTAAACTTATTGGGTCTTAGGCCCAACTATACCCATCCTCCACTCTTTTTTTAAAATGTAGAACTCACTTGTGAGTTCCTAACGCTACCCCTTGAATGAAAGTTCATTACTTAATCACCTTCATGTCAAGCAACCAATTAGGAGACACTACTCAACCATGGGAAAGAGCATGAGATTATGGGAGTGCACTCATCTATAGGATTAGCATCCACAGGATCCACTGCTCCTGTTCTACAAGATCAATATCCGCAGGAACACAAGCATGAGCACCCGAGCCCGATTCGAACCGTCGGCTGTGATACCATGTTGAGATTTTGATTAAATGAATGGCATAACTTGAATATTGGTCTCTACCTCTATAATAAAAATCAAATACATTTTAATGACAAAATAACACCCTCAATAACTCTCACTAATTAACATACTAATACACTTAATAATAATAATACTAAAAAACATATATAACCTCTAAAAGTTTCATTGCTTGCATAATACATGAAGCACATAGAATTGAGAGCTTTATAGGGCCTTCTCCTTCGCAACAAATCCTACATGTTAATCCTTTCCAGCATAATAGTCCAACCAAAAGCCCGAATCTTCCCAAGGAACTTAGCCTCCAAAGAATGTGGTTTTAAGGAAAAAGGTTGGGGAGGGAGGTTTAAAAAGGTGAGATAGAAAGGATTTAAAATTGAATGTACCTAAGGAATCACCCTTCCACACTCTTTCGTCCTCATGAATGGTAGGAACATAATAGTCCAATAAAAAAAGAAGGATAATGAGCTCTTCAACAAATCCTTCATATAGATTCCTAAAGAAATAGAAATCCCAAGAAGGATCCCTCTTAGAAGAAATGCAAGAGCTGATGGGAGCATTATGAAGCAATGAAAGCTGAATAAACAAGGAAATTTCAACTCCAACAAAGACGACTCCACCCACACATCCCCTAAGAAGTGAACTTTGTTGCCCTTACCCAATTTAAACCAAATAAGAGGAAAGAACAGACAAACTACCTAGGACACAAATTTCCAAGGACACATGTGAGAGGTAATGCCATTGCCTCCTATCTCCCACCCATTACGTTGATCCTATACTTGTTCTTAATCACCATATGCCATAGGGAGTCAACTTCCAAAGGAAACCTCAAAAGCCATTTGCCAATAAGGGAGATGTTTTTGGATACCACATCCTCAATGCCCAAACCTCCCTTGGACATAGGTTTGTTGATCACATCCCAGCTAACTAGACGCTCTCTCCTACCCTCCTTAGAACCTACAAAAGGAATCATGCATCAGCCTTAAGAGCTATTTAGCTACTTTCGAGGGAATCCTAGACAAGGAGAGATAATAAATAGGAATGTTAAAGAGTGAGGCATTAATTAAAGAGGTTTGATCCCCAAGAGAGAAATAAGCCCTCATCCAACCCTCCAATCTCTTAGCCGCCTTATCTACCATAGGATCCCAGAAGACTTCAAAGTTTCGGCTCTCTCCTAAAGGGAGAACAAGATTGGAGAGGGACCACTCAAGGGATTCATAACCTGCTAGCGAAATGAAATTCTAAAGAACTCTCTACCCTATATTGATGCTTGCTATTCCACTATTGAACATGTTAATCTTAAGGCATAAGATCTACTAAAAAAATTTTAGCAACAAAATGACTTTTCAGAATATAGCATAATTATCCTCAAGAAAAAGCAGGGTGTCGTCAGCAAACAGGAGGTGAGAAATCTCCACTTGCTCCCTTCCTATGTGCAAACCACCGAAAAATCCCATATCCTAAGCATGGAGAAGCATCCTACTAAAAGTGTCAACTGCTAGGGTGAACAAGCCAAGGAGAAAGGATCCCCTTGTCTAATAACCCTAGAGACCCTAAAGCACTCTCTAGGTTGACCATTGACTATGACAAATAGATGAGTAGAGCTAAGGCACCCCTCGATCCACATTGGACCCCAAAGCCTCTTTTCCCCAACACCTTATCTACAAACCCTAGTTGACCCTATTGTAGGTTTTTTTA